>NC_134575.1:59510490-59817990 GCF_050947875.1 Dermacentor variabilis
GCCAGGAAATTGTAGAGCACATCTTTCAGGGCAAATGGAACACATCGCCACACGTCTGGAAGTTCCCTTCGGGAATAAACGCAAGTAGAAGTTAAAATCATTAACGGAGAATAGTCGTGCGACCACTGTCACAGCCCCCTTTCAATTACAAATATACAAATTGCCTTTCCTTCTCTGTGGAGAATCCGGCCATTTGGATAACCCGGACTGCGTCAGGGTTAACCTTTAACTTGATCCACTATTTATGCTGTCCTAGGTTACCCTCCCCCGCCCCCCTAAAAAAAGGGATGTAGTTAGCTGCTCTCATCCGGTGAACGACGTGGTTCCCGTTGTCGGCCTTCTATGGCGGGAATGAACGTGAGAATACCGCGTTGTGGCCGTTTTATCAGTGTTTTAAAGCAAATAGCTTTCTTTGGATCGTTCACCCGCTCTCTTGGTGGTCGGTCGTGGTAGGACTGACCAAAAAATCAAAGGCGCTTATGCAAAGGGTGCTTTCCTCTCACGCAACTGTACCGGAGCCACATTCATCGCTGAATGCAAATTTTTGTAGTTGTTTGAAATGTGCGTGTGTCACTACGGCCACTACAGATGTGGTGGTTAACGGACTCTGTTCTTTGTGGAGGTGCGCAATGAAAGAACCAAACATTACCTAAATATCCTCCCAGCAACAAACAAGTGCCTTCAAAGCGCATCGTTCTTTTATTACAGCGAATTGCCGATTCGCATTTTAGTTATCCTATTGCCATAGTATAGGGACGTTGTGTCACTCTAGCTTACATTGACAATCTTCATGGGTCGTTTCTGCACCCTTTTTTGTGTCTGTGGTTCACCGCATTATAGCTACAAACGGAATCACGATGATGGCTGTATTTAGGCGATGAGACTCCCTCAGGCTTCCGTCTGTGCCAACAAAACAGAAGGAAAAAGAGAGACAGAGGAGAGGCAGGGAGGTTAACAAGAGGGGAAGATCCGGTTTGCTTCCCTACGCTGCGGAAAGAGAGGAGGGGGAGGTAAGGGGATAACAAAGTAGAGATAAAGAAAGAAAGGAGCACAGACATACAATCACAGTCGGCCCCTGTCGTCGCATACTGTCACCGCACAGCACAGTAGCACTTGCAGCACTATGAACATCTGTTCATGCTACAGCCGCTTGTCTAATTCTGTTGCCCTTGAAAACTGCAACAGTGCCCTCGTAACCCTCTGCTGCGATGGACCTTATGATGGCGGCATTTTAAAGTAAGTTCCTCTTCTAGAGGTTTTCGGTCAAAGCGCGCGCTATCGCGTTTGCGAGCGATCGTCTCTGTAAACTATAGCGAGGGCAGTCACAAAGAAGGTGTTGAGGAGTCTCCTCTTTACCACAGTTATCACACGAGGCGTCGTGGGCCCATCCGATTCGGAAAGCAAAAGACTTGGTGGACGCCATCCCTCGCCATATTCGACAAAGCAGGGTAGTTTCGCGACGGCAGAGTCCAGCTGGAATGCACAGACGTAGAGAAGAATCTATGTTGTGCAGCCGGTGGTTTTGAAAACTTCCTGCATTCCACAAGGAGAACGTGATATCACGGCTGAGAATTCGAGTTCTCTAGTGGCATCTGTCCTTGATAAAGGTATCGGCTCCCCTTCGTCGCCTTGAAGAGCCGACCGAACAGCGTTATTGGCGTGTTCGTTCCCTATGACGCCGCAGTGACTTGGAAGCCACTAAAACGTCCCGTGCTGTCCTTTCTCAGTCAAAGTATGGATTAGTTCTCTAATCTCGAAGGCAGCACTGCAGTCTTTGCTATCAGCTCTGCGGCGTGGACCACACGAGAAGGAAAAAGATTTTAGATGACTGTATGGCCTGTAA
Organism: Dermacentor variabilis; assembly: GCF_050947875.1. Classification (NCBI taxonomy): domain Eukaryota; kingdom Metazoa; phylum Arthropoda; class Arachnida; order Ixodida; family Ixodidae; genus Dermacentor; species Dermacentor variabilis. Next base: position 59,512,334 of record NC_134575.1, read on the forward strand.
CCGAATAACAGATAAACGCTTGGACCACATCATTTGCTTAGAGTTACCTGACATTCTAGGTGCGTGGGAAAGTACCGCCTGCAGGTCTCACGAGACGAAGGTGCTTCAAGCATTCCCGAGAACCACAAGCTTTAATGGGACTTCGGCAGTAGCTTTAGCATATATGTGTGTGTGTCCTTAGGTGTATGTGTTGTTAGCGTTTTTGTGACCACGGTGCGGATATCATTCCTGAACTAATGACTGGGTCAAGCACGCCAGGTCGTCAGCCAGGCTAACATCTCCAGCTTTTTGTGAATCAACATCTCTCCCTCTCTCTCTCTCCCTCTCTCATGCTACTCGTACTGAACCATCAACAACTCAAACACTCATCAACGTTCAGCCTCGCGCTAGGACACTGTGGTCCATGTTCCTCATTGTTTATTTTTTATAACACGTTTGATAGTGTAAAAGCAAAGGGAAGGCAGCTAAGTAAGCTTGAACCACGTGCAATTGGCTTTCCCTACGCTGAGGAACTGGGTCAAAACAACCGAGTGCAACTCAATGCATGGCTATATGGCAATGCAGGTCTGCATAGAACACTGTGAACGCTCAGTGTAGCCGATCGACTTGACAAACTCCGGGGATGCTTGTGTAGTTTTTTGCAGTAACAAATCGTGAGGCAGAGGCTTTGGAGTGTTTTGTTACTGGAAATTTGATTCCTTTCGCTTTGTGAAACGTGCCAGTCCAGTTAATGTCATGTCCAGTCGGCGTCAAAAGTTTTCGGGGATTGGCTTTCGTGAAAAAAGTTCAACCTCGTCTTAGAACCGCGTTACACCGTCTGGTTTGCGCATATTACTGAATGCCGTAAATGCGAATACCAGGCTGTGGGCCGAGGCTACTGAAGTATTAGCTATATCTAAAAATTCTTGTCGCCAAAAGTTCTCTAGTCGAAAGTACAGCGGCGGGCCTAAACACTAAAAAAAATAAGGAAGTTTTGTCAATACCGTACAGGAATATACACTCATCGATTCCTGCTTATAGCTCCGAAGTTCTTTGGTACGGTCATAGGAATACGTAAAGAGTGTTATAGACTGTAAATGGTGAAATTTTATCTAACTACTATGCAGTGTGTATAGATTTGATCATAAGGACCTTAAAGGCGCTAATAGGAACAAGAACCGCCGCCCTTAGATTTACATTTGAACATGTCAGCGAGGACTGCCACATACTGCGTGATTATACTTACGTCACACTACCGTATGTGCGCACATCGTTCGTGCGCCTTCGTCTCGATTGCATAGAATGTGTTTACAGATGCACTACACGAAATATACGCGCAAACAATCGTACTCTGTTTTCTGCAAACCTCCTTTCCGACTAAACAGCATTCGCGAAAACCACTTACCTCGTATCATATATGCGTATTTAAAGCTACTTTCGTTGCTAAAAGTTCATGCGCAAAGAGTAACAGTTGCCGCGGCTGCACACCCAACTTCTGAATTTCTATTAGAATGTAGGTAAGTAGGTAACGTTATTATTGCCTCTATTACTAATGTTAAAAAGCATAAGAACAAAAACAAGCGTAAGCAAACAGTGACTCCAGACACTCCTCCGGTCATACGCGCTTAATAACTGAGCAGATCGAACACAGTTCGGGTGTCATTCTAAGCGGAGCTGTGGTGAGCCCCGCGAGAATAAAGAGCGCATGCATCTCGATAACATACACGCTGCGGACTTCGGCAACCAACGACTCCCGGTACCGTCAGGTCATGGGATACGGGGAGACGTGACACGCAGCAGTACCGCCAACCGCAGCATCACGAAGTTCAGGCGTACGTCGCAAAGCTCTCGCGCAAGCGCACCTGAGTCTCAAAACCTCGTTGGCGTTAATTCGGCGACGAAGGCTGAGCGATAGCGTACGTGCCTTTTTTCGCAAAGGCGCTGGAAGTCCGGTCACCGGCCATCAACACCGAAAACGGGCGAATGAGGCAACCGACGCCAGCCGCTTACGAGCGTGCCGTTGAAACGTTTTCAGTTTGTGAATTCCGCCAAGGCGTATACGCCAAATGACTCGACTGCCTGGCAACCGGAAGATGCAACACCGCGGGCGTGCTCAAACGCGGCCGACGCGTTCTCCGTGTTCACGTGGTCGGCTGCCGAAACGCGGAACTGGTACGGCGTAATCTCGTACTTACCCCCGTCTTACGCACATCGTATGCACTCAGCTTTCATTGGCAAGCGTCCCGCCCCCGCCATCCCCAACTGCAACCGTACTCTTACCACGTTACCTCTGACCCTCATTACCACATCGCACCAACGCCTCTCCTCCGCTTTACACCAGCTCTCTTTCCAGCGGGGTGTTTTGCGTCGATATCGATGGAGTGTCCTGTTAAATGCAATCACATTAAAAAATCACGCAGGTCAAGCTCACATCTTCAAATTTATGGGAAGCGAAGCTTAAAGAATTCTGTGCTTCTTTCGCGCAAAGACCACAATACGATTACGAGGCGCGCCGTATAGTGGGGGAGTCCGGAATAAACTTGCAACCAGGTACCGTTCTTTAAACGTGGCCCAAATTAACGGTACACGGGCGTTCTTGCATACCCCTCCCCCCCCCCTCCCTTGGCTAAGTCGTTTTTAATGCGATAGCATTAAAGGCGGACCTCGCACTCCTGGCTGTTGCCCGCCTGACGAGGATGTGTGGGCCGATACCGAAGGCAGCGCGACGTAGCACAGCGTCTCAAAGCGGAATCGTGTGTGACGTCGGTGCCAGATGTTTCAAAGAGCGACTTTGGCACGAGAAATGCGCCCGTGCTGTCGTGGCACAACGGTTGGAGCACTGCGGTGCTTTGTTGGAAGACCTAGGTTCGATCTCACAATCGGTCGCGCATTTTCCCATAGGATTATAGAGCGACATCTGCCACCTTGGCGTCATCTAAGAAAAAAGCTGGAGGTGTGTTGAGCGTACGCGATCGAGTCACTGTGGCCGCTAAATTGCAAAAGAGGTGCACGAGGTACAGACAGACAGACAGACAGACAGACAGACAGACAGACAGACAGACAGACAGACAGACAGACAGACAGACAGACAGACAGACAGACAGACAGACAGACAATGAAGTGCAATGAACGCGAATGTGCAAGGGTGCCCATGGCGCACGAGAGCGCCCAGCTCTCGAAACGACACAATCATTACAATCTAATTATGTTATATTGCATACATGGAGAGTTAGTGGGGCGAAGTGATCCCGCCAGCCGGCGCGGCTGCATTTCGGTGGGGCTAAGATGCAAAAACACGCTTAAACCGTGCAATTGGTACCCGTCAAAGACCACCAGGTGGTCGAATTTAATCCGGAGCACTTCTGCCCTCCCCCCCCCCCTCCCCCCCGCCCCGCCGTACGGCTTGCCTCATGATCGTATTGGGTTTAGGGCGCCTGAAACCCGAGAATTTAACTAGTTTTTTTTTACTGCTAAGTTCAGGGGTAGCTTTTTTCGAGGCAAACGCACTGCGCGTCAGTGGCGTCTCTGGAAAAAGTTTAAGCACGCCGAGCGCACGCCGCTCATGCGCCGTCAATAACACAACAACACGGCGGTGACAATTTGCGTGGCGACAACGAAAACGCGCTTCGAGTGTTCGTACAGTTCTTAGCGCAAAATTAAACGTCTGAGAACACCTAAGCCCTTGTCAAGAGTTGTTAATGCGAAAGCAATGTTGTCCACTTGGACGCCCCTGAGCGGGCCTTCGGGTTTCGCGCGGTAATGTAATGCACCGCAGCGCTACACGCTGCCCGAGCCAGCAAGCAGCACCAACTTGGGGGGCGAACGCCGCATGCCGCCGGCGTCCCGCGCGACGAAAGATGGCGGAAGCAGCAGGGGCCACCAAGGTTGGCATGCGGGCGCAGCAGCTAAGCCTAGTAGGTCTGAGAGAGAGAGAGAGAGAGAGAGAAAGAGAGAGACAGACGGACCGTACGCTGGCTTCCGAGAGAGAGAGAGAGAGAGCAAGAGTCACGAGGCCCTGTGGTGATGCCCTCTCCCCTCACGCAACACCTGACGCGCTAGAGCTTCAGCGCGTGTGCCCTTTCGACCTCTCTGCTCCGTCGGGGCACGCTCCTGACGTGGAATCGCTAGCCGACGAGAATTTACCTGCCGTTTCGCTGCTACAGACAACAGGCGCCTACTTTTTCGCTCAATGGGTCATTTCGCTTTTACATCAAACATTCTTGTCGCGTAGACGTTACTGAAATCACTTGTATATGCTCTCATTTTTGCGTCTAACGGCCTGTTTACGTGGTCTGCAGAACAAGCACGCTTCAGGCGATCGCCCATTACTCCATTACGACTGCCTTGCTTTAGCGAATTCCTCCTTGAGAGTTCATACTTAGCGCATAAAACTGCTTCGTCTTGTGTTAAATTTGGCACATAAAGATTGACAGGTATAAAGTTGCACGCTCTGAAAGAAACGTCTTCGTAAGCGGCATTGAATTTTAATGGCGTGCAAACCTCGGCAATAAAACGTTCACAAAGCCAAAAACAGGTGCTTGAGTCAATGGTAGGGTCACAAAAAAATAGCACTAGGCTAGTGGCAATTACGGACTCCCGACAAGCATCCGCGTAGAAACACTTTAAATGTGCGTTGTTATTGGGAGTATACAAAAACAGTGTGCACTAAGCAAAAAAGAAAGAATCCAATTAAGGTAATGAAAGGTACGATTTGGATAAGAGAAAAATGCATATTACGTATATCATATAATTGTGGTACGTGATTGGGTATGTTTGTAATGTGTCGATAAGAGAAAAGAAATTGTCAACGGTGTGCTACAAGTTAATATAATGCCGCACGTGATCGCGTTAATGTTATGACGTTGATATTAACAATTAGCAGCATGTATGTCTTAAGCACGCTACGAGATTCTTCAAACATTCTCTCTCAACTACTTCACCATCTTAAGAGGAAGCTCTAGCTCGAGTTAACCTTCAGTGCCGCGAATTCAAATACATATAAAACTAACAAATCTTTTTTTCTATATAACCATTGGACCAATTTTATTCATTAGAGTGAAATTACCAGATTGTAGTCCGCAAGGTAACACGCCTCCTATTTAAGTTCTTGAAGAAGTAGAAATTGCTGTTCTCGGCAACCACTGTGCCGATTTTGATGAGGTTTGTTTGAATATTAAAGATAACCTCAGACTATAGGGACTGGAGCAAGCTATTTCTTTAGGCCGCGAGCTATATAAGAAAAGTTCTTGAATATTGCACAATTTCAAGAAACTCAAGTATGAAATATACAACTATGTCCCATAGGGATGAAAAACGACATTACATTTATGTAAACTGCATTTATAGATGCGTTTAACGCAGGCAAAGAAGATGTATTATACAGTGCTCTGACACCACTAATTTGTCAATAGAACTCTTGTCACACGAATATAAACATTGCAGCGATCACACCTGTTCATTTATAACGTTTTTCCGCTTTATATGCTATAGCGAATCCAGTATACACACCTGAGATATTTGTTCTTGGTGCAGGGTTGCAGATTTGCGGTCTTCATGCCTCAATTTTTTTAACTTAACAATTCCCCGGGAATTTTTACCAAAAAGAAAGGTATCTCCTGAGGAAAATTTTGTTTCTTAATGTCAGTAGAATTTTCTTTCTCTCTCAAATACAATAAATTTCGTTCAAATCAGAGCCGGCGGGTGTCTCAAAAGACCACCTCCGCGTTTTACGTGCATTTGAATTGGCGGAAATTGATATTGGCCCAGTGCTGAATCTTCTTAACTCGACCGAGTACAGCCTCAAAATGAAGGAAATGAAGATAAAAAATCACGTGGGTGGGCTGCTAGTATTAGTGCCGTTTCCGACTACATATCTTTTCTCTGTTGTTGCTGACAACAGTCGTACGAATGCTCGAGACATCTTCACGCAGTGCTATAGGACACTTGTATTACTGAAGTAGTCTGAAATGAACATAATCTCAAATCTAATTCAACAGCTCCATACAAAGCGCTATTGCAATGCCTCGAAGATAGCACTAAGACATTTTAAATCTGTATTACCTGAATAAGCGAGTAATATAAAGTTAGGCGGTCTTTTCACCATTGACGTCTAAGACTGACGGGTGAGAGGTATAATTACCAGTCGCGTTTGCATAGATACGGTAGAAGCGTATCGTACTATTTTACGATATCGCCATATACCGACAGCCCAACATTTGCATGAATGCGCATTTTTCTGTGCAGCAAAGCAAACGCCACACAGTGTCGTACTTGAAAGTCAGCGCTGTCACGTCCAATAAGCCTGCCTTAGCGCTCGCGCTGTGAAGAGCAGCGAAACGAGCCTGCAGGTTGGCGGCTACATTTCGCCAGGTTCTTCATTTGTCCACGTGGACAAGCCTACGCGACGTACATTTCATGGAAACGTACCATAATGCACCAGAATATTAAAGCTTCGCCGCTGCTCCGCAACTCTTGCCACGTCCAGTGGTAGCCAAACGTGGGACTGTTTTGGCTCCTAGCTCTTCAATGGAGACCTGGCCGCGTTAATGCCGCGAATCTAGCAACTGGTTGAAGTAATCATATTTTATTTTTGATAAAGAAGGCGCTTTTCAAGCGCGAGTAACGTGCTCAACAGTAAGAAAAAATTCGCGTGCCATGTCAGCCACCATATTTTTTTTTGTCTTGATGTCCCACAGTTCAACAGCGGCAACCGCCGGTTGGTTCGCAGATTGTCATCCTGCAGCGAATGCTTTCCCACAATTCCTTATGAGATGCTTTCGTGTATGGCATGCGTGTTTACACGCGTCACTGAAATGTGAGTTCCCCGTATCAAAGTTCCCTAGTTTGGTTCATTCGAAGCGACACCCTTTCTTTGCTAATTACCTCGTTTACACGAGATGAGACGAGCTCGACAATTGATACGATATACTTATGTCGCATTCAGATAAAGGCCGCTACTGTATTGCCAGAAACCATGCACAACCCCACTGCGGTGCCCCTAGCGGCCATGGTGTTTTTGCGCTGCCAAGCACGAGGTCGCGGCATCAAGCGCCCGCATTTCAATGGGGGCGAAATGCAAAAGCGCCCGTGTCCCGTGCCTTGGGGGCAGGCGAAAAGATCCCCTGGTGCTCGAAATTATTCCGGAGTCCTCCACTACGGCGCCCCTGATAACCAAATCGGGGTTTTCGCGCGTAAAACTCCAGAATTCATTCTACCCATGCACAGCAGTTCCGGCGCACTATGGAACGGCCAACCGATTGTACTGTTCGTGTTCATCATCATCATCATCATCATCATCATCATCGTGGTTACGCCCACTGCAGGGCAAAGGCCTCTCCCATACTTCTCCAACAGCCCCGGTCATGTACTAATTGTGGCCATGTTGTCCCTGCAAACTTCTTAATCTCATCCGCCCACCTGACTTTCTGCCGCCCCCTGCTACGCTTCCCTTCCCTTGGAATCCAGTCCGTAACCCTTAATGACCATCGGTTATCTTCCCTCCGCATTACATGTCCTGCCCATGCCCCCCACCCCCCATTTCTCTTTCTTGATTTCAACTAAGATGTCATTAACTCGCGTTTGTTCCCTCACCCAATCTGCTCTTTTCTTATGCCTTAATGTTACACACATCATTTTTCTTTCCATAGCTCGTTGCGTCGTCCTCAATTTAAGTAGAAGCCTTTTCGTAAGCATCCAGGTTTCTGCCAGCACGGTCTTACGGCGCTGTAGCCCTGTAGTTATGTTTTTCCCTATACGTAATTTTCAGTCACAGCTCTGCCCTTTATACCAGCGGTTCAAAATCTCTTCAAAAGCTCTAACTGAGGCGTCTCTCAAATCCACATCGGGGCTTCAATCCGTGAAACTCTATTATTTTGTAAACGCAATGCTCATGCACAACGTTGCGAGATACATTTTTTTTTACTTAGCGGCATCATCGAGTATTTCCTCCATTGGGTTTTGTCATAGCGTGCAGAATGAACAACGAAAAAACTTCAAACTCCATATTTTGCGCCCACACTTACAAGAAGGTCACTTCGATTGAATATATATATATATATATATATATATATATATATATATATATATATATATATATATATATATATATATATATATATATATATATATATATATATATATAGGTCAGCACAGGTGAGTGCCATATCGCATTCTTTGCCTTGCACTGGCCTGGTATTTAATAAACTTCTTCTCCAAGATCGCATACCACTTTCAGGTCAGACATTTCTTTCTTTCTCAAGGACGTCCTTTCGTGCCATTCGCCCTCAGGGAATTTCTGATTCTAAAACGAGCAGCGCAGAACTTCTCAGCCTGCGTCCGTGGGTCACCGTGCAGAGGCCGCCGTGAGAACTTAGCCGAGGAATCTGGGGCTCGTCGCAAGACGCCGGCCTTTTATCGCGCATGCCTAATCTCCATGCAAATCAGTCGCAGATATATATGACCGAGAGCAGGTAGGTCTGTGAGACATTTCTATTTTCTTTTTCTTTCTGACTCAAGATTCGTGAGCACTGCGTGCACAGAGACGGACTGTCGCGCCATCCAATATATCGCGAAATGAAAACACGTATAGAGCTGCGCTCAAATTTCGCATTAGGGAGTATCGTAATCGTCGGTGAACGTTCTACAGCGAAGCTGTCTATGGCTTGGATGTGGAAATGTAATTGTGTCCTAGATGCTGACAAAAATAAATCATCTTGTTGATCGGTCCTGGTTGTAGCAGGGTGTGAGACCGGGCTAGTTGGTATTCCATGCTGAAGTGAGTAGTGCAAGAGTGGACACGGGACACTGAATAGTCACCTTGTCGCCTTTTTAGTGTTACGTGTCCACTCTTGCTCTGGTCAATTCAGCCTGGTGATAGTGCTGAAAAGGCACAAGCTCAATGGCTCGTACCCCTGTGGGATCGGGGATCTGTAAGGCGCCGTTGTCTCACGTGGTACCCAAAGAAGTACCAGGCACAATGGTAAGAACAGATGTTTTTGAAAAAAAAAATGTTTTGTACGACTTTTTCAAAAACGACGGCTGTAAAATTCTCGGCGCCAACTGCACAAACGTGCAAGCACCACTGCTCGCGCGTTCGTCGTTGTCGTCTTCTTCTTCTGCTGGATCCGTTGTGCAAAAACTATCATGATCAGCAATAGCTCGAGCGTCGCCTTCTTCCACAGCTGGCTCCGTTGTCTCTCGTCATTCCAGCGAATAATTACACTTCTTCCGTCGTAATGCAGAGGCCGTGCTTACGGGGGTATGATGCATTGCTTAAGGGGGCATGAGCCATTCATTGTCTTACGAGACGGACACATTTAACAACAGAGGTGATACGCGAATGTTTCATCATCATCATCATCATCATCCTGATTACGCCCACTGCAGGGCAAAGGCCTCTCCCATACTTCTCCAACTACCCCGACGCGAATGTGTGTGCGTACCTATATCGCCACGATGACCACGGATTAGGACAACAAATGTGTTCTTACCGTTGTTCAATATTCTGGGTCACCTTTGTATCGCGCCCTAAACAGTCTCGCTGGTCTTCCATATGCCCATAGTGGAAAGGCTCTGATTTTTCTTCATGCAACTAACTCCATTTGAGACCTGAATTTTCATATTCAGAGCATCCGCGAAGTGTTTCTACACCGCCCGAAACTGGGTTTGGCTGTCAGTGATCAACATTTTTTCCACTTCACGACTTCGACACTTCTCGGTTAGGCGAGGTTGAACTAAGCCTGACGCAGTCGCCTCGGCGGCCACGGCTAGCCCTAGGCATGAATACGCCCAGCAGCCATGTCGCGGGCTCCCAGCCGACTATTGGGCTTGGCCGGAGCCTCAGCCTGCCCTCTATACGAGTACCGCACCGCGTACTTCGGCCACTTCGATGGAATTCCAAGATACCCAGCTCATGGCGTTTACTACGACCAGCCAGAATGCCGCCACGTCGGGCCACGTCACGTCAGCGTTTGAGGACCAGCCAGAATGCCGCTCCAACTAGCAAATGAACCTGACTGAACGATGGAAGAAGTTGACGAGCGGAGAAGAGGTTACCACAGCCGGGACCACTATTAAACCATCCGCCAGGCAGCAGCCGAACACTTCGCAATCTCCGGGACCATGCTCTAAGTGTTGCCGGTGGCCTCCACTCCGCAAGATTGATTTTGAGATCGTGCTGCGCCTTTCAAGCGACTTATAGTTAAACGCCTGGCTAACCACCAAATTTTCAACGCCGTGGTGATAGTCTGTCAAGGCAAAGCTATGGATATGCAATTCGCGAGGCTTATGTCTTGCTCCAACATCATGTTTCTGCACCTAACGAGCAAATTGCTGGCCTGGTGAGGCGCTTGACCTGCCTTCCCCTTAACGGAACACTGTATACCAGGTGAATGCGCATGTGGCGGCTCCAGACGGAGTCTCGCGTGGTGTAATTCCTGCACTAGACCCCAAGACGCCCACAAAGGCCCACTTGCACATACGTACTCAATTCTTCAGGTTCGGATTCTTCAGGTTCGGATGTTCGGCGATAGCAAGACCGCAGTACTTACCTTCAGTAGTGAGCACACGCCCAAATATGCACATAACTACGGAGAGGAGACGCCCTGTTACCCTTACAAGGCAATGACACAAGCATGCCGTGTACGCTACCGCACCGGCTCCCGCGCCGACGTGTGCCCCACCCCATGTGCGGCATACAAAACTACAAGTGCACACTGAAATGCACCACCCGTGGGGAATACCACCCACTGGTGCCAAGGAATGTAAACGTCACCTCAAGCCTATATGGTCAATAAGCCAGCCGTTTCTGCACAACCAAGACCAAGTCTCAAAGGCCAAGCACCCCGGCGAAAGCAAATCACTAGGTGGTTCAGCTCTGAACTGGAGACCTCGATGGAGTCGCGGTTCCCTTCCATAGCAAGAGCCCCGGAGCCGCAGCAGCAGCAGTGGAAATCGAAGATCCAAACTATGAAGATGCCTCCGGCGCAACACAACACCCAGCAGATGAGCTGGGCCTGAGCTGTATTTCCCACTGCTCCTGTTACAGAACATGCAGAGTATGAGGAAATACGACGGCGCTACATGCAAACAGTGGGCCTTCATCTCACAAGACCATCGGAAACCACTCTTGGCTTTATGGGACAACCATGGAGCACTATTTATGTACATAGCCGAATGCGGCCTACATTTGCATATCTCACAGTTTATTGCATTGAGAAAACTTTCAAAAAGAAAAAGAGGCCTTGCACTGTAAAAACATGATGCAGTAAATGACGGCAAATATCTTGGCCACCCTATCTTTAAGATCATTTGACCACCAAAGTGACGGCAGCTGGTCATTTTTTCGTAAGGCGTACAGACGTACTGCGCCCATCAGCCAATCGAATCGCATTATTATCCTGAGGATTTTTTTTTTCGAAACGGTCCTGATGATTCTTTCCTCTCATTCTTCGCGGCGATAGAATCGTCTTGTCGGAATGATGTCGACAGCTTGTTGAAAGTGATAAGAAACATGGCCGTTAAAGCATCACCTGTTTTCTTTTTACAGTGTGTAACCCAAGTTGGCTTCAAAGAAGTTCATGGAAGAACGGCCCGCGTCCAGGGTCCTATACCCAGTGGCCCAGTGACCTCAGATGGGCCAGTGCCCTCGTACCCAGTGGCCTCAGCGATATGTATCCAGCCGCACCTACCACCGGGTATTACTGAACTGAACTGCTTTCGGGACGGGTTCACGTCGTTAGACGTCGTCGACGACGAAAACCTGCCTCGAGCGTCCGTACAATTTCTATCACAATCAAACGCCCGTGTGCCTAGCACAGAATGTATGTTAAGAATACCAAGGGGTTTTCTTTGAGATGTTTAGTGCGCAATTACATTGCTAGTGTGTAATACACGCAGTTTGTAGTGTAACGCGTCACTATCTACATTACTAGTGATTACAAGCGCAATCTTTGGAGCGGCGATCATTTCACTGCAACGGCAGTGATGGGTCGCGATTTTGTAGCGATGACTTCCGCTTGATTTTATGCTACGCTTATCATCCATCGTTCTCGACTGGCTAATCTCAAATCATAACTCGGGCGAAGCGTCACTCTGACCACTGTCGAAGAGTGAAAAAGAAAAAATATCACCGGGGAAAAGGCATCGATAGAACGTTGCGGCAACGGTTAGTGCATGCATTTGTCTAATCTTCGCGCTTGTGGCTTCCGACATTCTTGTGGCTTTCTTTACTATGCACTGCATGCAGTTAAAGACCTAAATTGCATGCAATCCTATCTTCTCAAGCACAGACGGCATTGCGAATATGTGTACGCGCTCATAATTATAACCGGATTGTTGCATTTTAATGCAGTAGATAGTTGAACCGACAGAACCGATCGGTCGTGAACTGCTTCCGGCTCCTGCAATTGCTGTCGTCGGCAGCAGTACAGCAAAGCATAGCATCCGAGATTGGAATTTCTTAGTCTGGGGAGCATGCGCTGCCAGCGCGATTCATAACGTATTTCCGGCTCTCGCAGTAGCTTACCGCTGTTGCAGTTATGAAAATGAAAGCATGACTCGTGAAACTGGATTTTTGCTGCGGCAGGAAAGCCTGCTATGTGGCCGCGATTGTGATACCACTATGCAACAAATTTTCTAAGTCACTAAGCCGTTTCAAGCATTAAGAACGTCGTTTAGGCAAATCCACGTACTTTCAGTCACATGCTGCTAAAATCACGCCCGTGCTTACCGCTTCCTTGCAAACGATCACCAAAATTCCCTCAACTAATTCTTGTATGATATATATATATATATATATATATATATATATATATATATATATATATATATATATATATATATATATATATATATATATATATATATATATATTCAATGGCAGAAACGTGGAGAGGTGGGCCTGAGGGAAGTTTCTCTAGCAACCTACTCCTGGGGAACAGGCTTAGGGGAATAACAGAGATAGGATGTGAAAGGGAAGGAGGGTGGTGCATGTATGATGAGCACGATGACTGGAGCGGCACAGCATGCTGCTTCTGTGCAACCGGTACCTGTCCACTTCACAGTGCAGCACAATAATCTTCGCGGGCAGAAGTGGAGCTTACTGCCGTGTAGCTAGGAGTCCGTCTATTGCTTTCATATTTTATTTTTTGCCGCATTCACCTGCCACTGGCGTATTTAAATCAGACAGTAGCCGCTGCAGGGCATCGATTACTTGTCGCAGCATGGCTTTGAAGACAGATTAAGATGGCAATTCGTGTGTGTGGCGGCAAGCGTTGCCATACATTCGCTTCCAGGCAATGGCTCGGAGAGATCTGTCGATGCCGATTCAAATACCTTCCGCTGTACTTGCGCAGTTGGAGCCAGGGAGCTCTCGTTTAGACCTACAGCTTGTTCACGTCGGATTCTTTATGTGTGAAATTCTACATGACAGATTCCCAGGTGGTGAAAAGGAATCTGGACCTCTACAATACGATGTCTCCTACAGCGCCGTGTTGCTCATGGGCAGGGGGTGTCCTTACTCTTTCATCGCATGGTTCATTAAGAAGTTCTGAAACGAAATTATGAAAAGAAAGGAAAGAAACGCAACGAAATCTAAATGGGGTAATCGTTTCTAGTAAATTGAAATAAGCAAATGATACTGCGGTTACACCACATTCATACGGTTTCCAAATAAACGATATTAAAAAACGATTCTCGACAAGTCTGCGAAAGTAAAGTTCAAAAATTTTTTTGCCTTAAAGTGCACGAATGGCGGCATCACAAATAGCAGCTATCAATTGTCTCATCCTACGCACAGAAAAAAAGCCTAGTGAGCAAGGCAGCAGGCCACATGCTGTCTTGATAAATGTTCAGGGTGGGTATGTCGTGAGGTAACTTGGAATCGATACATCAAGAGAATGCATATAGCGTATTTCGCAGTAACGTATCTGTCCGACTACGTCCATCATTGTAATAATTACAAGAATAATGATAATAATTGTTATAAGACGTAAAGCATATCATGAAGCATGCACACGCCCATCATAATTAGATATAATGCCAACCGCATTAACGTTTTCAATCGTACACGGACGATTTATGGGCCGGTATTTTTATTTCTCTGCTTGCTCTTTTCTATTTTCATGACTGCCTCTACGACAAGCGCCCACCCGTTTCAAAGCACGAAGTCATTCTCATCATAGCGAGCAGCACCAGCGCAATTGAATTTTTTTTTTTTGCGTAATCAGAGCGACTCCCATTTAGCATTTATAGCGGACAGAGGTAAGCAACACCGGCATGTGAAGTAATGAAGCTAACTTCATACAAGATCGTACATCGGCGGAAAATTTGAGAGGAGATTGGCCAGCCGTACACCGGGAGGATTGCGGATACCTGACCATCCTGTTTATGCAACATCGAGTAGACGCGGGGGCTTGCACTCCGCGTTGTGCCCCTTCCGTTGGCAGTTGCCAGCCTGCTCCTCGCTTGCCCTTTCCTGGTAATTGTGTTTATGTGCTGAAAACAAACAATGGAATGCGGCCGCCATGGTTGGCAGCCGAACTCGGGACTTCCTTCTGAGCTACAAGAAGTGATGATGGTGATGATGAAGCCTCAATTAATGGCGCAAACCCGCTTTCGGGGATAGTGATTAAGCCACCGTGGCAAGCACGCCAAAAAGAAGTTGAAGCGTGCCTACACCTCCTGCTTTCGCGAGCTCGAGCGCTCGAGCGCCCCCGGCCCCGCCACTAGGAGCCAACACAGAAGAAGCAGCGTTCGGTTCTATTGGAAGGGCGGCCAACGGTATGCACCAGCAGTCGTCGCAGTCCGAGAATATGGGGTCGGCTGCGGGCCCCGCGTCGGGCTCGCGACGTTCGGTGGCCTTTACGGGTGCCTTCCGAATGTCCCGACGGGATCTCGTCGCCACGGCCCTCCTCGTCTCGGGCGCGTCGGCCATCGTCGTCACCGCCGCCATCACGGTCCGCAACCGCAACCGCCCCGAGCCGCTGCCGTCGCTGCTAGACCTGAAGCCACCGCGGGAGAACCCCTGGCAGACCCGACACATGCCCCTCTACTTCGAGTGCGAGTCGAGCGCGTGTCGCGCTACGGCCGAAGACCTGAGGAAGAACGTCGCCTGGTCCCTGAACCCTTGCGCGGATTTCTACGAGTACGTCTGCTCTAGCGACCGAACACAGACGAACGTCTACGACCACGCCGTGGCCCACTACCTGCGCGAAGTGCGGGAGGTCATCCGCAAGTACCAAAACCTCGGCTTTTTCTCCAGGACCGCGATGTCGAAAAAGATCACCCGTTTCTTCAGCGCCTGCCAGTCGAACCGGTTGCAGCTGTCCTCGTGGAGGTCGCAGCTGGCACACGTGTGGCAGTACCTAGACCTCGCCGGAAACCTGGCGGGAGTGGAGAGCATGTTGGCCACGTTCTCGAGGGTGCTCGAGGTCTTTCCCGTCGTTCATGTCGCCGTGCTCGAGGCGTCGCGCCGGACATGCGTGGTCCTCAGCAAACCAGACGGCAAGGGCGCCGACCGCCTTTTCCAAGTGCCACACGCGTTCTCGACCTCGTTCCCGCATTTCGCGGCGGACCTCTTGGGTCACACGGGAAAAGTGCCCGACGACGCCAACGACCTCATCAACTCTGCGGCCAAAATGGAAGCCGAACTCCAGAAGTACTCGGGCCCTCAGGGTGAGCAATACTACCACCTTCACGAGTACGGCGACATTCCCGCTTCGGAGGTCGGAAACGGCAGCGCTGCCTTCGACTGGACAACGTACCTGAGGAACTTTCTCACGGGCGTCGTTTCCGTCAAGGCTGACTCGTGCGTCATCGTCAAGTCTCCGGCGTACGTGAGGCATGTCGTAAAGGTGTTCGGCAAAGTCTCGAAAAAGGACGTGCGCTCGTTTCTCAAGCTGAGGGCAGCCATGGCGCTGATGCCCTTCCGAAAGCTGGCGGACGCTCCTGGCAAAGAAGACGTGGAAAAACTCTGCACGCTGGCTACCTACAAGCTCTACCGCTATGCTTTCCTTAAGGAGTTCAATGACACACAGCTCCTGCAGGTGTTTGTCAGCGCTGGCGAGAAGGAAGTCATTGTGAGGATGTCTTACAGGTGGGGGAGAAGTTTTGTATGTTCTGGGTATGTCAACGCCGCTAAAAGAGACCATGAGTAGTCGCGACTGAATGAGTGATGGTTTAGATGAAGAATGAGCACGCAAAATCGATGCGTAACCTGGCACAAAAGTTGGCGATATCGTGTGGCGGCGTCTTGTTATTACCGACTAGTGAGCTGCTTGCTCATTTGGACTACCTTATTTAGGAACTCTCTTGCGAGCTCGATTACCTGTGAGAGCACGAGCTTAGACGCAAGAGCCGATAGTTTGCTTAGTATTCGTGCGGTAGTGCAATACGCTAGGAAAGTAACGGATAATGTATCATTGGCGCAATATTTCCCATCAGTTCCAACAGCTCCAATTGAACCACTCCCGTTCCCTAATAGTGAGCTTTAGTTACGCCGCACAAGAAGTTTGTGTCAAAAAAATTGTAAGCAGCAGCCTTGATTACTTCCTTGTCAGGTTGATGGGCCCAAAAAAATAGGCGTGCAGCGCGTTGTCTTCCGCCTTGCTGTTTGCATCGTGTAAACGCAAATAAACTCAAAATTAGTAAGCTAGGTAGCACATTGTAATTCTCAATCGGTTGATGTGCCTTTAAAATATGTCAACGCACAACCATTTACGCGAGCAGGAACGTCATTACGGATGCCCTGCCCGCGTCCAAGAGCAAGAACAAGGTGGAAGAGGCTATGAAGAGCGCGAAATCCAAGTACTTCCGGATCATCAAGGACGTCGATCACTACTACTACAGTGAGACCACGAAACCTGACCAGGAGCTCGCCTACAACTACGTCCAGGGGCTGGGATCCATGACGCAGTCCTGGCTGCGGGTAGTGGTCGCTTCCGGGGGCAAGATCCAGGACAACCAGCTGAATATCCGCTGGGACTTTGACCCAGACACGAACAAGCTCGTCGTTCCCGTCTCCATCGGTCACATGAAGCTGAAAGCTGACAAGGAGTTTTTCCTGGAGTCCACGGGTCTCGGTGGCGCCATGGTGCGATTCCTGTACAGGGCATTCCACGAGAGGGCGCTATTCTCAGCCAGAAACGCGAGTGAGCAAGACCGCCACAACAAAACGGCAACAGCTTGCCTGGAGAAGCAGTACGGGTCGAAGGTACATGTACAGATTGTGTTGAAGAAATAATCCGTCAGCCGGTTGACGGAACACGGAAAAATACGAAAGGGCGAGCGAGGCACTCCTACTTCTGCGCGTCGCCCTTTCGCATTGCCTCACGTTCCGTCAATGACCCGAGATTTTCATCATGCCTTCGTAGCAAGAAATTCCCGTCCAGACGCTTTCTCTTAAGCTTAGATGCATTGTCGCGGGGCGTTGTCGCAGGCATTGTGAAGTGACGGGCGTGGCAGCGTGAAGCCTAGGCGATTGAGAAGCGCTGATGTAACGTGATTAGTGTTGAGGGATTTGGGGGAGCAAATAATATTATGCAGAAACCGAGCACGCGACAGAATAACAAACAGTCGGGCGCACTAGGGTTTCTAAAATTTCACAGCCTTATATCACTAGCCTTTTGCGACCACTGAAGAAATTACGCTCTCGCACACATCCATTTGTCCTTGCTTCAAAGGACAACTTCCCCATTTGGGATACTTATACTGAGACGCCACCCTGCAACGAACAAAGCTTCAAGTTTTGTAGCAAGCGTTTAGGTATATGGTTATATGTTCGAATTTCGGTCCTTCCCGGGCCATTCGTGTCAGGTTTTACGCGACGCCTTGAAATAACATAAGCTGCCACGGCTTTGCTTCACTACCCTGTCCGCATACTAGTTATCCTCTTTCTTGGGGTGAATTACGATTACATCGTACTCAACATGACATCAATGAAGTGTCCATGATGATGATGAGGAAGCAGCCGCTCGTCCTGATCCCACGCGTACCTTTTGGTTCCGTTCATCTCTGTCGGAACCTATGTCAAAGAGCAATCAAGTGGCCTCGTTCGATGCAAACTTGGCACATTTTTTTTTCGTTCGTTCTCATTTTTTTCTCTTCGCCTCTTCATGCAGAGTATATAGCAAGCAAGCCGTTCCTTCGGCTGAGTGCCACATGTGCCATACCCTTGCTTTAGTGTAGCTTTTTACGTAACCTTATTGCACTTTCCAGACTGTGAACGAAACGAAGGTCAACGGACGCCGTGTCTTGAGGGCTGTAGCCGCCGACAATGCACTTGTGCCGGTGTTGCACAAGGCCTTCAAGACGTCGCTGTACATCCACAAGATCGAGGTGATCAACTACAAGAGGCTGGAGATGTCGCTGGCCAACCTTCCGGACGTGGACGCAGACCAGCTGTTTTTCTTGATGTACGGCCAGACCTTCTGCGAACCGCACGAGGACACCGCCAGGGTCCTGGCACAGGCACCGTGGCCTCCAGCAAAGATCAGACTCAACACCGCTCTGGCCAACTACCCGGAGTTTGCCAAGGCTTTCAAGTGCGGCAATGGTACAGCTATGAATCCAAAGAAGCGCTGCTCGGTTTTCAGCTCCCATTAAAGTGTTGTCAGAAAATGTTCTTTCTTTATTGTGGTTCGCAAAGTACTCTTTTAAAAAGTTGTGTGTCTCCGCTGGTGGCACGCCCCAGTGGCTGGTGCACGGCTGGTGTGTGGTAATGGTCATCGCAGGCGCCCGAGAGTGCTTAGCGAGTAGTTAAAGAAACACTGATATCTGCAAAGCAGCCCAAGTATTTGAACTTAAAGACGTACAGAGCCAAATTTCAAGCTTCTCTGCCCCGTCGCTGCAAAAAGCATGAGCGCATCTGCAGAGTGCATCTGGAAAAGGCATGAGCCTGTGGAGGCCACAAGAACGGCAAAAAGAAATGTTCGTTTCAACCGATACCACACAAAACTGTGGAAAGCATAAGGCACATAACATAAACCAGCTATCGCGACACTGCTCCGCATTATGTGCCAAATCAATGACATCCTTTTATTCTATTAGAGCGAAGATTTTCTGACTTCTTCCTTCGAAGTTCCAGCCACGACTGCTGCTGGCGGCCGTCTTTGCGAATAGTTCTTGCGAGATGCATGGATCATACTGAATGTAGTGTCATATTCATGGCTTCTTTGTCCTACAAATATCATCTTTGTTGGTTGCTGGCTAGAGTCTTGGATAATTGGCCCGTACCAGACATAGTCGAACAAACACCGGATATAAGAAGAATCAAGGTGGTGCGCGGCGGCTGGTGATGCACATTTATCGCGGATGTGAACTACAAAACCAAGACGCCGTCGTTGTCATGCCATCGTCGTCCTCTTATCGTCTTCGTGCGATTGCAATCATTCCTTCGTTGTCACGTCATCGTCATGCTTCCGCCGTTTTCAGACTGTCACTGCATTCTCATCTTGAAATCACCGTCATCATGCTACCACCTTCGAGCCATCATCCTCATGCTATGATTATCATGTCATCGTCATCATTCTGTCATCGTGAGTCCATCGTCGTCACGTCATTGTTGTCATTACGTCATTGCCAAAGTGTCGCCGTCATGACCTCGTGTTCGTACCATCGCCGTCATTTTGCCGTGTGATTCCACTCGTCACCCCGTTGTAGTTTACCTTCGTAATCACATTAGCATTGTCATCCTACTGGGACCATGCCGTTGTAATTCAAGCTCCGTCACTCTCTTCGTCAAACTATTATTGCCATGTCGTCGTCGTCATGCCATCGTCGTCACAATAGAGTCGTAATCCACTTGTCGTGACGTCATTGTCAGCATTTCATCATCGTCACGCACTGTCGTCATGCGGTTGTGGTTGTTCCATCGTCATTTTGTCGGAGTGACTCGCACGGTCGTCATGCCATCGTCGACACATTGTAGACATCATTCCGGCATCGCCATACTGCTTCGTTACGTCACCGCCGTCATGCCATTCTAACTATCTTATTATCGTCATTACTTTGTTGTCATGCTGTCGTCATTTGAGCTAAGTCACTCCCTTCGCCACCTGTCATCGTAACGCCAGCGCGTTATGACAGCCTTAGGATCACGCAGTCGTTACGCGATCGTCGTCACGCCGTCATCGTGCCACTGTCGTCACTTTAGCGTCGTAATTCCATGGTCATCGCGCCGTCCTCAATCCATATTCGTGATGTCGTTCTCATTACTGCATACTTGCAATGCAGTCGTCGTTTGCCATCGCGGTCACGTCGTCGTCATTCTGTCACAGTGACTCCAGTGTTATTCGTCATGAGGTCGTCGTCATGCATTCATCTTCATGCCATCGTGGTTATTCCTCGATCATGTCTTCTTCATCGCCATGCGTTGCATGTGTATAATTGAGCGGAACAATATCGGTAGTTTCCAGTGAAAATGCGTCCAACTGGATCGTGTGGTGTCTACTTGCGAATGATCGCTAAGCATGAACCGCATTCTTCACACACACACCACTGAAGGTTTCACCTAAAGAGATTTCCACAGCTTGTGGTACCCGCAGATATTTATTTCATTATGTTTTACACAGCCAGCAGGCATTGCGTCCTTCCTAAGGAAAGTTGTTAGCGGGCGCTTTTCTCGGTCTGTTCGCTGAGCTCGTTATTGTGTATGCAAACCTAATAGTAATAGTTCTTGTGAGCACAGTCTAGCATAAGCGGTGACAAAACGCGTAAAAAGACACGCAAATTTGTGCAGGTTTGAGAAACCCGGGTTGTCTGAATCAATCCGGGGCCCTGCGCTACGGCGTCTTTCGCATATCTCCAGTTCTACTTTGGGACGTTAAACTGCGTGAATGAACGCCTGAAAGGATCTCAAAATAAATGCAATCATTACAACGTTATCGAAACCCTGCTTTATATCGTAGGTTAAATAGTTTTCTTATGGCTTCATTATAGGCTAGTTGCTTTAGGTTATGTTGAAGTTGTAGCGGCATACAAAGTTAAGTTTCTCACAATACCGCTATACGCTCGGCTGCTCAACTTGTAACTGAAGAGTTCAGTTCAAGTTTCCAATGAAGTTCAATGTCCATTTTCAGCGCCCGCTCGTGTCGGGTGGTCAAGACTAAACTTGTCCTTCGCCTCTTCGAACTCTCAGACGACCGCCATGGAGCAGTGTTCATCTCATTGAGGATGTTTCTCGTCCACTGGGGCTCGGCCGCAAAGAACCCTCACGTAATGGCTTAACGGGCCATAGGCCCCGAAAGAACCACAGCTCCATCGCGTCACACTAACACTCGGAGGCGCTTACAGTCGGTCGTCCATATAGAAAAAGATAGAGGTCGTCTTTCACCCTAAATCCGTCTTGTTCTGTGATTGCCGTGCGTACCCGAGTTATACGTGCGCGAAACGTGTTCGTGCGTGACTGCGGGACTTTAGCGCGTGCCCGCGAGGACTCACTGGCGGCCGTTGTCTTCACTGCCCGCCGGTGACGTTAACTCCGTTCCGGTTAACGGCCTCTGCCTGGGAATGGGATTTTGCCTTCGGGCCTTACGACGTGCCTAGTCTGGCCACGGCACCCGTGGGACGAATAGCGGCGTGGAAAAAGCCGACGGTTATGGCTCAGGTCTTCCCGCTGATGCGGTGGATCGCAACTCTTTCTCCTCGAGCCAAGTGGTCGATTCGGTGTTTCCTCGCCGCTGCTTCTATGGCGCCTCGCGCACGCAATGCGCACTGTGATCTCTTGCCTCCTTCGCCGCCTCTGCACTTGGTTACGGAACGATCGACACGCAGCAGCGATGCTTGCTGCTTATGGGTAGGCCTGTGGTCGAAGTGCTCTGCGAAGCCTAAGGCGCACGTGAAGAAAACTAATAAGAATGAACGAATAGAATCAGGAAAGGAATCCGCTACTAGGATCGCTTCGCTTAGGTCCAATACAGTTGTGTATGTCTAATTTCCAAAGCAATTAGCCAGAAAATTAGCAGTAAACTCTGTAAGAAAGTGACCTCTGGCAGAGAGGCCGTCACTCAGGGGCACTCATGTACTTTATGCACTGGTGTTCGTTGAATCTAGTAACGAAGAAACGACAAACCTAGTAAGACTACCTCGCCTCACGCTCTTGGAATTCGCTATCTGTCATCATAAGCAAACGAAATGGTTCTTTTAATTTGAGCTTTAGTGTCCATATTTTTTCAGGTTTACTCTGTCACTTGCAGCCTTATAATAACGATATTTTCAACACTTCGGCTCCTCTGCAGAGACATTATTTGCGGAACACAAACAAACGAACGAGTAGAAAGTGCAAGCAAGCACTGTGACAAAGAAGAAATCTCACATGAGTGCGTGGATGCATATGTGCACAAGGACTACGTTGCATCTCTTTTAGGGAAGTGTTTATAAGGAGTACAAAACGTACAGGATGTTCCAGCTTTCAGCTAAGTGAGTGAGTGAGCAAAATAACTTCATTCGGTTCAGAGAAGACGCAGGGGAGACCCCGCGCCACCCGGATAGTCCCACGTAGGGACCGCCAAGCCGAGCATGACGGCGCGATCGTGGGTGCTCTGGACGGTCAGGGTTTGGTCGTTGAGCTCGAGGCTTCAGCTAAGTCGTGCAAAACTTCATAAGTTTCATGTGTGAGTTTGGAGAATGCAGCCAACTTAGTATTGTACGCTGTCCGCTTGAGCAACTCGAGTTATATTTTACTATGAGCGCAGGCAATTAATTACAATAATTCATAAAGCAACTATTAAATTACAGGCACGGGCTAATGTAATATTTGTGTCGTTTTTTGCAGATGTTTTTGTTAGTTCAACAATATTGTTGAGCTACCAGTTAGAGGGATATACTCGGTATTCGCATGGTGCAGCCAAGACAACAATGAAGACAAGAAATCAGGCTGAAGCAATGTGAGCGAACGTCGACGTTATGATCGCAAATACACGTTACCGTACGCAAAGTTTCTTTCGCGTTGCCTCCCCCACCTCAGCTCCTCACACAATAAAATAAAGAATGTCGCTTGAATACAGCTGTGCTCAAAAAGGAGATATAAAAAAAAGGGTTAATGTATTTCTTGTGCGTTCTGTCTGAGTGTAAACGCATATTATGAGCATATTTTCGTGAGACACTTCTCTTCTAGTATTAGGTACGCGAAAGCTGACTC
Organism: Dermacentor variabilis; assembly: GCF_050947875.1. Classification (NCBI taxonomy): domain Eukaryota; kingdom Metazoa; phylum Arthropoda; class Arachnida; order Ixodida; family Ixodidae; genus Dermacentor; species Dermacentor variabilis. Next base: position 59,535,447 of record NC_134575.1, read on the forward strand.
CATGGTGGCGCACTTTTTCGAGGTATGCTGTTTTACAAGGTTTGAACGGGAAATTTGTTAATAGACAAAGCTGGCCATCCAGTGATCGATCGCATAAACAACGCCCTCTACCCATCGTTCGCGGGTGAGTTTTGCTCTCTTTCAAAGCAAAGTAAAGAAAATAAATTTTGAGGCGATGAGAAGAAAACCGAGCTTCTCTCCTGACAAAATGTTTTCATTTTGGCGGCCCGGGAACTAGAGTCGACGAAAACAAATCGGTGAGAAAAAGAAAGCCGACAGTATTCTTTGCCTCCCTTATTTACTTCGCGCTACTTGGCTCTTTCTCCCTCAACTGAGGTCATTTACACGGTGGGCAACAGCTGGGGGGAGCAAAGTTCATCCAGTCTGAAGCAGCTGCGGCCTCAGGGGCCCTGAGCTGTACGACCTCGCTTGCGTGCTCGCCCCCTCCCCCCCAATTTGCTCCCCCTCCTTTTTTCTCTAAAAAAAAAACCTGAAATTGTTTTCTTTTTTTTATCATTTACTATTTTCATGTAGGTATGTGTTGCACTCGATTGACGGTTTCCTCCTGACGAAGGGGAGAAGTAGCTCTTAAACACTTCATCTCTATTTCTTTGACTTAACTAAGTCTCAAAACAACAAAACTCTTCGCGCAAGCGTAACTGCGTCGGCCGGCCACCTTGGCTGTCAAAAAGTTTGACGAAGGGTCCTGTAGTTCACGGGAGTAATTGGTTCCTCATTATCCCTACCTTTCTTTTTCAGTTTTTGGCTCTCCCTCTACATAAGCGATTTTTGATAGGTAAAACTTTCAGTACTGGTTCAACGAGGGCAAGAAAAAGAACTAACGTGAGAATTTCGCATACCGGTCGCTGCCATTCCTTTGGCGTTAGGATAACATAAGCTGGTACAATCACATGAAAGTGATAGAACATTTACAAGGCAAGCATGTTACCAAGAATTTTTCGTATTGCTAACTACTTCCTAGGTATTCTCAAAAACCGGCAACAACTGCTTCAAAGGGGCAGCCTCTTTCGTACTGCAGCTTTTGGAAGGATTGTCAAAAACACACGCCTTCACACATGAGGCACCGAAGAATAATTCACCGAGGTTTCTCGACATCAGAATCAATTTTCGGGAGCAACATGTCCGCCGGTTCCTTGGGTCCAAGAGTAACAGGCCTTTAGTGCCGTATTGCTCCGCACATTTGAAAATAGTTATGAGGTGCATTGTCTAGGTTATGCCTACTAATTTGCTTGAAAAGGTCATGTGCACACACCGTGTTGTCTAGCCTTGTTGGCAGGCGGAAGGCGTACAGAAGTTCGGGCGCCCGCAGTTTGCCAAATGTGCAGTTGCCGACCTATTTTGCAGGCAAAGTCAAAGAAAGCCAAGAAGATGAAGGATTATAATGGTCGCGGCTCATAGCGCAGGTGATTTCGTATACTAAAGGAAGATCGTACAGTTTAAAGAGGGTCTGCCGGACAGCTAAAGTTTCGGTTGTCATGACTATTCCGCTGAAGCTAGCACATGTACGTGAAAGCTTTTCCGCACAATTGAGGCTCTGCACCTTGCATCGCCATATTACAGAAAACTGTATACGTTCAACGTGCATGCAGCGTCGTTCACAAGATCATACTCTCGTGTAGCATAAATTATAAACGCCAAACGGGCAGATGCCTAAACGACGGCTTATATAGCACGTTAATCCGCGAGGCGATAGCACCATTTAGCTGCACTGTGGAAGGTGCGGGGGCTTACCGCTTTCTGAAGACAAGGTCTTTTTAGTTCACATCAGATTGGCGTATCTGGGATCTCCGTATCTCGTAACCGCTCCCTCAAAAATGTTTGGTTAGGTGACTTGTAGATGTCCTATGAACATGAAAAAGATGTCCAATGACACCTCTTCAAGAGGGGAACACGTAATAGTATTCAGTAAATAATGGTATATTAAAAAAATTCACCGACGATTACGATACTCCCTGTAAATATTGAGTGCAGCTCGATACGTGTTTTCATTTCGTAATATATTGGACGGCGCCGACAATTTGACTCTCACGGCACGTTGCAAATGGAACGAAGTGTAGCGCGATTGCCTCGTTAACCTGGAGATCGCGAGATCCAGCGCGTGGGTGACGCGTGGGCGCGATTCACAGCAGCCGCCGACGACGAACCTCCCAGACGACGCGCGCTACTCAGGCGCCATCTCGCAGCCATCGTCGCCGCACTCCCCTTTTCTTCTCACGCTTTCGCGATACCCTCTTCCCCTTTCCGCGCCATTGTTTCGCTCGGTACCCAAGGTAAATATACCTGGTAGCAAAGCTTCCATAGGAGCCCATACGTTCAAAACATGGCGGTCCATCGGCGGTGCATGGGGCTTAGCGCCATCTGTATGTGGTGGGAACACTTCCGGCGGAAGAAAAAATAATGTGACGCCATGTCCGTTAAAAGCAGAGGTGACGTTATTTTGTTTTTGAAGGCGCGAAATTTGTTTTGTTGTTCTTCTTTTGGAGCTATATATTCAAGTGCCCTGCCATTCGACTTGATGGGCGTTTCGAGCTTGCAGCGTGGAAAGCGATGCAGGAAAAGGCCAGCCGTACGGTTGTCGAAATCGCATCCCTGCACAGAACACACTTTCTTTGGAGGCCGACGAAATCTTTAGGTGTAGAGTGCTGATCCTATTGTTGGATGCCAAGCCCCTCGGCCAGCGCAGTCGCACGAAAACAACTACACTATTACCTGGCGGTTGTAACTCACTACTTTTGACTGAGCAGATTAAGAAGCAATCAAGCTACTCGCGTCACCAAATTCAGACAATATTCGACAAGCAAGAAAGCACAAACTGTGAGGGGGGCGTATTTGAACAGGTGATACGAGTGCGCCTTTCTGCCCATTTCAAGACGTGCATTGCATTGCGAGTGATAGTGGCGTCAACGCCCCCTGTAGCGATGGGCGCTGAAAAGAAATGCATTTATTAATAATAATAAAATTAAACTTGTATTTTCTTAACTCGTCACGAATATGTAAAATTGACTAGGAATTTTATTTTCGTTGAATGAATTTAACTGTGTCTCATTTGAATTAAAAAACGCGTTTTTCTTTCCCAATGTTTGTTCCCTCCAAACAAAGTCGCGCTTCAATCGCTGCTCCCATAACCCCCCATGCTGATGTCGGGGACAATCTGTACTGAACCGCTTTTCGCCCGAAGCTTCGCGACCTATTTGAATCGACCTTGCGGTACCCTCCTCTCCGCTTTCCTCCTCGCGCCTTTCATCTCCCCACTCCGCTGCGCGTTCGCATCCATCTTTCGCTGAGCTCATAGGCTCGATTGCGCCGCCACCGACGCCGATACTAGCCGCAGGAAGGAGCACCGTCGCGCTCTAAAATGAGTACAATTAGCCGTAAACGCGGTGGGACGTGGGTGCCTATGTGGCCGTTGCCCTGTGGCATGCCGTTGAACCCAACTGCCGCGCATTTCGCGAGATAGCATGATGTGCCCAAGGCCAGTGTAGGAAAGTGCAAGTAGATAACCAGGAGTTAGAAAAAATTAATATGTAAGAAACGGAGATGGTAAATTGTACGAAAAGGATGGAAACAAACAGAAAAGACCAAGGAGATCTATAAAAACGGCAAAAACGATATCAGGAGGCAAAATCTGTATGATAAAGCAAAGCCAGTTGCTTATTGAGACCTGAGCTGGCTCACGAGGAGAAAAACATAGAGGAGCAAATATGCGCCTGCCAAACAGTCCCGGAAACGACTCGGCACGTCGCAACAGAGTGTTACGTTTTTCACCCAGCGAATCCCGCAGTAAATGCCTGCCTTTTCAAAGCGTTGGGATTCAAAGAAAGTGTAAGGTTTAACTGGTCAGCCGTCGAGATAAGTACGGGACGATTAGAGTACAGGTATAAAAAAAAGAAGCAGTGAAGAGGTTTATAGAGCCTGAGTCGTTGCAAGCGCTGGTTCTGATACAATATAGTTATAGAAGTTCTTAATGATAAAGTTAGAATAAGATCAAATAGGCAAAAGACTAGATAGCGATAAATGTGTTCAAACCTTATTAAAGCAAGCAGGCTGGCTGACTATTTCCCTCCGCCCTGATTCAAAGCGGATGCCAACGCACATCAACATAGGGAGGGAGGAGTGCTTAGTTGGAGAAGCAGGGAGAGCGAATGAATAATGGGTATGAAAAGAGACAGAACGATGCAGAGTATTGGGATATAATCAACATTTATGAATATATTCTTTTCAACCACCATGTAGCTTATTCTTATAATTTCATCGTTATTTTTCGTAACGGGGACGGCTGCACGGAGGTAACAGAAGCATCGGAAAAGCATTCTCAAGGAGAAGACGAGCATCATGGATCTGGCATCTTGCATCTTGCACACGCACCTTGGCCATGTGGGATACGTCATTATCAGTCGCGTGACTCTTGTCTGCATAGTCTCTCGTTTTGTCCCCTTCCTATATGCACATTCTATGAACCATTCAAAGAACACCCTTTGGATGTAGCGTCGTGCTTGTTGTGCCTGTTTCTTCGCTTATTCCACGTTCACAACGCGCTTTTGCAAATTTTGGACACTGGCATATGTTCACCGGAGATGGCAATAGACTCAGCGAACACCACAGGGCCTGCGATGAACTCAGTGCTCGCGCAGGCTACATTTAGAGAGAGCTCCGCTACGGGAACGAACATGGAGGGGTCAGCATGTGGCAAGTGCCCGTGTCTTGCAAGTCAGCTCTGGGGAGAGGGAAATAAAAGGGAAAGCAGCTATGAGTGAGGTAGGCGGGACCGCGAATAATGACAGTCGCAGAGAAATCGCTCGATACATGACACCAAGTTATTATCATCAACACGTTCTCCATGGGGCTTCTTCGGCAGTGAACGGTAAGTCTGGGCTATAGAGCATAGCATTCGGTGTGAGCAACATTGCAAATTTAAGCTGCTGTTTTTCATCAGCTTAAATTTCAGCAGGCACATGCTGTTCGGTGTTAAGCATGAGTCTCGGTATAGCCTAAAGGTAACTGGGGCAATGTAATGTAATGTAATGAGGAGGGAAGATAACCGATGGTCATTAAGGGTTACGGACTGGATCCCAAGGGAAGGGAAGCGTAGCAGGGGGCGGCAGAAAGTTAGGTGGGCGGATGAGATTAAGAAGTTTGCAGGGACGGCGTGGCCACAATTAGTACATGACCGGGGTTGTTGGAGAAATATGGGAGAGGCCTTTGCCCTGCAGTGGGTGTAACCAGGCTGATGATGATGATGATGATGATGAACTGGGGCAACCAGAGTTCTTTCGAGGAGCTTCCTAAGGCCTAAAAACATAGGCTTTCGTTTATAGAGTTAACATAGCTGACTGGTTCAGCTGCCGATTATTACAGTGGTGACGATGATGATGATCATGATGATATTATGAATATGACGGTGAAAGTGATGCTTAATCTTTCTTTTCTCGTATCGCACTGCAACGCTTAGGCCAATTGTACCATCGTACACCGAGATCTTACAGTGTACCTAATTATATAGCAGCAGCTGTAAATCATGGCGCTAGCGAATATGGTGGTGATAATGATCGCGACGATATTATGATTACGATGATTTAAAATGGCCATCCCGTTACTGCACGCACACTATCTGCAGACGTCTCTCAGTGTTGCTTGCTTAAGTGCTCGCTTGCTTTTTAACCTTGCCCTTGCCGTTGACGGGCGACTGGCCGAGAAGCCGGGGATCAGACGGATATCAAACTATCAAGAGAAATTAAGACAGGGCAAGGTGTAAATTTTACAAATAACGCAATAGACTAATTATTGAGGTTCCTTTCTTTTTCTTCCTCTAAGAACGGTAAAGTTAAACCTGCCTCTTGTTTCTTTCGGCTCTCGCTATGCAATCACGCAAGCCGCTCATTACGCGTGGCACTTTCTTTTCTCCCTATGAGATTCAAGGGGGGGGGAGGGGGGGGGGGCGTCGAGGCGCTGATTTAGAACTTTCACGTTTACACTCTCTGACCCCACCCTTCCCTCGCCAATTCGCTAGCTTGGTGCATCCGACACCATGTGTCTTCTCTTTTTCTTTTTCTTCGCGCCTTATACAGTAGCTGTCTTAACTCGAAAACACAACACACGAACAGAAGTAACGCAGGGGGGACATGAATAAAGGAAATGACATATTGGTGGCTGATAGCGTTCTCGCGTTTCCTTTCAGAGCCCACCAGCCACAGGAGAAGAATTAAGTGAAAGCGAAAGGAGAAAAGAAAGTTAAAAAAAACACACACACATTAAGGACTTAAGCAACGCCCTTCTCTTCAAGACCTTCTTCTTCTTCCTCTTCGAAATCCCGAAATGAAACGGCTTTCATTCTTTGTTTTTTCCCCCCTGGAAACGACCTTCCGATATTACGCTCTTCATAAATCAAATTGCTTCTTGCCATCTCTCCGTACCCTTGTTCACTGCAGAACCTCCTCTCACAACCTGAACTTCATCTGGCTCTTGCTCCCGCGCCAATTTCTCGTGTGGGCGACTCGTCAGTATATATAGGAACGAAGTTCAGGGGTTGCAGGAGAATTGGGCCGCGTTGAGAAGAAGCTGCGATGGCGGGGGGGGGGGGGGCGGAGGGCGAAGGGAGGAGGGAAGAAGGACCCCTCTGTTTTGCAGGCCCGTATTGATCTGTCAGGTCTCTTGTACTGATCTTGGCTTTTCTGTACCGAAAGCTTCGACTTCGGCTTGCCTGCAGCTGGGCCGGCCCCGTTACGAAATTGTAGCCCAAGGTACTGAACCTCCCTTCACCGTTGACTGCAGTCTCTTCTGCTCTCTCTGCTTCTCATGCTTCTTTTTCTAATTTCACAGCCTCTGCCTTAGTCGGGGACCGAGAAAAGAAGCAGAAAACGCCTGGCGGTGTTCCTGCCGCTTAGACGTATACATCGGCAACAATGCCGTAATTCTCCATTCCAGATGTGCGTGCGCTGTACATACTTCTGTAATTGTACAGCCAGCTTTTCCGGGAGGCAGCCTGCAGAGCTTATGGTGATGCGGTCAGTATCCTAATTAATGGAGTCGCTTCTTCTTTTTTTTTATTTGTACGCGTTTTACATAAATCTACATGATTAGGCTCCGTAATAAAACCATGCGTAACGGTCAAGCGCTAGCAAGCTCAATTTTCTTTGTTCACTGTCTTCACTGAATTACCACCGGCGTGGCCCTCAGTCGGGAAATATAGTTGCGCGTCTTTTTTTTTGTAATTGTATCCCATAGGCATATTGTATAAAATAAATTTTTGTTGGAGACTTCGCTCATAGGGACTATGATAGCCACTTTTTGAAACCATGGAGTATTCCAGCAAAGCGTCGAGCCCTCGCGGTGCTCCTGGTCGCACATCTAGCGTAAACTGACTAGTTGACAAGTATTTTGCAAACGTTAGTGTCATCTTGCTAACGGAGTCGGCAAGCGAAAAACAAGTGGTCTCTCCAGTGACCCTACTCGCAAAGCGCTACTCTTTATATACTGTCATGAGCAAACTTGCTCTACGGTCGTGCGGACACGGCCAACAGTCCTGCTGGTCATCGATTGAATACCGTGTTACTTTAAACTCGTCCACTCGAACTGACACGACTGCGTACGTGTCTTCGGGACTGTTTACCCGAGCCCGTCATTCGACATGCTCGGCGCGTACAACGCGGCTGCCCTAACGACCTCCTATCGCGCACACGTTTCCCCTCGTCGCGTGTCCACTTTGTGTGGACACGACGACGACGACGTCTTGTCGTCGTGGTCGCTCGAAGTCCTCGTTTCGGAGCCGTACGTGTCAGCCCTCGCCGTCTTCTCCTCGCTCGTCCGAGCGACTGCAAGTCACGTGAGCGGACCGACAATCCCGCAAACACTCCTCCGCAATCAACGTCCGAAGGACGCGCGAGGAAAGAAAGGGAAAAAGTGGCGCGTGTGTGGGGCGTTGGTTTGGGGAAAGAAGGGAAGACGAGGAGGTTTAGGAAAGCAAGAGTGCGGGATTCAGCGGGAAACCTGGGGAAACGGCAACCATCGCGCACCGGAGTTTGGTGGGAGCGTTAGGGGGAAGGGGTGTTTGAGTGTGCCGACAAGATGGCGCCGAGCGTGACTGGGGTGCCTGATTGGTGCCGCCGCGGCTGCCACGCTCGTCGGCGTATACGTTAGCTCCACGCTTGGTCGATCAATGACATCTGCCGTCGTGTGTGTGTGCTTCCTGACGAGCAGCCGATCCCTCCTTCCGCCACCCGAGTCGCCGTCGAATACACCAACCCCCTGTGTACGTCTTCCTCCTCCGCCACCTTTATCCCCTCTTTCTACACTACGCCTTTCATCTCCAGTGCTTCTCCCCAATTCGGCTCCGTTTTCGCAACGCCCATCAACATCTGCAACCCCGCCATCACCGGCTGCGTCCGCGCGCGGATATGCGCGTCTCGGTAATTTGTTTTGTCTCGGTTCCTTCTATGCCGCGCGCGCGCACGCGTGCACCATCTGTCCTTCGTCAGCTGTCTGTGGCGATTCGGGGCTCTCCTTGTTCACTGATTACGGAACGTCGTCTACGGCAACGAAAGGTTGATCCGGTGTCCGTACTTCGTTTTACGTCCGATCAACATCAAACGCACTCACGGCGAGGTCCGGATACTTCGGGAGTTCCCGCGCGTTAAACACTATCTCACTGATGTGGCACGAATCCGTTGACGTTCGAGTGCCAAGCTCTGGCCACACCAATTTTTAGCACAGCCGGAGTTACATCTGCCGTCATTTCGCTCGATTTTAGCTCAAAGGTATCAGCTGCGCTGATATATGAAGCGCGCGGGGGTCCCGCGTTCCGCGCGTAAATAGCCGTAAAGTTCCGCAAGCGTTCTCACTGAACAGTTGGCCTGTCCAACAGGACCTACCGATATATATATATATATATATATATATATATATATATATATATATATATATATATATATATATATATATATATATATATTCTATCTTTACATTTGTTGTCAGGTCGCCGGAGAACCGTGTAATTAGCTCAACTTTTCAGCAGGTTGAACTAAACCTCATGAAAGGTAAAAGAATAGAAGAAGGTAGAAGAAGGAGGTGTTCACAGCTATCCCCCCATTTCGAGTTTCATTCGAAATAACCCTGACGCGGGGAACGCCTGACACGGTTAAGCCGGACGCTGAAGCAATGTCACATTCAAGAAAGCTACAAAAGTAGGAGCGACGATTAAGCATTGCTCGAAATAAATAAGAAAATTGTGCACATACTTGTCTGAAATGCAGAACCACTAGTGGCTGCCTAACGGCGAGCGTATATTAGGAATTAATGAAAGCACTATATTAGCAACAGCAAAGTGTTTAACCGTAAAGATTGAAACTAATTGGTAGCTCCACACAACGGTGACTGTCATAACTCTCATAATTAACTGGGCACTTTAGGTTGGTAAATCCTACAAGTAAAAAAAAATACCAACTTATCTTAAACCAGCCTATGACCCACCGAGAACAAGGCAATGCGCAACTGGTCACTCGCTGGTAAGCTTTCTCCAACTCTGTGCGTACATCCAATCTGTCTACCCGGACTGCCTAAGACTGCCCGAGAGAGCAAGTTCGCAAATTCATTGGTTGAAACGCTTCGGACAGCACTGGCCAGTGCGAGGCGACCAAATGTATGGACGCCACATTTCGCTCATTCATTGTTTTCTGCCTCCGAATCCATAGCGCAAACCACCTATACGTTGTAAAATGTTCTGAATGTTTTTCATAAGTTTTCTTTACAGCGAGGAAGACGCGAGACTGTTTTTGTGATGCATGGGCTGCCGTGAGCTCTCCCACGCTTTCCCGAGACGTTCGAGTCAATCTGACCCCCCCCCCCCCTCTCCCGACCCCGCACACATTGGACAAGTATGCTTGCGGAAGTGCATCGCGCTGTACACTTACGACAAAAAAAAAAAAGACAAGAATCAAAAGTTGCAGTGGGCGCATCGTTCGTCTCGTACTTGCATCTTGCATCAAGGAAAGAGAGAGAGAGAGAGAAAGGCAAAGGAAAGACAGGGAGGTTAACCAGAGTTTATCCCCGGTTGGCTACCCTGTACTGGGGGAGGGGCAAGGGGATGCAATAGGTGAGAGAGAAAGAAGGATTTGAAAAAAAAGGAAAGTGCCAGTCTGGGTCGCTGCCCCAGCCACCTGGAAAATTACTTGCTGACTGTCGTGTGGCACGCACATTTGACTATGCCGTATGGGACTACACGTGGCGAAGCACAAACAGTCTATTTCCAGCCCGCCAGAGACAAAACAGGAATATAGCTCTTGTCAAAGAGCAGAGACACTCCTCATCTCCTTGTCTGCGGCAGCCGGTTTCATAAGATTGTATTGTATTCTAACATTAATAAAAATCAGAGTCCTTCACTTTGATGCATATTCTGACCCACACTGGAACCTACCAGTTCTGATATATCTAGCGGAGCTGAAAGAGCGATATATATATATATATATATATATATATATATATATATATATATATATATATATATATATATATATATATATATATATATATATATATATATATATATATATATATATATATATATATGCGTGTGTGTGTGTGTGTGTGTGTATTCATGCCATTCATCGGGTTCGTGTGAACTGAGCCATCGAAAGAAGTAGCGTCAGCGACGTCTCATGGATGTAGCGTTCATATTTAGGTCTTGCACAAATATAGATCGAGTATATGCCAGACAAAGTCATCTGTGGCCAGTTCTTAGCAATGCAGTTAGCGATTAGAAACGTTATTAGCGTGCAATGAAGACAACATAAGGCAAAGCGGTCAAAGTGGTGAAGAGACAAAATGTACAAATGGGATTACCAATACGCTTCGACGGGCCCCGGTCGTCCCCTAACTGCACATACTGCTGCGACGCAAGCGGCCTCGTAAATTAGCGTAATTCGTTTATTCGCACGAATCCTATTCCCATACCAAATTGAGGCCAGCTGTCGTCGGGCCAAAAAAAAAAAAAAGAGAAAGTGACGCAGTTGGTGCAATGCTCGCTGCGTCGTAGTATGTGAACAATGTTGTTGTGCTGCTGCTCTTCAGGTTCAGCAGACGACTTTCCTGTGGCTTTTACGAAATTTTATCTCTTTCGGGCAGTGTGTACACAACTACACACACCGCTGAAATGCCTCAAACATAAAAGAAGTACTATTGGAAATGACAGTGTTATGCGTGCATCGCATTCATTCCAAGACGCCTCTCGTTTGCTGCTGTGCACTAAACCTAACAATATGCTTCGTGTATCAGTAGAAAAAGTTATGGCAGACGTTTGGAATGTTTGACTATGACGCTACTGTCTTCATATAACGGGTTCTCTCCCTTCCCTTTCTAGAGAAAAAATGATCCACACTAAGCGAACTTCGGAAGTGAATTGCTGTTTTCTTAGCACTATTCAGGCGACAAAGCTTATATTATTCGATATCCCTAATTATTCTTGAGATGCCAGGCATGATCTCCATATTTATCGATACATGACTGCTCGCTTAAAAAAAACTGGGTTATAATTTCGCTTTTGGGGGGGGGGGGGGGAGGGGGGCTCTTACACCTATTTAATCTTACTGAATGAAAAAAAGAATTGTGTTGAAGATGAATGTTCGACAGTCGGAAATAACTGTCACCTGTAGGGATTATTTAGGTAGAACATAACGCCTAACCCGCGCACGAAAGCGAGAGACCGACATTACGCTTGCTTGAAATATTCACTGAGTCGTATTCCCTGGCCGCCATAGCACCGCTGCTTATTCTCTGTGCTCACCTACGGTGACCGCACAAGAGCAACATTCACGAACTTCGTGCTCTCGAGGATCGAATTAGCCCACGCGTCTCTCATGTATAACAAGCGCTATATAGAGTTCCTGTCAGTTAACGTCGAGTGACGCTCGTACTTAATGGGCGGTACAGTTCATCAGCCTCGTAGCTGAACCAACGAGAGACGTGTCTAACGGTAGCTTCATTTGGCGTTGGCGGGAAATTCATTTGCATGACAGCGACCAGACGGCCGGACTGGTCAAACCCGCATGCTGAACGTCGTCTGCGGATGCCGTGCCGCGTGGGTTACGTCGTCTGTGAATGCAAATGCGTCGTCTGCTCTCGTCGACTTATAAAATATGGCGACGCTAACGGTCGTGTCCATCATTAAGGAAGCTGTGCGCTACACATCTTGGACAGCCCCGTTTTAGCGATAACGATCGAAGAGCGGTTCAGGTGAAGCTACGCACGAATAATGCTTTCTTTCTTTTTTTGATAGATTATGGTTGTCGTCACCGGACCTTTAATCGATCTTGTTCTCCCCGCGTCATGTTATTGCCTTTCTCTCCAACATGATTAATGGTCCCCTGTTGCGCAAACAAGTTTCGATCAAGCGACTCGGGAGACGTGATAGTGGGCGTTAGAGTACAGGTAGGGTCGCATGAATAAGGGGGACGTGCTTTGTTTTTAATCTTCCTGTTATCATTCCCCATAAGCATTAATGGAAGGCGGATCGTCGATTGTGCATACACGGCAGTGCACGCATTCTCTTCGGTGTTTATTTTTGTTTTATTTAACCCAAAAATCTGCTTGCTTTTTTGTCGAACGGTTTCTTCGCCATCTTGACCGTGGTTGACGCACCTGCTGCTAATGATGTCTTCCGCGACCAGAAGGCTACACGCCGGTTCCTGAGCTAAAACTCAGATATTCGTTTGCCGATGCTATCGCATCTCTTGCCTGCAGAGTTAATAGCTCGAAATGTTAAATATTCTTCTGACAATTTATTTTTCCGTTCCAGTGACGGGTTACTATCATATCGTTTGCGTTGTCAACGTTTTACTGTCTTCTAGGGCAAGGAAGTGGCAGACGACAGAATTTGTCTGCAGAGACTGATTGCTATTTTGCAGATTGTAATCTCTATGCAGACTGGAACACACAACTGACCTATCCCGCCTGTGTCTGCCAGTTAACATCTCGCGAAAGGGCACCGTTAAAGGTACCTCAGCGTGAATTCTGTGAATGCTATGATTAGTTACCCATCTTGGCGCATTAATAATGCCCGTGCTATAGCACGCTGTTTGTCACCGACGCTGTCTCTGTAATACCATGATTCCTTTAGAACCTGCGTTACCCTTATCTGGCGTACCACGGTTCACGAAACGCGCGTATAGGGTGTGGTAGTGCTGCACGCCGAATCGCACTTGAGCGCGAAATTTACATATTTCCCTACTTGGGTCTTCGCGTTCCTTCTCGCCCGCTGCACTAGCTCAGCGGTTATGGCGTAGCGGTTCTGAGCGCGAGGTCGTAGGTTCGATACCTGTCATGGTGGCCACATTCCGATGGGAGCGGAATGCAAGAAACTCTCGTGTACTCTCCGTTAGGTGCGCGGTAAACAACCCTAGAGGTTCAAAATTAGTCATTCACTGCGGCACGTCTGAAAGTAAGGCCAATGTTTTGGCGCTTAAGATTACAAAATTTATATGCTCTACTTCTCTTCGTTTGCCTTTCCCGTTCCTTTAGCGGGGTAGCAAGCCAAGCCCATTCATTGTTGTGCACTGCGCATTTACCGCCTTCCTCCCTTCTGTTCTCAAGCCCCCTATGGTGGAGAATGATTGAGCCTATGCGAAGGTACATAAGAAGTTTATTTCAAACAAGTACTAAATAGGCTGACTTACCTTCTAGTACTGTCTTCAGCATTCCGTGTGGATGGGCTATCGACAAGGCGACATTTCCTTGGAACCTCCGCAATGTGTTCTCCAGAGCACCGCCGCCCATTACCACTTGTGATAGCTGAGCTCCAGGTAGGTTCCTCGAAATCCTTGTCATGTAAATCAATGACACTGAGAAAACAAGAGCTTGCGTGAGTATTTATCGTATCAGAGATTATGTCACAGCATGCTAGGCAGCAGACCTTTCACACTTTGCATTCAAGAGGGATTTGAGGTAAGGAATGGCAGCAGCGTTTTGTTATCTCGGCATGTATGAATGACCTAAACTTTCGTTCCGATTTCACGAGCCAGCCCTAATGTATTAAGCCAACGAGGTTACAGTAACGAGGGTTTAACTGTTCGCAAGTATACACAGCCGTGCCCCACACTTGACAGTGATGTGCTGTGGTAAGTATAGCAGTGGCATGTCGAGAGTTTTGTCGTAACCTTCAGTTTTAATCGTAGTGCAGAGCCATAAACCAACAAGGCTGTCATAGCGTCTTTTACGCGCTCGCAAATATCTAAAGTGCTTTCACGGTGCAACGCGTATATAATTCAACTGCCTTGCTTGCCACGTTTTCTGCGGGGTCAGCTGCCGATCCTTTAGTCACGATAAAAAAGAAGAAACCGCATATTTTTGCGACTTCGAAAAACCCCAACCCGTTTTTCAGCGACCGTGTTTCTTCGAAGCAGTCGCATCGAGAATTTAAAGTTGCCTGAAACTGTACAGCAAACTTTTAAACGTTGCGGTGCATATTATTCACCCGCTTGAAGACCTGTCCGCATAAAGCATTTTCGCGGAAGCGAACTACGAGCCTCGTACGAGCCATCTACGAGCCATCTAGCGACCGTCCTTGCCAGGCAGCGATCACGCCGGTTCCCGAGCTAAAACTCAAATATTCGTTTGCCGATGTTATCGCATCTCTTGCCTGGAGAGTTAATCGTTCGAAATGTTAAATATTCTTCCGACAATCTATTTTTCTGGGCCAGTGACGGGTTGCTATCATATCGTCTGCATGGTCAACGTTTTACGGTCTTCTAGGGCAGTAAAACGCTAAAAAAGAAGAAACTGCATATCTTGCGAACAGCGTGCCTCCGACAGTAAGGCGCACTTGCATCGCTCGTGGATGGGCGTCTACTAAAGGCGTGACTGCTGTACTCTCCAGCTGCTCAGCCTCACTCAGCTTCGTGCAACCTCAACTTTTTTATTTCCGGAAACGCCCATGAGCTACCCGAATAGCGCCCTGGAAGTCTTTCATTGGTATCGATCAAATTAATTTGTTGTTTGAAATGTTAATTAATGGAATGTGATAGTTAGCTGTATAAATACTACACGGAAGAATTTTAAAGCTTCAACCTCGATGGTAAAAGTAATCCAAACGAAAGCCTCTGTCAGCGATCTGTAGACACCCTTGCGCCGAGTCAACCGGCTCAACCCTACGTTTTCAAATTCCCGAACCTTATGCATATGATCACCCGTCAACATTTACTGCGGTTAGCTTCCTTGAAGAACCGTTCTGCTACTCTAAAAGACCACCGCTTACCTTGTCTACTCGCTGCACGATTTGCCCAACACGACTTCACCGTGATCTGAACAAAGAAATCAGCGGCAAATATTCGCTCACTAAGGCACCGATGCACTGTCGTCAATGTGTCACCTAACGCCACGCTTATCATTTACCGTTGCGTTTCTCCAGTCGGTAGTTTTCTTTCTTGTCTTTTTCATTCACGTTTCTTCGTTATGCTCTATACCGCTGTTTATTAAAGAAAAGTTGGCTCCGTGAAATCTCGACCTACAACTTTAAACAGCAACCGTACGAGAAAAAAAAATAAGAATAGAAAATCTCTTTGCTGTTTAGTGTTCAAATGTATTGCACTCTTGTTGTTTCGCAGACATGCTGTCCCTTTTAGCGTATTGATGAGTGTTTAAAGCAACGAATTCATGTTTTCTTGTTCTTGCAGTTACGATTTACTTGATGTTTCTTTTGCCCCTCCGGCTTGGAGGAAAACGTTGGTCCGCAGTTTGTTTAAAAAAATAAAAATAAGAACACAGCTTGGAGGCAATGTTCCAACTAAGCGACTTGCCATCGTTAGGGCCGAAGTTTGCGTTTAGTTTCGCACAGGCTAATAAGCGTAGTAAAAGGCGTAATAGCTGCTGACTCATGGAAAGCAGTCCCGCGAGCAAAGCTACCAATAAACTACGTTTTGCTCTCAAGCCTAGCTCGTGCTCTTTAGCAAACTTTCAGCATTCCAAGTCTTCTTTCAACTCCTGCCCTCCATAACGGGCACACTACTTCTCACAAAGGTAACACTCAAGAAGTCTTCAGAGGCAATTCTTGTCCCTGTTGTGCCACCGATACGTTTTTTTTTAATCCAGTTACTAATGCTATTTATCGATACAGCTGCGTCGTCAGCACCTTACGATGGTGCTTGAAGAGAGATGCAAAGCGTGCTTCTAGTTCACCTAATGAACGAAAAAAAAATTCCAAGGCCATAACATGCTTCTCTACGCACATTTCTGCGTGTATGGGTGCACCCTGCTTTGAAACCTGATCCTATTACGTTCTTGCAAAGCGCGGGGTCATGCGGTCTGGCACTCAACACATGCAAAATCTGATTAGACGCAGCCTAGAGCCGCCGCTGTTCGAAGTCACCGCCCGAGGCTGGTTTGGAGTCCTTCGTCCAAGTGGAGCTCGCTCCCCTCACTAGCCCAAGCGAGGCTAAACTACACCGAACTGCAAGGTAGCGCTTCAACGATCATATTTATTTTCTTTTTAGCTCATAATACGGCTTATTGTATGCAAATAGATGAGACATAAAAAGGCAAAAAAAAAACATGCTCGTGAAGCAAAATGAAGCCGGCATTCACCTCAACGTATAGAGGGGGAAGCTACGAAGAAAAGTATATGGGTTCGCCAGAAGGAAAGAGAGAGAGAGAGAAACAACTTTATTGAGCCGAGCTCGACATCTTCTTAGACATGCTTCCCTGGAGATCAGGACGAGCTGGTCTTCCAGGGCGGTGCTGGTTAGCAAGGTCTCCCATCGCTCGGTAAGGGTGGATGAGGGATGGTGTAGGGTAGCGGGGCAGTAAAGAGGTGAGGGGATCGCCTTCACTAGGGTAGCGGGGCAGTAAAGAGGTGAGGGGATCGCCTTCACGAAATCGCATACTCCAATGACGTGTTGGAGCGTGCCTAACTGAGTTTTGCAGAAGTTACAATCCTCCTCGTACCTTTCCGGGTACATCTTGTTTTGAAGGTAAGGGTGCTGCAAAGATCCTGCCTGTATTTGCCTGTAGATCGCATGCTGTTGTCTGCTAAGCGATTTGTGAGGATCGGGGTAACGGCACCTCTCCGTCTTATAATGGTTCGTAATGTCTCTGTAACTAATTATGGACTGTGCATCACCTTCCTCAACCCGGTGTTCCATCTCTCGGGCGAACTGGTGGACAAGTTCGTTGCCCTCCAGCCCAAAGTGAGCCGGTGTCCATATTAACTCGAATTTCCTTTCATGTACGTCGCGTTTACTTTTGAGAATATCTAGTGCCGCAAGAGACACCCACCCCTTTCTGAAGTTGTTATACGCCTTTTGCGAGTCGGTGACAATTCTTCCCACCTTGGGCTGCGCGAGTGCTAGCGCTATCGCGGCCTCTTCTGCCACCTCCAGAAAAGACGTCTTGATGGAGGCGCAGGTTACGGGAACATCCCGCGTCGTAACTGTCAGCGTTGCTTTCGATGAAAACTTGGGTAACGAAGCGTCTGTGAAGAGAGTGACCCCCTCTTCCTCTTCTACTATTTGACCCTAAGTCTCAGTCAAGGCCGCTATACGAGCCGCTCTGCGGCCGTCGTTACGACCCGACCTCATGTTTCTAGGCAGTGGCTTACTGTGGATATTATGCGCCCACAACCTGGGTAACGGCCCCGTTTCTTTCCGCTCTGCCTCTTGTCAGCCCAACTTGGCAAGAACGCAACGTCTCGCCGACGTCTGACTGAGTCGAACTCTTTGATTAGACAGATGAGCTTCTATTAAGTCTTCGACGACGTTGTGCTTGGCCATGCCAAGAAGCTTGTCGGTCGAAGAATGCTTCGGAATGCCCAGCGCCATCTTGGTTGCCTTTCGTATAATGACGTTCAACTGGTCCCTGTCTTTCTTCAGTAACTTGAGGTACGGCGCCGCGTAAACGATGCGCGACGTCAAGAAGGCCTGGACGAGAAGGAAAGCTCGGCAGTTAAAGAACTTGCTCTGATGTGAGCACTTCTTTTTATCCCCTGCGACGCTATTTTACTGAGGAACCGGGCGAGGGGCTTGCACGCGAAATATTCGTTCGCATGCGGAACGCATGCGAAATATTACGTTCTGGAATCTTGTACCAGATTACGAGTTACTGTGGAATTCGTTTAGTGCAATTCATTAAAAGCAAAGAAAGCATTGCCCTTTTTTCATTTAATACAACAAACATATATATGTCTGCGTTCACTCAGGTTTCACTCTTTTGGTGTCGAGATCTGGTCCTTTCGGTATGGACTTCTCAGCTTCGGCCAGGCGGCACTACTGGATGGATGGAAGGTAGGAGCAGCCCCTTTGGAACGGGATGATGACACTTGCCACCATGCTCAGCTTTTTGTTTTCGTTTAACTGTGTTGTAAGTTATTAAAATTCGTCATTTTCTTTAAATACGTCTTCCTACAGTTTTAACCTTATGTCACCTCTCTGCTTTTGAGCCACCAATCCTGCAATTGCCTTTTGCTAATTTCCACCGCATATTTATTTGCATGACTATTGCTATCTCTGAACCCTAGGGCCTCGGGAAGCGCGACTGTGCCCACATCGACATCGGTATGGATACCATCACATTTAAGTATGAGGTGTTCTATTGTTTCTGCACATTTACCACACAGAGTACATGTGTCTTCTTCTTCGTTAAATTTCTCTTTCTAGCTCCGCTTTCTAAGACATCCTGACTTAGCTTCAAAGAGTAGGGCACTGCCTCTTGAGTTATAAAACGCTTCCTTCCTGATATAGTGTTTCCAGTATCGATATGGTTCCACACTATGCTTCTTTTCCATTGAATTTATCCAATTTTTACCTACTGCCCCTGCTGAGACGAGCCTCCATTGTTGAAACTTTTCCTTTTGCGGTTGCGTCACCGTACCCCCGTGTGCTGCCTCCGCGGCAGCGCGCCTCAGACGAGCTGCGCGCTCAGACGAGCTGCGCGTGTTCTCTCTGCCCTTGATTGTAGCGCTCGCGTTACACGTGCTCTCTCTCTCTCGTTGTTTGTAACACGCGCGCACTCTCGTTTTTTGTATCCCGTGCTCTCTCTCTCTCTCTCGTTTGTAGTGCTCGAGCTACACGCGCTCTCTTGTTCATCGCTGTAGTTGTGCGGGCTCTCTCTCTCTCCTTGTTTGTAACACGCGCTCACTCTCGTTTTTTGTATCCCGTGCTCTCTCTCTCTCTCTCTCTCTCTCTCGTTTGTAGTGCTCGAGCTACACGCGCTCTCTTGTTCGTTGCTGTAGTTGTGCGCGCTCTCTCTCGCTGTCGTTGTTTGTAGCGCTCGCGTTACACGTGCTCTCTCTCTCTCTCGTTGTTTGTGGCACGTGCTCACTCTCTCTCTCTCGTTGTTTCTAACACGCTCTCACTCTCGTTTTTTGTATCCCGTGCTCTCTCTCTCTCTCTGTCCTTGTTCGTAGCACGTGCTCTCTCTCTCTCTCTCGTTTGTAGTGCTCGAGCTACACGCGCTCTCTTGTTCGTTGCTGTAGTTGTGCGCGCTCTCTCTCGCTGTCGTTGTTTGTAGCGCTCGCGTTACACGTGCTCTCTCTCTCTCTCGTTGTTTGTGGCACGTGCTCACTCTCTCTCTCTCGTTGTTTCTAACACGCTCTCACTCTCGTTTTTTGTATCCCGTGCTCTCTCTCTCTCTCTGTCCTTGTTCGTAGCACGTGCTCTCTCTCTCTCTCTCTCTCTCGTTGTTTGTAGCACGTGCTCTTTCTCTCGCTCGTTGTTCGTAGCACGTGATCTCTATAATTTTTTGTATAACATGTTCTCCCTCTGTCGTTGTCCGTAGCCTGTGCTCTCTCTCTCGCGCGCGCGTTTTGTAATGCTTGCGCTAGATGTGCTCTCTTGTTCGTTGCTGGCGTTGCGCGTGCTCCCTCTCTCGTTGTTCGCATCGCGTGCTCTCTGTCTTTGTTTGTGGCACGTGCTCTCTCTCGTTGTTTTGTGTCACGTGCTGTCTCTCTCGTTCGTAGTGTTCGCGCTACACGTGCTCTCTTGTTCGCTGCTGGCGCTGCGCGCGCTCTCTCTCGTTCTTTGGCGAGCTGACGCTCTAAAACACCTGTATGTGGAGTGGTTGAGAAATGGCAATGCGTAAACTGCGCCGATTTGGAGACGCTCGACTACTTGCTACTTCACTGCCCTGCCTTCGGTGTGGAGCGCACGGACTTGTGTACAGTCTATCGGCGACTGGGACTGACTTGCGATACGGCGACCGCGCTGCTATTCCCTGCAGCCCACTAGTCCATCGTGAAACACGCTCTTTCGGCACTGCTAGACTACTGCAATACGACGCACTTGAGAGCGCGGCTCTGAGCCCTGCACTCGCATTTCTTTTTGCCCTTGTCACGTTCATCCTGTCTTTCTCTCCTTCATCTTTTTCTCCCCATTCCCCCTTCCCCATGCAGTGCTGTTGAGGTGTCCTCCTGTGAGAGACAGTTACGGCGCTGCACTCATCCCTTCCGTCTCCTTTTCTAAAATCACTTCACACACATGCGTAAACTGCAACGCTATTTTTCAGAAACTGTCCAACGCAGAATGCCTTCGGAGGGCTTGCACTGAAGAGACAATTGATTACGCAGAACGGCGCATATTTAAAACCAACTGAGGGGCTCCCTTTCCCTTGAGTATAGTCGAGACAAATGTAACCAAGGCGGTACCTCGGGATATTTGGTCGGTAACAGTGGGATACTAAATAGCGCTGAAGAGACAAGAACGGACATAGTGCCCTGTGTGGTCGTTCTTATGGTCATCCTTGCTTTTTTAGCGCTATCTGGGGTCCCGGGAGTCAAGTTATTTTTGAGAGGCAAGCCGAGTCTTGAAAACTCTGCCACGTGGCTTTCTGGACGCTCACTATTTATTCCAATAAAGAAAAGGACGAAAGAGAGGCCTAACAAGAGAAACACACACCCCTGGTGCAGTACACGCTTAGAACGTAAAATCCACATATACATAGTCTGATTCATGAACAAAAAAATTTTGAAAGGCACGTTGAATTCAATCTTCTTTTTTTACTTCTGCTGCCCTCTTTGGAGACGAATAGGAAAGATATTAGTGCGCAAATCCTTCTCTTTTTTATGTTACCAAGCGGCACATATAACTTTTTTTTAACTCATAGCTGAAGGAAAAGGAATCGTAAGAACGTCTCAACTGTTCATTTTTTTTCTTCTCCGTGTTCAGCAGTAATTTTCGAAAGCCGCTCTCAGACGAAAGAGTTTTGCCGGCGGTTTCCAATTAAATGCCAGGGATTCAATCACTAGCGCGGCCGTAATGAACTGTTATTCCGGGATCGCTATCATTAACGCTGGTAAAGCTTCTTTTTTTTCCTTTCCTTTAGCGCGGTATCAGGACTGGTGTGAAAGATCCAGCTGTAGTGCTGCCTCGCTTCATCATTTACATTCGCTCGAGCCGTCGCCTGCGAGTCTTTAGGTCGTTAATGCCTCCTAATCTTTCATGGAAGGTAAGCGAGACTTCCATAGCTGCACGCATGGAAGTATCTCCGCTTCGTTATTTTCTTTCCAACAGTGCACCGTAACGTCTACTCAAGCGGGCAATATTGATTTCATCGATTTTCTACCCTGGGATTAAACTCTGAAGTTGTGGCAAGTTGATTCAAGAAAAGCAAACAGTAGCTTTTCTTTTTCTTTCTTTTTTGTCAACCAGAGGGAGCTCGCCTGCTATCTTAGGTGTTGAGTCTCGGTTAGAAAATAATCCCAGCAGCGGTTCAAAACGCTTCGTTATAATACGTGCAGCTTCCAACGGGCGCGAGAAAAGAAACATTAAAGATATATTAATTTTAAAAAAATTTTAAAAATTAGCATTTGAAAACTTTTCGAAACCGTAGTTGTTAAAATTAAAATTTCTCAGGCGGTAGCTAATAGCTGGAATGTGGCTTCGCTGTATCCTCCGGACCGCTTTCTTTTATTTATCATCTCGTCTTCTTCATCGTCCAATCGTCGTCACAGTAAGGCTAACTGGTCCCTTCACTTCACCCTGGCCATGCGGGGAATAAAGGCGTAATTTCGCCCACTACCTCAGCAAGGTGCTGAGGTGCAATGATGCTGCCGTAGCAATATGAAGTTGGCGCCGGAAACGCCAATTCCTGAGTGCTACCGCAGCCAGGCATGGGCACGTTACAGAAGGAGAAATGTAACCGCTTGCATGTAGCAATACTTCATTTTAAAATGTATTTCAATACGGGGACCAATCACGGCCCCTCAATCGTGTCAAGAAATTTTGCACATTGCCCCTGCGGCCATCTGTTGAACTTCCCCGCAGTGCACCAGCGTAACGCAATGAGCGGCATTTATTATATTATTATTATTATTATTATTATTATTATTATTATTATTATTATTATATATATATAATTTAGAAGGCCTCCCGAATATCAAATCTTATAAAATCTTATCGCACCACCAGCGCTGTCCTGTCCGTTCCTTTTACTTGTGCTCGCGTCTGTACTTCCCGGCACCCCCTGTACGCTCTTACCTTCTATATTGCAATTTTTGCAAAATACGTTTGCTCTCTGCGGCTGCTGCTGGTTCGGCGCGCGCCTAAATGCGTCGCCCTCCCAAGTGCACTACGAAGCCGACGTATTATTGCTCGCAAGCGTGTTTTCATAAGTTATGCAATCCTTCATCGCTAAGAATGCCACGTTCTGTTTCACTGTATGCGCGCGCACCTTTCAAAGCGACAATGAGATTATTACGAAAGGCCGGCAACAACACAATCTTTCTCCGCAGTAAATAGCCTGCAGGAGCATGCGATTGCCCATCGCATTTATCTGTTTTCAGAGACCCGCCGTGGTTGCTCAGTGGCTATGGTGTTGGGCTGCTGAGCACGAGGTCGCGGGATCGAATCCCGGCCACGGCGGCCGCATTTCGATGGGGGCGAAATGCGAAAACACCCGTGTGCTTAGATTTAGGTGCACGTTAAAGAACCCCAGGTGGTCAAAATTTCCAGAGTCCTCCACTACGGCGTGCCTCATAATCAGAAAGTGGTTTTGGCACGTAAAACCCCAAATATTATTATTATTATTATGTTTTCAGAGAGACTTGCCTTCGGTAGATCTACGCGCAACAGCAAAAAACCCGCCGTGATGGCGCAGTGGCTTTAGCGTTGCGCTGCTAAGCACGAGGTCGCGGGATCGAATCCCTGCCGCGACGCCCGCATTTACATGTGGGCGAAATGCAAAAAATAAATAAATAAAAAGCCCGTATGCCGTACATTGGGTGCAGGTTAAAGAGCCCCAGATGGCCAACGTTATTTCGACTTCTCAGACTATACCGCGCCTCAAAATCAAATCATACATTCGGCACGTAAAACAAGAACATTTAGTTGTTTGAACAGTCGGCATAGAGCACGAAGCCATTATTAAGTGCACGTGCGGATGGAACAGGCAGAAGCATAACATTCCAGTGGTCACCGAGCAGCGCTTTATCGTCGGCCGTGTCAAAGCGCTGAAGCTTTCTGCAGCACAGATGTTGGAGACACCGCGTGCGCTGAGGTTGCGTTGCCTAAAACAGACGCAGCCCGGCGGTAACCTAGCGTCCTTGCCCAGCACTGTTACCCTGTTACGTTATGGCATTCGTGTTCGCCGTACTTCGCGAAGTGCTGGCCGCACGCAACGGACCAATACGTGAATCTATGTACTTTCACCTGGTTTTGCTTGGTGTGAAGAACTGCTGTAACACCTTTTGCTTTTGCAAACGCTTATTCATGTTTTATTTGGGATGGTAGAGCGCGCAGTCTGGAATGATTCGCTAAGAAAACTCTCGCGTTCGATACCCTCGTTTACGTGGGTTAGGTGAACATGAGCACGAGGTCGCGGGATCGAATCCCGGCCACGGCGGCCGCATTTCGATGGGGGCGAAATGCGAAAACACCCGTGTGCTTAGATTTAGGTGCACGTTAAAGAACCCCAGGTGGTCAAAATTTCCGGAGTCCTCCACTACGACGTGCCTCATAATCAGAAAGTGGTTTTGGCACGTAAAACCCCAAATATTATTATTATATTATTATTAGGTGAACATTTAGAAGAAGCTCAGCAGGTAGCCGAAATATATCTGTATAGCCCTACACTAAACGATGTTTCTCATCACCGTGTTGTAGCCCTGGACTATACAATGTTTCTCATCGCCACGTTGTTGCTTTAGGCCATAAAACGGCATGAATCGATCAACACTTTCACAAATTCTCATTGGCAGAATCCGCTCGCCTATTATTGCTAAGAGTTCTAGGCGGCTGTTCTTTTCAAGGCTTGCGTTCTGACTTATTCACCTATAATGTAGCGTAAACACGGAGCATATTAGCACATGCCAGTCAACGTTGTTTGACGAGGGAAATTGCGGCTGCATATTCAGCGAAGATTTGTGTTCTGATGGGCCATTCGCTTCCACCACGGGCAGTTCATACGGGTGAATCGAAAAACAATATACCGTGAGGCATGCTATTACGTTCCGTTGGCGTGCAGGAAAACATATGCATTGGTGAATTTAGGCATTTCTGTAGAAAATGATTCCTCCGCCTTTTTCTTTTTTTCTTTTCTGGGACTGAAGAGGAGGTCGGCCGGCGGTAAGTTGAGGAAAGGTGTGGGTTACGTCTGAAGGGACGGAATTTATGAGCCCGAAATGAGCTCTTGTACGCGTAAAAAAAATGACGCATGCTCTGCGACCAGCCGATAATGCTGCGACTTTAGCATAACTTTCGAGACATTGCCTAAAATAAGTCATAGAAACGTTTATGACTTCGCTAGAATCACGATTGCTTCCATTCGCGTATACCCCGTGGGCACGTTACTGCTACATTAGCATTTAGATGAGATTTTAAGGAAACCTTTGGGGACTGTGTAGGCGCCAGCAGTAAGTTCCAGTGTTCTCGATTCGGCTATAGCCATTACTGTGAGCACCGAGCATAGTTGCCGAGACACCTATAAATTAAGTACGCGTCCTTAATCGCGAATAAAAAAAGGGAAGAATTCTCTCTTGATTTCGCACATTTTTGCAACAGAATGAGCAGTTTACGAACTCGAGCGTAATGATGTTGCCGACAACTTGTCCTGTATTTTAATAACACCCGTACACATATTTCGTACCTTAATGACTGTCCGCCGGCAATATACACAGGTGATTTTAGTGCTAAGGTTAACGGCGTTCAAGAGAGAAGTATAAAAGTATAAGGTACGCACTTTACCTTAACAAGTATGCGTTTGCTTAGCGCTTCGTAAACTACTTCTAACACTCATACTACTCTCATTCATACTTAGCGTGTTCGCTTCCGCCAGTAGGAACTGGGTCGGGGAACGAGGGGGTGGTTAGGGTTAGAGTTGTCACTCTATGTATAGATTGGTTTTGGTGGGGGGGGGGGGGGGGGCGAGAGTTATCTTTGTCGCCATCGAAAGCCATTATTGTATTTTTAGACTCTATATAAAGTTGTTTATAGGTAGTGATTGATTTACGAGACGCACGATGCAGGTATACGCTTAGTTTCCCGCAGGAATCTTCCAGCAAGCAGTGCTAGCTTTGTTCACGACCGAGAAGCAACACTTGCTCACGAAAGCCAAAGCCGCGTTTGCTCGAAAATTTTGTTGTGGACTTTATATTTTCCTTTTTTTTTTGCCGTTTCCTAAACAGCCTTCCCTCACAACAACATTACTAAAAGGTGGGATCATAACTACAATAAGGATCCTTCAAAAAATTCTAGTTAGCAATAAGCACCACACCTTGCCCTCTCCGTCTAACTATTGGCCGATTTCCTTGGTTATGCTTGGGCTTGCCTAGAAGCAATGTAAAAAAAAAAGAAAAAAAAATAAACCCGATCGGAGGGCCAGCAAACCATCGCATGCTAGGGTTTATTAGCCACGCGCCTGCTCTCCTAGGATCATGCGTTATGTGGCGCCATCGGACAAAAAGGAATGTTCTACATCCCCAGGATTTGCACTCCGGGAAATTTAAAACATACACAGCACTATATACATAAACTACGTACAGGCATACGGAACAAATACGCAAAACGCTAAATAAGAAAAACAGCTTTTAATAAGTTCTCGATTTACCGAAGTAAATCCGGTTCTCGCACTCGTAATTGATGAGCCTATTGCGTCCAACACCTCCAAACAATAAAGCGAACACAAAGTATCGCCCTATTTCATATTTTGTGAGGTAACCCGCCTGTGGTTAGAGCTATGGGCTTCAGACTTTTGAACATACCATTATAACTTTCTTGAATAACAACAAAAATGTGCAAACGCTAGTACACGAGTTCCCAAGTAAAATACTTTAAAAAGAAAGAATTATGGATATCTTAGGTCATAACACACAACTTCGACCTACTGTAGTCTTAACGTGGCAGATTACTCGCAACATTGCTATATAACGGTGATTTACTTATTTATTGATTTTTCGTGCTCTCTTTCTTGTTTCTTTTCACAGCTATAATTTCAAAAATTACTATGTCGAAACATTCATATACTGTACAAAATTGTGGATGTTCCTTTTTTGTGCGATTCTAATGTTACCTTAGAAGAAAGCTTGTTGTCGTCTTAAATGCCCTGTTTGTCACCGCCAGGAGGGTAGGCTTCGTCAGACATACACAGCCTTCAGACTCCCTCCTGGTGTGGCGATGTATGTTTGGATGCCGTATATAAAATTTACAAAGACAATAAACTTGAAGCTTAAAATATTTTAGGCCACGGGAACCGCCTTTCCTTGAAAACACATTGAAATGTATTCACATATTGCTACAGTGAACGCAAATGAATAACCGCTTGAGGCGGGCCCTTTTCGGTTTGCAATATTGCACTTTAACTAAATATCGTTAACCCTCTGAGATGGTTTGCCGCGTATATTACACGAAAGAAGATACGACTAGCTTAACGCGCTCGCTTTCTGCGATAACTATATAAGCCCGCTGCTTAAGAAGCCAACGCAAGCCTAATCCACATCGTTTTTCGCACTTCAATAATACTTACCCTATTCTCATGGGTGTTGTGTGTTCTTTCGATATCTATGAAGTGCTTGATTCAGATAAGTAATGGTCGGCTTCCATCGACAATGGTAAATTCAGGTAAGAGGAAGACTTACCTGATAAGCTCCAATATAGATACATGAAATGAAATAATCGCTTTTTTTTTCATCCCCTTCGCCAAATAAATTACTTTTGTTGCATTTAAAAATGACAGTTATGGCCCTCTGTAGGGAGTATGTTGTTGGCGTACGTCGTAATTATATATGCAAGATTTCTGGAAAATAACGAAATATAAGCGAAACTGAAGAATCAAGCTTACAACTGTGTATCTGTTCAATAAGGTCTATATTATACTTTCTTAAACTGCGTTTATCGAGGCATCTAAGGTGTGCGAAATCGTGCTCACAACCTCTCAAAAAAGTTCCACTAGCTTGGAAACAGCTTTTGAAACCCCTTGCAAATATTGCAAAAATTTCGCGTAAGTTGTAATACTTAAACACAATACGCGATTACGCAGCGCTGAGCTTTGCACTCGCAAAAAGAAAAATAACAAAGACCACAACAGGGGCGCGAACGGATGAAGCGAAATCGTGAACGTGCGACAACTCGCCCCTCTCGTTGCTTTGCTCATACGCGCATAATATTTGTCCGGTTGTGATGCTCTAAATCATTAGGTCCACAAAACTGTTATATCTGCTTTTCGTGCAGCTTTACGGATGTGTAAGTTACGCGCTTGAGATCTTAGTGCACCCCCATTTTGGGCAATTATTGTAAAAAGTTTGAAGTCCTAAATCAGTATTTGTCCTCCTACGGTGATTAGAATTTAGATTCCAGCTCTCTTCAATCCTACAAAATTTGCTAAAATGCGCTGAGCTATTATGTGAAAAAGGTATTTATATTCGTCTTACATGTATTTGAGAGAGTAACTCAGAGTTGGCCTTTAAGTAAAGGTTCCTCCTAAAGTTACCTGGCAGTTGGAGGCAAGCTTGCTTACCTTCCAGGGCTGGAAGGAAGGTAATCAGCGCTTTATGGTGTCTTCGTATTATTCTATTTTTTTTCTTACGCCGTCTAGAGAGATTGGCAACACTGAGTCAGCCACTCACGATGCCTTGAAGAGCAATACGAAGACTTAAACGGACACAGATGTTTTATTACCATGGTAAGAACAGATTGTCTTTAGTCACGACGATAAATTCATCAGCACTTGGCGAAGAAACACGGAAAAAGAGAAACAGCACAATGAAACCTTTTATCTCGAGCACGCTTTTTTTGTATCGACTAGTAGCTTAACGTCAAGGATCCCGGGATGGTGGAAAATTATACCGTCTTTCCGTATATGTCACTGTTACTGAACGGCCCGTTCAGTAATAGTGGCACTGAGAACTATCAATTGATAAAAAGCCTTGTCAGCAGAAAATACCCGACGCTGACCTGTTGAGAGCAGGGCATCACTGAAGATTCATGTAGCATCTAAAACGATCGAACGAGTGACCGCCGGCAGATAATATTGCCCACTTCAACACTCTGCTACTTCCCGCGATAATCTGCTCTTGTGACAGTGGAAATATGAAAAAAAAATGTTATTGTAAAATTTTGCCTACGCAAATCGTTATTCACAAATTAACAATATCTGACTGGAAATTGTAATCTCTGCTACATTCGTCGACTGTTCTGATTGCGTCGAATGGTACAGCTTTCTTTGTGCTTGTGTGTGTGTTCTTAATGCACCTGTCGAACTTGCAGTGCCATATATTCCGAGCCCAATTACAGTGTCAAATTGGTTGTTCTAATTTACCCTGAACTCCCACAGAATTTCTTCAAGACTAAAATTTTTGCTCAGAATTGTTTCCTTCGGGATGCCTCTTTCCAGCACGCCCACGCCAGGACCACTAAGACTGACGTAATAAAAGAGCCCTACGCATGATTAGTTGACCTACAAATAAAAAGAATGTCTGGCTTCGGTGGCAGCCTTTGTGTATAGTTGCCCTCAGCCAAATGGGACCAGGTATAGATTAAGCTTCATTTTACAAAACACGGTGGACTGACACTGAGCTCAGTTGCGTGCGAGCCGGCATAGGGTGATTGGTGTAACGTCCGGGGTCTGGGAAACGGTACTGCACTTCACGTGTACCTTGACTAGCCCGAACGGCTTGCCGACTGCATCTACGGAAAGACGCGGTCGGCTTCTTTAGGACGTTAAGCAGCCTGATGCTAATAGAAAGCTGTAGGAGCTTGCTTGATGTGTAAAAACGTGACCTTGTATGTACCAAAATGGTCAGTGAGGAGTATCGTATAACCCGCAGTGCAGCATGTAACGTCGCAGAGCAGATAAAAAGTGGCCCAATTAGCTTAACCGTATGAGCGACAAGGAAAGGTTAGCACTGCCAAGGGCACGGACCGAGAACGATCATGAAGTCTAATATTAGGAAACCAAGGATTATGAAAAGGTGTAAAGTTAGTTGACGTATGACACGGGCAATTTGAGGTCACTGAAAATACGCCTTCCACTTTCTGTACACTTAAAGGCCGACTGCAACGAAATATTGGGCCAAGTATAACACCTAAGAAACGATGGTGTAGATGTCGAACATGCATCAGTGCAAAATTTGACATTTCAAATACAAGTGCTGCGTCTCGAAAACGTCACAGTTTTATCCGTCTTCGATATCGTAACGTTAAAAAATGGATCCCAATCCATGCTGTGAAGGTGCTTGGTCAGTGAAGCTGTGGTATCACCTCATCCGATAGACAAAGGTGACGTTGCCTTGAACTGGGTCCGGCCGAGCCTGAGCACGACGCCGTTCTGCATATTGATGTTGCTATTCCCATCACCACTCATCGTGTTCACGCTGCTCTCCGGGAGTCCTAACGATGCGCGGCCTTTCCATAGCGCTGTCACAACACAAATAGAATCAGTTGATAGGCGGTTTCTTTTTTGTTCATATGAAAGCTTAGGGACGTCGCTCACTGCTTCGTATAATGCAGTTTCTGCTTTCCGACAACTGCAGCATGTGCAACCATATTCTTTAGCGGGAAAGACTTGCGGCGAACGGTATGCGTGAAGGCGAGCTTTCTGGCTAATTTTTTTTTCGTTCCTCCGCACTACCGGCGCCACCGCTGCCGAGGAGGCGCGGAGGCGCGCGCCATCTGGTCGTGCTGCAAGGAAGCCAACGAGGCAAACGGCGCGCGCCTTCAGCTGCGACTGGTTGAGTTTTTCGCTACGGAGACGAACCAATCCAGTGATCCTAGTCCCACACAGCTCAGTCGTAAAAACCGTCGCCACTCCCGTTCGCCAGAAGTGATGCACGACCTACAATGCGCGGCTTCTGGGCATGACGTCACAGATAAGGTGGCGCCCGCGGCGGCGCGCAGTTCTCCGAAAAAAAAGATCTCATAGGCGAGGTGCTGGGTCTTTTCATAGCGACAAAGATGAGGTGCATGCGTCAACGGTTTAGGTGCCGCTTAAACGCTGCTAACAATAAAACTATACTGTTATCAGTCCTGCGGCTTGGCCGAGATTGGTTCACTGGTGTACACTATTCATGTATAACAAATTTAGTCACAGTGAAATTTCGTCGAAGTTCGCCTTTCAGTACCCTGTGGGTAGCGAAGGCGTTGCTGATGGCAATGATATTTATAGTGACGCCACTGCTTGTGCTGCTCACGATAGAGTTGTCCTCCATCAACCAAGCTCATCTCATGCGAGAACCATTTCCAAATCTGATTACTCGATCTACTCCTGTACCACCGTCAGCTGTGTTTTTATCCGCTGGTACCCGCTCAATTATTATAATAAGCCACCGGCTATGTACAACTTATATAAGGTGCCTTCCTCCGAAAGCACGCACAAATACTGATGCTGATGTAACAACGAGATGATGACGACTGCACTAGTTCAGTTGTAGCAGGAGAGAGAGCGTGGGGCTGTTGAAAAAAAAAAACGAAAATTGTGTCACTGCAGCGGGGATATTGGGACATATCAGTTGGGCTATAGAAGGTCGGAGAAATCCAGGGAGTGTACTAGCTTCATCTAATTGCCGAGCTCTACGGGTTGAGGACCAGACTGAATGACCAACTACGTGTCTGCGCTTCTATCCTTGCAGAAGCGGAACAACGACTCCACGTTCTAAATTTCCCACCAATAAAGACAAACACCGTCTGGTTTGACTACTACTACTAATACACGTACTTGTCCTAACTACACAGTTTGAAACGACCACGTTGTGCCACCCGAAGTAACAGTGCGAAGATGTCAATATTGCTGTTAAGGATTTGGGACGAACATCGCCTTGAAGTGTGAATGACTACTGGCAAGGGCTGCAACTGTAGTTGGTGCTGAATTCGTACTCCATACAGTAACTGCTCCGCGTAATATATTGTACGGCCGACTGCTGTTGGGCTTGTCATTATTTGAAGTCACACTTGGGTCTCTATACTCTACAGTGGGAAATACTTGTCGCTTCAGCGCGAAATTCTGCCATGAAGTGAAATACTGGCCATTCAATTTATTCTGTCACCTTTATATGCATTCTTAGCTGCTCTTTAGAAAGCCAAAGCCAAAATTGTACGCGATTCTGAACTCGAAATGCTTCTCAGTGCGAGATTGGAGTTCTGAAAACATATCAGGCCGTCCTTGAGCGTTAGCTGGGCTCCGTGTCCCCAGGGGCTGTCTTTAAATGAACACACTGGGCCTACGTATTTCAGCTGTGCCGCATCAGCGGATTAGTGATACGTTGTACTGGCTTTTGTTTCTGCCTCAATTGCTCAGTAAAACCTAGCCCTTATCTGATGTTATACAAAAAAGTCATATCCTACGGCTTGATCACTGCACGTTGACGCAGAAAAGTACGATATGTTGGCAGGGTCGATGTGTCGTCTAAAGTTTCATAATGTTTGGTTATTTCTAAAGAGTGCATCGTTCCCACCCTCTAACACAGCATTATAATTTGTCAGCTGAGTTGTTGCACAGTACCATTGCTGTTGCTTTACGAGAGGCCGAAGACATCAAAACATAAAGGGCGATTGCGGTTCTTCGCAAATTAATTACATCACTTTGTGGGGGGACAGCGAGATCAGGAAGCGCCACTAAACGAAGCCAGTCCTATCTGGGTGTTCGTCGTAGCCGGCAGTCAGAAAGGCCAGTGCGCGCGGCCAGACGCTGAGAACTTCTCAATGTCCCCCCCCCCCCCTTTTTTTTCAAAACAAACGTCACCTAGTATTTTCAACGTTCACCTCGGGCGCTCCCACTCAAAGTCCCGTCCGACCAGTTTGTAGAACTTTCTGTTGTGCGGCTCAAAAAACTTCCGCAGCCTCCTGACGCTCTCTTCGCTTAGCCTGGGGTGCGTGCGCCCCTTGGTCTTGCCGAGACAATGAGGACTGCCGCTGCCTTCGCTCTTCTTCAAGCAGGGAAATCCCTTGGTTCTGTTGAAGTAGAAGTGGTCCTCGGACACCAGTCGCCGCAGGCCCAGGAAGTCCTGGACCATGGCCATCTCGCGGGCCGGGTTCCTGACGAGCTCCTCGCCGCTGACCACGTGGATCTGGGATTGCGGGAAGTGCCTGAGCCAATGGGTGAGGTGATTGGCGTAGAGGCCGATGCGTATGCCGGACCACGACTCGTCGACGTCGCTGCTTCCGTTCGAGCACGTACTGTTGACGCTGCAACTGACCTGACCGCAGACCCTGCCAGTGAACTTCTGGTCAGTGTCTTCTTTGTAGGCTCTCTTCTCGTCTTCACTTGCTGCGTCAGTCCATCGGCCTCTCGATGATGAAGATGCACCTTTCTTCTTTGTTTTGGTGTACGCAATGCCGTCAGGAATTTCATTCCCACTGCTACGACTGTTCTCCTGGTGGGAGTCAGAGGCAACGAGTCTCACCCGGTTGTAGTCTTTCGTCGTATTCAGACTTGCGTACTCACGTGTAGGCGTGCCGTTCGGTTTGTATGACACGTAGTTTTGCTCATCGTTGCGAGTAGCCTCGCTGCTCCTGATAGTGACTTCGCGATCTTCTGTGTTTTTCCCATGGTACGTGTCAGCGGTTACGTGCCCCCGCTGTGAACTGTCGCGGCCATTCAGCCTCCCAAGAAGTCTTTCTTTAACGCCTTCAGGCTTGTTATAGCGAGGAGCTGCTGGAAACACGATTTTGCTGGATCCAGGAGTCGTGGCGTTTCTTCCGCCACTGAAGGTGTCATTTCTAGACCGGGCTCGCCTTCTGCGAGGCGACTGGTGGCGAATGTTTGAACTGGTGTCACCGTCTCTTCTCCTTCGGCGCCTGCGGAACGCCAGGACTTCGAAGGGGAGCGTGGTGTCGGGGCGCTTAGAGGCAGTCTGCGCGTAGTCGGAGAGCGCCCGGGTGACCGGGTCCCTAACGACGACCAGGAGGCGAGCTTGCGGGAGCGTACTTCGAATGCGCGCCGGCACCTCCTCGGTGACGAAGTAGCTCGGCGTCTTCTCCATGGTGATCTGCTCCTGCAGGGTCAAGGGCATCTGGAGCCTGCGCATCGGAAAACGAAGGGCAAACGTTTTTCGCGGTCAACAATGCATCGGCTTGTATATTTCTACAGTCGCAAGCGGTATAAAGGTGAAAGCGTAAACCTCGGCCGTTCCAATGAATGTGCCGTTGGAACTCGTCTACGGCGCGGCTGAGACGAGGCTAGACTCGACTATGGGTTATTCCTTGTCACCGTTGCTGTTCTTTGCCGCGGTGACCACTCCCTCGGAGATTCGCTCGCAATATATGTATTCTCTATTTTTATTCATTCCTTGCACTTTTGTGGCGCGCACGTGCGTTTATTGTTATTATTGAGAACACACGCCTGGCGTTACATGACGGTACTGAAACGTAATACAGTGCTTGCATGCCAATAATGAGAGTATGGTAGAGTATGTTATTTCACCTAATTTTTCGTGAGAGCTGCCCGATGACTTGGGTACACCGTTACCATTCCGTGGGTGCTAGCGCATGCGTGAGTAAACGAGATGCAACCGCCTGCTCAGCGCTTCAATAAAAGACGTTATCTCCCTTCATGGCAACGATAAAGTAAACGTACTGCCTAAAAAGAAAAGAAAAAAAATGAAACAGAGAAAGGAAACGCGACCATCTGAATGGCAGTAATGACAGCTGCAAAGAAGAAGAAAAAGAGAAAATAAGTGTTAGTCCTGCGTAGTCTTGTCCCCCGCTGTGCCGACAGCGCCCTCCGGTGACATTTTTTTCGTCGACACCCGTGCTTTTACTTTTATGTCGCGTGTAACAGTACAAGAGTATGCCATCTACGTGATTGTCTTATGGACAGCAAATTAAAGATGCGGAATTGCTGTACTGCATACGACAACGTTTCAAGAAGTCTAACGCCTTACAAGAAATTGTGAGCATTGAGAGGCTCTGTGAAGCCGTTTCCGTGGGTTCGTAGTGAAAATGAGCAGCAGAGAACGAAGTCAGAAAGGCGGCGCACGACATGCCAAGAGGTATCGCCGACTTTCCAACTTTAGTTAACGAGCCTGCTCTCTGTTGTGCGGGTATCTTCCCACCACCGTGTAATGGATTCCAATAACGCCTGTATGCATTAAACTGTCAATCAACGCATGGCGCAATACCTCGTAATAATCTCCAGAAAACATGGTTTTAAGAAAGTAAACTTTAATGTATAATCGCCTGCATAAATGAATTCATTGCATTTCCACTTGTATCGCATAGATGGCCAGGCATGAAACGGCGCTTTCCAAGCAGTAGTATACAGTCAGGAAAAGGTACCACTCTAGACTTCAATAATTGAATGTTTCGAAGTGTTTTGCCTGAACTTTTATATTGTGGCATATTTACACATCATATGATGACGCCGAGCGATACCGCGTCTCCTCCACTGTCTCCCCGCTTCTCTGCTAGAAAAACCTATTTAAACAAAATCTGTTTTCTATCCTTCTCGCATATTCTGACGTGCCCTAACTTTTCCCTATACCACACCATATCACCTCCTGGTAAGACCGGAGTCCCTTGATAAAATCAGAGTGCTCTGGCAAAACCTAATTCGCAAGTGCCCAGCAGTGATACGCGAAACTGCCGGAGACGAAACCGAAGGCACCGTTGTTCCTCGCCGGAGAAACCTCAGAGTTCGGCCACTGCTGGGACTTTTTTCGCCGGGACGCGGGCGCATGCCGACTAAAAGCTGTGACGGACCGGGCTGGCGTGAGCCCGCCCTGTCAGAAAAGAGGCATCGATTCGTTTCTCAAACAACCATTCTTCTACCTTTTATCGGCAGCCGGATCGACCCGCGGAGTCGATCTCGCTCGGCCGTTATCGATTCTCCCGCATCGGAGATCAATGCGACACTTCTATGGACGCACGCCCACCAGCCACGCCAGCCGCACGCGTCCCACACGTACTAGTGTCAGCGACTAACAAGGCGGGATGGATATATGGGCGAGGCTCGAAGCAAGGAAGCTCCGAGACGAGAGAGAGAGAGAGAGAAAAAGAAAGGAAAAGCCAGGCCTTCCTGGCTTTTTAAGGCATCCAGTCGGGCTAAGAAGTTGACACCCTCTTGAGAACGCTTAGATGGAATAGCTGTGGCGTTGCGGATAAATAACAATAATAAAAAAAGAAACAGGAAAGTTAGACAGTTGGCTGAGAACATGGAGTGCTGTCAGGAGCATGGAAAGTTTTGAGAGTCGCGAAGAAGCAAGCCAGTGGTAGCAAACAAACACTTTGTGCATGCGAAAGATTGACGGTACTGCGAAGGCTGGAGAACAAACCTAGAGGAAGGGCGAATGAGGAACAAGAAGAAAGGGGAAAAAAGGGTAATACACAATGGAAGTGGGGTGTTTACGGAGAATGATATCCTGCCTTTAAGAACTTGTTTGTCTCCTTTGGTTTCGTTTTCGTTTTTTAACCGCAAGGCTGACATTTCGGGCTAAGGAGACGTTGGTTTTTTTGTTTATTTTGAGTAGATTGTCAGCGATCCTTACAGCTATCGATTAGAGTGAACCGGCCTGGAAAAACGCGTGAAGTGCCTGCTAGGAAAACGGCAACAATAAAGGTTACCGTTGCAATTGAATCGACGCCTATCTACGATATGGGAAACCTTTGTGTCTGCGGTGGCCGAGAACGAACTGTATATATAGAGTGCAACATACGTGGCGAACGGTAACATGGACTGTCGTGGGCAAGCCGGGTTAACCGGATTGATTGGGATAAAACGAAGTGCGAAGAGGCCTTGGAGCCGAAACAAATTGAGAGATACTTTGGCGCACCCTTTACCACCACAAAACTTAGACGCATTGCCATACCGTCTCAATGGCCTATAATTTCTTCTAAACGCAACACATAATGCTTTGTTCAGCTTCCAGTGACATTGTAAGCGTGTTTGAAACCGTCCTTGTTGGTTGGTTATGAGTCCTCTGCTCGAGAAGTGTTAAAAAAAGTGTTCAACCTCTTGGGTACGCACCAGGGAGGTTCGAAACCTGCTTCTCCTATGTTCCTCACGACCATGTTTGCAATGGTTTTTCACACCGTCATCACTTGAAAAGTGTGCTTACCACGTCATTGGTATCCCTAACCCAGTATTATACCACGTATAATACGAACTTGAATATAATGCGAGGGCCAATGTTTGAACTGTGAAAGAAGAGAAAGAAACGAAAATTACTCTCACACATCGTTCACTTCATTTGGTTTTTGTTAGTGTAAGACGAAAATCATTCATAACTCTGAGACGCTAGTTTGTTTTACAAGCAGGGACAGCAGTTCTTATATTGCGGGCTCTTATTTAGTTCGAGATTTATTCAGCTTAACCGGGGATCGGAGTGACGCCTGCTTCAACGCAATATTCGACGACGGCCATGGCGTACATAAAGGCAATGTCATGAAACCACCACAACGTGAATCTAATTTCATGAACTAATCTCCAGCTCTGGCCTTCAACTCTCGCGTAGAAGAGCAGGCTTAGTAAACCACAGTGAAGGCGATGAATTCTATGGCAGAACTATACTATCTGTCACTGCGGCAATACTAGTCGTTGTTCTTTCGATTCTAAAGAACTTGTAAACCAACGCTTCCAAGATACTCGCTTGTACCACGAACGGGTCTGTGATAGGCTTTCACTTTTAATTTTCCGCGCCGTCAACTTTACAAGACAAGAAAAGAAAAGAAAAGAAGAGAAAGGAAGACGTTCCTACCAAAATTGCTTCTGCGATATCTATATATAGCATCAACGAACGAGCCGTGGAACCAGAAACCATTTGCGACGATACCGACAAGCGGACCGACGACAACGGCGCAAAATAATTTCGTCCACGAACAACGGCTGAACAACGGCAAAGGCGCGTCTGTTTGTTTGAAGCATGAACTGCAGCTCTACAAACAAACAAACAGACAAACAAACAGACAGTCGAAAAACGCAACGCCGACGACGCTGAGACAGCACCGCTCAGATACGACTTGAAGAATTGTTTTCTGGGTCTCGGCACGGCTACGTTCGGGGGCGACCTCCGGTAAGCCGTATTATGACGCTCGGGCTAGAAGCTGCAAAAAATAGTAATAAAAAGAAAGAAAAAAGAAAGAATAAAAAAGAGAAAGGCAAGCGCACGCCGATTCACAAAAACACAAGCAAAAAAATGACGAAGCGTAATTTAAGAATAGAGTAACAAGCATCACAAGAGAACTCAATTGCCAGCTTGCCATTTTTGTACGTTGCGTCCCGTTTTTCTACGATACGTATCTTCTTTCAGCTTTTTCTGCGACATTCTTTCGTTATGCAACGGCGATGATATGTGACGTCATTGTCGAAAGCGCCGTGTTTCTGCCCTAGCCCCTCCTAACCTCTTCTCCCGGCTTTATTTTTTTTCCTCTTCTCCCCGCTCCTCCCGCCTCCGTTCCCGAAACAAGGAAACAGCTTTATTAGAAAACGTGACTCTGCATTGATTGCAGCACACAGGCCACCTCCCCTGTTTCTTTGCTTCGTGTTTTTGCTTGAACCCGTGTTTCGTGTCCGTGGCGTGCCTGAAAATGCCTTTCCTTTACGCCCCCGTACACTTCCTGCCCTCACCCCTTCCCTAAATCCCTCCTTCATTCCCTTCATCCCTCCAGGCGTGCCACGTTTCGTGTTGCAGACGCGTTTGTGAATCCATCGCTTTGTGCTTTAGTTTTTCTTCCAACGCGGGAGAAAAGGATGAAGACGGAAGGGGAGGGTTCGCTGCAGTAGCTGCCTGTAGTAAAAAATACTGATAATAAAAGGCAGAAAAAAAAAACAAGGACTGGGCCCCGACCATGAAGACGCGAAATGCTTCGCA
This sequence comes from Dermacentor variabilis, assembly GCF_050947875.1. Classification (NCBI taxonomy): domain Eukaryota; kingdom Metazoa; phylum Arthropoda; class Arachnida; order Ixodida; family Ixodidae; genus Dermacentor; species Dermacentor variabilis. The sequence goes on from NC_134575.1 coordinate 59,573,662, forward strand.
CACGACGCTTGGGGGCAATGATTTATCCCCTTTTGTTTCTTTTCAGCCACAGCCGGCTTGCCGTTACTTTATTAGTGTTATAAATATTGTTTTTATTTCTTTGCTTTGTTACTTTCGACCGGTTTCCTCTTCTCGACCGGTTTTCGTCTGCTCGCTTTGTTTCGTCTGCTGCCCATGTTCTTGCTTGTAATTTTTTTTCCGGCGATGTTTCCGCCTCCACTGCTTGCGGCAATGTAACGTCGTTTGCTTGCTTCCTACTTTTCTTTTACCCGCGATGCTTCCTGTCTTTGCAGCTTCTTTTCCTTTTCGTTCTGCCCATTTTCGGCGTTACCTACGATAGGGGTTTCCCTACTAGTTTGATATTGTCGTCTGTAGTGTATTCTTTTCTTTTCCTTGTCGCGTAACGTCTTTCTCAAAGCCCGTTTATTGTAGATTTTCTCTTTTCAACGCAACCACGCGGAACAACCGCGCCCTCTGGCAAGAAATGGTGGGTGGGGGGGGGGGAAGAATTTCCCGAATGGCTCTTCTATTGCCTGTTATTTATTGCGTCACGGAATAAAGAATGAGCGAAGGAACGGCGGGCAAAACAGGTTAGAAGTCCGCCCTCATATACATTATTCACTGACTCCTACTAAACGTCCTGGCATTGTTAGCGCACGCCCCTCCTATTATTAAAGCCCACTCAATCCGAAGTGTATGTTATTCGTGGCTGACGCGTTTATTTGTTCTTCGTTCTGTCACTAATATTAGTTTCATCGGTACTATTTTTGTAACACCGGCACGCTGTAACAGGGCGCCCTTCTTCCCACTGGCGTGCATCTGTCTTAGCTTTGCATATGCGTTATTGCGTTAGTGTGCGGCACTCCAACATCAGGACATCTCTGTTTAAGGACCGAAACTCTATCTATCTCGCTGTCTAATTTTCAGCCGCTAGAGCTGAGGGACCACAAGCGCGTTTATCTACAGCTCGTGCCCGCACCTCGACCGCTGTTGTCTCGTGATGCACTCATTGTTGAAAGAACTGTACGTACCTGTCCTTTCTTTAAATCAAAAGTATTTTTTGTCGTATTAGGAACGGTGATTTCTGGACAAACTTATACACCCAAGGCCCTGCCTCGATGTAATATTTCCCTCCCGCATCGGCTACAGAAAGCATTGGCCTTAAGAGCGCCACTCTCCCATACGTAGCGCGGGCATACTGTCAAAGGAGGAAGGCCTCTGCATAGGTAGTTTCTGCGTACAAAGCTAGATCCTCCTGGATGAGCAGCAGAAACAAAAACAACAAGATAGTAAATGAGAGGTAAGTGCTGGTGGAGCTCAACAGTGCATCACTGTGAATCCAACGAGGGTTTATGGACTCTATTGGTAGCCAACAGAAATCGTAAAAAAAAAAATGTTTTTCACGTGGCAGACCCCTCAATAAGACAAATAAACGGTTTCTGGAAGTTAAAAGGGGCTAGGTTCAAGCCAGAGCCCCTCTACAAATGTGTGTGGTTCATTGAGAGACTCGGCAACTCAAATCCAGTTTCTACGACACTATAGCTAAGGACATGATCCGGTGGGGCGCATGATTTTCATGCTCCATATCTCATCGTGCCAACGGCAAATTAGCTTGCGCTTATGGAAAGCAGCAGTCGGCACAGCGACAAAAGAGAAAGCCTTGACGCATAAGGGGATATATTGAAGTGAAATACCATATAATTATTTGCCAGTCAGACATTTTGGCAAAGCGGACCGACATCTCTGCAGCAATTTATCTATGCCAAACATTGTAGTATTCTTAACGTTGCCAACTCTCAAACGAATAAAAATCGACCGTAACCCAACCGCCAATAAAAATCCTGTAAGGTGCTGCGATGCGTCGTTACTACAGGCAAACAAAGTCGAATCGAGTACGCTATGCAATCTGAGTTCAGCAAGTTCGATGAATAAGTGCTTTAAAAGAAACATTCAAGAATTGAAAAGGCGTACGGCGTGATATCTTGTCCTCATTGCTCCGTATTCACTATTTCCCGTCAACTATACCGGCAACAGCTTAAGGTTAACAAACGTGCGCGGAACAATGTCAAAAAAAGAAAAAGAAACTGCCATTTATTGGCCAAGGGAAAACAATTTCACATAATTCCTTTCCCATCGGTGGCCCACAGGCCTTCCAAGTTCTCCCGAAGCACAAATAAAGGAATAAAAGGGGGGACAGTAATCTTTGAACGCTTCATCACACACTGGAGCATTGCGCTTCTCGTAAATGGCTCGGCTAAATGACTGCCTGTAGGGGCTGAAAAAAGAGAAGCAAATAGAGGAGACGGCGCAGGTCAATGAAAGTACAAAACAAAAAATAAAGAGAAAAAAGAAGAAAAAAATACCCCTAACAATATCACCACAAGGAGTACAATAGAAAGAAACGGGGTGGCGGCGGTGGCGAATGTCATCCAGCCAGACATGCTGGCTGACTTCCCGTTCCGCTTACGACCTGTCGTGCTCTCCCCTCTAATGCGTGTCATTTACTGTTTATTAATCGCCTCCCAAGCTGACGGTCGCCGCACGCAACGCACCTTTTGATTACCGCCCCTTCCCCTCTTCCACCCCCCTCCCCTCGCCCCCCTCCCCTCACCTCCGCCTCCTTGGCTGTTCCTTAACACGGGTAGACATTGCGACATGGTAGAGTGCCGCGTCGCCGAGTATTTGATTCCCCGTGTTTGTTCCCCTGCACCCCCCCCCCCCGCCTCCCTGCTACTTAATCAGGGCCCGCACTGCCTTAAGAAGCCCGATTTCGCGCGCTCTAGGTTCGCTTCGTGCTTCTACGCGTTCTGTCACTGCCCTCTCGGCATTCTCAGACGCCGTGATTTCTTTTTCATCGCCCGAGTCGCGTGTGGTAACACGAAGGCAGAAGCGAGGTTTCACGCCATGGAGCTTGTCTCTAACGTCAGTTTCAAAGCATTTTCTTGTTAGGCGACTAAATGGTAATGGGGTCAAGCCGTTAGCTCTCTCTCTCTTGCCTCAATTGTGAGGTTTTGTTACTGTTGCATCTCAGGAAAAAAAACATCTTTCAGTTGCTTCCTGTTTCGCCGGCGCCAGAATTCCCGACGTTGGTAAAGCAAAGCTGGAAGGTTTGCTCTTAAAAGAAGTTGGTCAATAAGTTCTCATTATATGAACTTTTGATTTGATGTTTAACGAAGTCAGAGCTGATGCCATGTCATTATGGTTAACCGATCACTTTCTTAATCGTATTGCGTAAGATAAACTTATTGAGCTGCATACCGCGAACATTCGAAGAGAGCCTCCAAGTCTTAGTGATGAAATATGTTGTTGCCAATGGTAGCTTATTGTTACGGAACAAACGAAGTTGTAGGGAAGCCTAAAATGTGTCAGAAAACAAGCACGCCTGTCGCAGAATACTTTCAAGTTAATTCCTTGCTTTTTATTTAATTTAATGCCTCTATTTTTTAAAAGCAGGTTCTTTAGGTAGAAATCTATCGCCAATTACATTGTTGTGAAGTGTCTTTCATTTAGCTCGCCTACTAGACAAGGTAAAACAAAAATTGTCGTCACTTATGTAATCCAGCTAAAATTCATTAGGAATGCTGCTATTTAGCTTTGCTTTAGCGGCTGTACCTTTGTTATTTATCGCTCACGTGCTTTTACTATGCTCAATATCTTGAGCACTAGGTTCGGCTGCTAACTATATCACTTCCTGCAAATGCACGTACTTGAATAAAAAAAAAATTAGAAAAGCTCTAACAAATCTAAGACATGAAAACATTGAGCACCGTTGGCATTTCTCACACGCAAGTATCGATAACGTCAGACAGAGAAATTTGAGGACAAGGCCAACAAATATTCAAGATGATTGCTGTACGCCTAGTCGAAACGTCTTACATCTTCACTTTTCACACAATTTCTTTTGCAACAAAAACTAGTGACACCAGCGCATTTAAAGCACTCCTGTGTTTTAGGTCTTCGAAGACTCCATGTTTAGTTTACATAATTACTACCACATGTGGCATTATAGCCTTTTGTTTGTGAATCTTTAGCAGCCTACATCAGCGGTTACGCTCGATTCGTACTCAGCTCGATGTTATCGCTTTGCTCATCCTTAGTTCAAGGTCTTCATTCACTTGGGCGTAACTATTATCAATATATCACCCTGTACCTGCTCATTAAGTTTTTCGAGCATTATCAGTCCTGAATATAATTATTTGCGCTTTCATCGAAAACAGGCGTAGTCGTTTTACCAACGCACATGCAACGCAAACATGCCGCATCGCAGTTGCCTGTAAAGCGTGCTTTGCCTGTAAGGTAGTTAAGTAGTGCAAAAAAGCCATTTAGGTGCGGGCTTTTATTGAAGCACAGTCTCTCCGCGCTTGCTTAAATCATCAAATTGATGTGGTGAGCGCCAGTCTAAAGACGCCATGAAAAAATGACTGATACCGGGCAGAAAGAACACATCGTACCAGGGGATAGTCAGCGTTCTTCAACAGCAGATCATCCGTTAGCCTTCTAAGATCCTACACTACTAGGATCTGTTTGACGCTTCAGAATTTCTCTTCAACTTAAGCTCGAACAGCGTCATTTAGAGCCTACTGGTTATAGAAACATTAGTACCGAGGGCCATTAAGATATGACCTCATCATGACGTCCATGCTTTTGAACATGACACGCTGGTACCCAGAATCTTAGCGAATAAGTATGCAGTTGCATATCTTCGAGCACATGATTCTAGAATACTCCTAATGGCTAACATTTCTTTAATTAACCCCCCGTGGACATCATGCAATGGCACAGCTCTTTCTGAATACTAGCTCTAGTATTACCAGCCCCTGTAAAGAAGGGGCTGGTCACGGACGTGATAAGCGTGCTTCGGTAGGTGTAATTTGTATGAGATTTCAATAAGTGTTGTATTGACGTTGTTCACGGAACGCTGCAAAGCCTACACCAAAATCAGCGGACGCAAGGCTTATGAACTCAATTTCCGAGCTTGTTGAATGTCGTCATACGTGGTGTCACGCTTGAACGACTTTTAGAAGTGTCCCTCCGAAAGAGCATGAGGTGATACAAAATTATGCTGGATCTTGTTCCACGTCAGCATGTAAGATGTCAGGGTGAATTAGGACATGTAGCCGCAGTACATGTTTCCGAATGCAACGACTGCATCTGAAGCATGATTCTCCACTAATGGCAATGGGAAATTGTGAACAGGCTACTTAGACTTCACGCCGAATGTTTTCCCGCCAATAATTCCTCGCAGCTTACGTCATTCTTTCCGAATGTAGTCCCTTAATGCACCTTAGAGGTAAAGTAACGATCCGTGAGAGAATGCAGGTATACGTGGTTTACACCTCTGCGATTGGTTATCCATGTGGTTACTCCAGATGAATGCCACAGATGAATACCATATAAGTGACGCCTGTTATTAGCACCAGCGTTCAGTTTTGCGACGTTCTCACGATTTTTGTCTTAATGTAGACATTAATTTGATATGGCAACTGGCTGCCCTAATATTTAATAAAATGACATAAGAAAAATTCTGGAGAACATCTTTCAGTCTGAGACGGCATATTTTCGGTTTACGAGGCACTGTAGGCTTCAGTAGCACTGGCTCAAATTATTCCGAATCCACGGCGAACAAGAAGTTATACAGCAGTGTTATAATGCTTGAACTAACTTCCACAGGCACATGCCGAGCTCATATTGAACTACACTGACTCTCCAGCGACGCGCACAAGGAATACCAAAGCATGTGCTCACCTGTACCACTCTATGCCTTTGTTGTAGTGACGATCAAAGAAGTGGGTTTCCGGACCCGTAGCTCTGACGTCGGGGTGAAGCCTCAGGAACTCCAACAGCGCTCGCGTGCCGGCTTTTTTCACGCCGATAATGAGCGCGCTGGGTAGCCGTTTCTCCAATTTCTCAAAGTCACTGCTTCGGTCCTCTTGTCTGTTTATTTTCTCGCCATTCTGACGGTGACCATCAGGATCTTCGGCCGCCGTTTCGTAGCTCGACGCCGCGACGTCAGTGCCGTCGACATCGTCTGCTCTGTCGTTCATCGTCGTCTGCTTTCGTATCATCGCTAGTGAAGAAGCTGCACCAGTTCCGAGAGCGAGCACTAGACAGCAGCAGAGCAGACGACACCACTGTCCGCCACATACCCGTGTCACCGGCATCTCAGTTTCAGTAACGAAAGTTTTCTCCAAATGAAATTTAATCACGTTGTCATTTCCATCCGTGCAGAAGAGGCTTCAGAGGTTTGCGTTGTTCTTTCGGGTCCCAGGATTGTCATGATTTTTGGTCACTAGTAACGCTGGACGCTGCGAGGCACTGCTTCCGTGTCGTCAAACTCCCTCGCCTCGATAGGCCCGACCGCAACCGCATCAACTCTATGTTCACGTTTCTAGCCTCGTTCGAGACGAGCGCTTGATAATCCTGCGTTTTCTGACGCTCTTCACCGACGAGTACATTTTCTCAGCCTTATCTTTTTTTCCCTACGCCGTACGCGTAACAGCGCGTTTTACACAGCGCATCACCGCCTCAGAAGGAGCGTCCAAGACCATCCTCTGCGCAGGCTGGCGCGACGACTGGCACAGATGCTGCCCTCGGAGCGAAACTCGGCGGAGCTCCCGATCCCGCCGTTTAGCGTCGTCTGCTATTCACCTTTTTTACTCCTCCCATCCCTCTATCGGGAGAGGAGGGAGCCAGCCAGTGCGACTGCAGCGCCATTTCCGCTCCTGCCGTTCATTGCAGGGAGCGGCACGCCCGTCTGCCGTAGCAGTCAATGCATTGGCCAGTCGTCCGTTGGCGCCGCACCATGCAGTCCTTATGTTGCAGCGGAGATCTCCCAGAAAAAAAATGCACCTTTCGCCTAAGGTGCTGCAGATTCTGGAAGCTACTAGTTATTCATTGTTGCGCTCAGTATAATTAACACGGCTGGGCGAGCTTTGTCACAGTTATCTATAAGACAGAGATTCCAAAATGATCTAAAAGCGAGTCTCAGTGCGAAAAATGATATTTAATTTAAATGTTTTGGCCGTACTGGTGAAATTTGGGGTTTCTTTTATATCCTTCTCACCTAGCCGCGGGCCGCCAGTTTACGTCATTGAAGTTGCCTATGTCTTGCTTTCTCGCTTAAGATTCGTCACTGTACTTCAATGATTACGCCACCCTGTTTGCTGCACGTAAGGTCGCCAGTGCAATTTCTTACCGCTAGAGTCGCACTCGAATGGTGGTCGATTTGAAGTAAGCCCGTGCACTTCAACGCACGTTAAAGAACCCTAAGAAGTTCAAAACTGTTCTGTAATACCTCTATAGTTCACTGTAACCCTCATGGAATTATATATTAAGCTTATTAATACGTATTTCGGCTGATTTGTTTCATGCAGTAAATGTAGCATTCTTACGCACATCATTCTATTGTTTTGTTGTTGGGGGGCTTTAATTACCAAAGTGTTCAAGGGACCCATTAATCAGATGTCTCAATACGCTGAACTGGTCACATATGCATCGAATCTGATTTTGTAAGAGTAAAATGGATTGTCAAACGCATGACGACAACGTGAAAAAAATTGTCGCACAAGGTTTTGTCTCCTTAACATTTCGCAGACGTCTCTTGATAATCTCACTTCCGATTTTTTTCTTTTAGATGAACGTTTCCATTTTACTGCCGTCCATTTCCTGCAGTGATAAAAAACATTCGACAAATATTTGTAAACACTTCACGATGATGCTATGATTGAGAAATAAGTCTTGAATCTGGCCCTTTTACTTGCTATCTCCGATGTCACTTTACACAGCGGAGAACACATCCTCGCCATCTTCCCAGACGCGTCAGGTCTGCTGTTCTTTGTCATTAATCAACCTGACTTCTAAGCCTGATCGCCTGAAGGCTCAATATTTCGCCTTGCGTATTCTTGCAAACTTCAAGTTTCCTTTTTAGCAAACTTTTGTAAACTAGAGCTCATAGAATACAAAATAAAAGATAACAGAAACGAGGCATGGTACCAGACGACACGTAATGTCGCATGCGCGGTCGTTCTACAAAGTCGTCTGCTAAACACAGCAAAAAAAAAAAACTCTAGCGAGATCCCTGCAGCCAGCGCAAGTCGTCTGCTTCAGTACCGTCATTAGTCTACGTCATTTCCCTTTACGCATACATTCATCCATTGTTTGCACTGCTTCTGCCTTCCTCGCCGTCCCATCACGAGGGAACGGGAAACTTTTTGTATTTTCCTTTTTTTTGATACCAAGCGCAATCTGGGTGTGCACTTGCCGAGTGCGCTGAGAGGACGCCACGATGGGTTCCGATACGGAGGGGCGTTTCCGGAACGCATTGGCCATTGTTGGCACGTTTCCCCTAATCTCCGCGGATTAAGCCTGCAGGCGGAAGGATAGGATCTCCTCGGGCAGCCATTTGCATGGATTAGCCATTGACCCTGACTCATCGTGGCTTTTTCGCTTTGCAAAGCGCGCCGGGCTGTTCCCTTGCTATGCCGAGCCACATCCGATGCAATCTGCGCGTGCTACCACCGCGTTTCATTTTTTCCTTCTTAGCTTCTGTTGCCTTTAGAAAACTGCACGCTGGAGCCAACAGGCAGAGATTCCCGCTCTTGATTTTGAATCGGTGACAATACTTCAGGCAGTCCCATCATTGTCATTTTAAATGCCTTTCGCTATGGTAATTCGGTGCGTGTATGTTTTTTGTTATTTTGTCTATCTCGGCTTGGAAATGTATCATTTCAAGGAGCGAGAAGTAGTAGCAACCAAATGGGAAAGAAAGGACGCCTTGCAGGAGAAGGGTGATCCTCAAACGATAGGCGAATTTCCGGTTTGGGATCCTTTAAAAAGGGGGCACCGGCTTCGTAGGGCGGGGACTCATGAATGCAAATGTTGATACGCATTTTGACCGCAGGCTTACTTAAGTAAGCCCAACCTTTATGCGACGCTTCTGCTGGCGCTGTTGCCACAATGTAATTCACACCGCTGCCTCTTCGTGATTTATTGCTTTCGGTGTGGGCGCAGTGAATATAGTTTGAGAGGAAGATAGCGTCTGGCCGATCCCCATTGCTCAGATTTGTGCGTGTGTTGATGTATGTCTTTGTGAAGCACAAATCGATGAGACGCCTCATCTTTTTCTTCTTTTTCTCTCTTTGGGAACCTGCCGAAAAATATAATACATGGAAATTCCCAACACACCTCAAATTGTGAGGCACACATAAAATGTCTGTAGCCAGTATTGTTATATGTGCAAACAGGGAGCCAAATTCTGAAAGACCTTCGTTCATAAGAGCTGTTTATTAAAGCCGCTTTCACCAGTGCGTAGTGTGTTCACTGTCACTATTAGCTGGCATCTGTTGTTACGAAGTTATCTAGAGAAAAAAACTTATTTTATTTTTTACTTATACATACCCTAATTTCTCTACGTATATAGTTCCGGCAATCGACCGTTGTTCCGGCGATTATCTAGCTACCACACAGATACCTATTATGGGTAGCCGTCACACCAGCTGATACTCTAAGGTAACATTGCTAAGTAATAAAGCTTTTGGGAAGCAGGGCCTGGCGGAAGAAGTCGCAGAGGGTTCCGATCGGAAGCGCTGTTGCTATTGGCGGGGGGTCATCGGTAATAATATGCTCAAAATCATGCTTGACTAGCAACTGGTCGTGCCAATATGTACAACCCAACAACTTTTTTAAATGTGAATCTGCCTTTATTGAGCCTGTTTCGCTGAAATGATGGCGCTAGAACTGTAGGTAAGAGTAACGTACGGGGGGTTTGTGTTCACGTAAGTTCTGCGGAGCATGTACACTGAACATTTTTGGTTTTGATTAGGAAACAGAATTTTTCTGCCCGGGTGCTAAGAAAAACGAAGTAATTCTGGCTTTGCGAGGAAAAAATTCGTCATCACGAAAACAATGCGCAAGTGACAGGTCAGTCACAAACGCCTTCGGGAATTTTGCTGGAGCCAGATTTTGGTGAACTTCCAAAGAAAAGGTATTGGGGCTAGACTCCGGAAATATCTTGTAATAGGCTGTGGGCCAATAGTATTGATTCTGGCTGATTATTAGAGAACATTACTGCTATGACGGCGAGAACAAAAATATGGCCCTTGCAGTTCCGCCAAGGCGACGGGCCAAATTCTGCGCTGCTCGTAAAGCACAGCATTAGCGATGAGGCACGCCTGTATACGTAATTTATAGCACAGAACACAATTAGGCCTCCAATTTACCAATGCCTGCTCGTCATCAGTTTCCTGAGCCTAACTTTTCTCGAACGTAACAAGGCGCATCGTTTTAGTTCGCCGAGTATACCGGGCGAACCTAGTATAATGCATGGAAATATCGAACATACGAGGGTTGAATAAATATTTGTTACGCTCGTATAGTTAAGCCAGGAGCGTTAAAGCTTCCCGACACGTTTCACTGAGATTTTCCCCATTTCTCCTAAATGTAAACTTGGTGTAACGTAGAATAATTTCGAGATGTACGTAGCGGAGCACGAGCACGTGGAACTTCCGAACACTTGTTTTCTTTTCTGTCTGTTTTCATTCACGCACATTTAACTTCGGTCATAAATATGCCATAGCGTTCCTGCCGTGCTAGTTAAAATTTATTTTGCTGGTATTTGCATTTATGCAAGGGCAGCAGGCTGAAATTGGTGACGCTCGTACAACACACTTGTAACGCCCCCGATGCACTCGCATACGTAATTTATTTGAAAGGCCGCAGTTAGACCACTCACTTCGCAGAATATCTCGAGTAAAAGAAGATGCCTGACACATCGCCGCGTCTATGTTATTTCGGTGAGAAACGTGTTTCACTAGCCTTTCGCCGCTTACCCCAATAGGTGGCGTTGGTTACCCTGGCTGAAACGCCGAAACTTGTTGCATTTTTTAAACGTGCAGTGAATGCATTGGTTTTATGCCGCTGTAGAAAGGAAACCATCAGATGAGCACTTGATGTCTCCGTTTGGCAACTTCCGTGATCATCCGCGAGATAACGTTGGAAGTTCTCATGAAACGCTTCTGCTACACTTGAGGCAAGCTCCACGAACCACCCACGATATTTTTTTTTTTCCGGCAGGCCACTAGACTTTCAACGCGAGAACTTTAAAGACCCCGTATCGTAGAAAATCCGGCTCCCACGTGCAGCGTCGGACGTCGTTCCGGAAAACTGAATTCGGACCCCGCATACCCAACCCCGCAGGCCGTCCATGTAGCGCAAGGAAGTTACTGAACTAATTGAATTTCTCAAGGTGGAATACGTCAGAAAGATCGTTAAGTACAACTTACCACAACCTGCAGAGATGATATTGTCGGATTGTAATTTAAATATGCGAGAAAACACAATTCTGTTACGCGCAAACTCAAAGGACACAATAGCCCTCCTGTAATAGCCCTAGGAGGGCTGACAGTATAGATAACTTAAAAATAAAATGAAATGACACACCTTTTCCAGCTTTTCTACCATCCATAAAGCGGCCATTGACTCCGAGATTTGCGAGCGCGCAAATCTCGGAGTCGCAAAAAGAACGCGTGAACGCGTTCCTTTAAATTTACAGCGCCATCTGGAGGTGTTGCAAGGAATCAGGTCCGCCGCTTTATGGCATTTCAGATATGCGTGCGCTGGAGCGCACATATCTCGGAAGCCATGGCCGCTTTATGTATGGTAGAAACGTTGGAAAAGATCGACACGCCGATCTGCTGATTTGGTAGCGAGACACGCATGTTTGAATTTTGCTTTTCTTTGCCACGAAGAGCGTGAACGCATGCGTTATACTGAGTGTATACATGATTTCCAATCGTGCGAGATGCAACCTAATAACCCGGTTGTGAATTAGCAACTGTGGTGTCCTGTCCTCTTTTTTGTCCGTGTTCCATTGCGCTACAATGACTCCAACACATATTAACGAACTCGCCCAAGAAGTTTTATTGCTAGAAAAAGGGTTGGTGTATTTTTGAGTTTCCGTGTAACAAAATTATATTTTCGCGTATATTTAGATTACAATCCGACGCTATCATGCTAGTAGATCATGCGTAAGCCGTACTTTTCGATCTTGCTGACGTATTTTACCTTGGGAAATTCAATTAGTTTAGTAACTCCCTTGCGCTACATGGAGGGCCTGCATGGTTGGTTATATGGGGTTCGAAATTTGTTTTTGGCGAAACGACGTCCGACGCTGTCCGCCGCCGCCGGATTTTCTGCTACACGGGGCCCTCAACGCTATCACGTTGGAAAAGTTACAGCCACGTTTCACTTCGTGAATGTGGGTTAGGCACAAGTGTATGGATGTAGTTCTCTTTTGCGTGCAGGCGTATATGCCCGTCTGTGAAATCGTCCATATTATGCTTGTCGCCGCAAGGGAAGCGAGCGCCGGAGGAGGAGGGCGCGTGGAAGCGGAGAAGATAATCGCGTGCCGTGGAAGGTGCCCAGACGCCGCGAACATGCATGCGATGCCTGGTGTGTCACAGCGAAAGCGCATGTTGCTGCGCATGCAAATGAGAGATCTTTTTAATAGCTGGAGAGTGCACCGTTTCTAAAGGAATATATATCGGCTGCCCACCGATCGCTCTGTCACAGGCTTCTCGAAGCTGTGGGCATGAATGAATTTCTTTGCGCATGATAAAACATTTGCGCATCATCATAACATTGTTGAGCCCTTTCGGCACGTATACGACATCGCTACGCCAACTCTTCTTCCCTGACAATCCACCCTAAAGCTATTCTTAAAGCTCCGTCGCATGCCGCCACGGTCATCTACGAGCTATCGCAAGCTTATAAGCCAGGGGAAGCGGACCAATCGGAAACGTCCGGTTATCTGCTTTAGGTGTACTAGCTCGGCCCCACCCCAGCCCTCTCCACTTCTGCGCACTCCTTTTCAGCTGATTAGATAAGAAAAACCTGTCATCGTAGGCAATGGTATTCCCTTTGAAACCGAACAAGATTATCGCCTGTAAACGGGAAGAGTAATTGGGTCCTCAAAACAACCTTGTAGGTCACCGCCCGTGCTTTCTGGTGGTTACGCAAATTTGACGTCGAGAGATAGCAAGTAAATCAAAATGTAACAGTTTTACTTTGTAGCGCTACAAAACAAATTGTGGGGTTTCACGTGCCCAAACCACGATTTTATTATGAGGCACGCAGTAGTGGTGCAATCCTGAATAATTTGGAGCACCAGGTGTTTTTTAATGCGCACCTAACTCTGAGTGCCAGGGTGTTTTCGCATTTCGTCCCCACGGCAACAGGACCGCCATGGCTGGGATACGATCCCGCGACCTCGTGCTTCGCAGCTCAACACCCCGGTATAGCACTCCGGGACTAGAGTCCCCAAAATTGAGTTTCATTGTAGCGCTGTTGCGTCGCTTCGACTCTTGCGGCATTATGGCGCTGCGTACACCGTAATGACGTGCCGCGTGTTATTTGGTTACCTGGTTAATTTCGATTAACTTGTTATCATGTCATTAAGTAAAGCACGAAAGGCAATCAATCAAAGAGGCGTGTGTGACACTGTGCAGACTTCTTGTTTTTTGAAACCGTGATTTGTGGGAAATTTTTGATCTCCTGTGACATTTCGTGTATCTGTGGTGAATCTGTAGTGTTTGTGACATTTTAGGCTTTGTTTCACTCTCACCTTGCTTGTCGGAGAATTCATCGTAACGTGCTCTGAGGCACGTTACGCTGCTGTGACTAATCTCTTGATGGCAACATCCCTTTACTTATTCGTGTTGATAAATACAGAAATGAAAGCAAGAAGCTGCGCCGGTGCGACGTAGAAAGCAACCTGAAAAAGCGTTCCGTGTGGTTTCCGCTTCAAGATTTTCATGGCGCTTCGAATACATGCTGACACGCGTCGTTCACAGTCGTATCGATTTGAATGAATGGGAAATCCACCGCGCCCTCAGTAGCGCTTGAAGAGAATAAGCAAAACAGTACCACGGGTTGTTTGGACAAACTGGCGCCTGGAGGAGTTACGTACATCGATCGATCGCGTTTAGAATCGATCGATCACATTTATTGGAAAATCCCGCTTCTTTAAGACTCCTTGTGCCATGGGCGTAGAGAAACGGGCGCGGACTGAACTTCGCGATGGAATTTTAGTCGGTTATGCAGAAAGGGACGATTCTGGCCACTGTCGGAACCTCCCGAGCTCTGGCGGCCACAATAAATTCGGAATGTTGGGAACGCTTTCACGTGGTTCTACTGAACGTGCCACACCAGGAAAAAAATAGACAATACAGGCATAATTAGTCTTGCATAACCACTATTTGATCGCTTTGTTGGTTAATGTTGTTGAAATGTTCCTAGATATTTGACGTTTCTCGACTCAACTACTAAATTTAGCTTGAGCTCTTAGTTCAGGACTAAATCACACTGAGGCTTTCCGAAATGGCGACACTCTATTTTTTTTTTCTTCTTTTGTACCGCACCTATACGTATTGAGAGCAGTGCACAAAGACACTGTGAGGTTTCATGACAGCCATCTCCGGCTTCAAGCTCTAATCATTCTGCTACTCTTAGGATCTTAAGGACCTCTTAAGTCACTCTTAAAGATCGCAGACTCGATTTTTCTTTGTTCCCTCACGGAGAGATGATGTCGGCCTTCATTCGGGCGTCGCCTTCTCTTCAACTCAATCAGAGTCTAATACAAAGAATTTGAATAACCTCCGAATGGACGACACAAATCACGGGCTTGCTCTTTACTCTTGTTCTTTCCTGCTTCTCCTTTTTTTATTATATTATTCTTCCACCGCCACCACAATGGCATTTGTCACATCAATCAACGAACTGACGCTTGCTCGTGCTCCTTGGACACGTGCAGCACAGATAAAGAAAAAAAAAGCACGCATCATCATTTTTTTTATCATGGGTCCAACGAAGTTACATCGAGGCACCACGTCGTCGCCGATATCTTGTTGGCCCATTAGGCAATCGCGCGGTGTGGAACTGTCCCCTGGGAGCCATTGAAAACCACTCGAATGGAAACGACACACGCCTCGCGCGCGTGCCAGGAGACGGCGTACAAATCCTCCCTTCCAAGCTGGCGGCATGCAAAATTTAATTTAAGTTTTCATTCTTTTTTTTCTTCTTTTTTTTCCTTACGCTATAAACCAATTTCGCGTGCGAATCCCCGGTTGCGGTGATTGTGAAACTGGATTACTCGACTTCATCTAAAAAGACCAAAGAAGTGGCGTTCGTCCTGCTGTATGTACGTGTATGTATCGTGTTCAACGTGCGATATCGTTATTTCCCTCTTTCTCTCTGCTTTTTTTTTAAAGGGGACCACATATCACCCTGTTCACGAGTACAACAATTTGGAGATTTATTGCTCTGTACGTTTCTCACGCTCGGGCGTTGAGCGCGTGCGAATTTTACAAATATATTCACGCCATTACCACTCTTTCGAAGCTTACTTCAAATTTCGGTATGTCTCTATGCCTCTAGGGATCTATATATCTATGTTCGCGCCTAAACCCTGCACTGGCAACTTCGTTCACTAGACAGTCCGCGGGCAAATGTGTAGAGCACCGAGCTGCTGCACTGGGGGGAGCCGGGTTCAATATCTACCATCCAACCAAGTTGGGTCACTGGGCATGTAACACTGAGTAAGTGGTGCTCATCAATAAACCTCTTTGAGACCAACATGCGTCACTGGATTTCACTGGCCCGTTTCGATCTTAAATCACCCTCTTTCAGGCAAACTTGAGGCCCTGGGCATCTGTTCCACTTTTCAATAAACAAACTTTCGTGTCAACTTGGGTCACTGGCTATGTGTCAGTAGGTATGTTTCGCTCTTCGCTGACCCTCTTTCACGGAAAGCTGGTCACTGCATGGGCATGTGCCACGGTGCCTGGGCCACGTTTGAATGACCCATGCTTTGATGACAGCCTAGGTCGCCGCCTGTCGTAATATTCATTACATGAAACATATTATCAGCGATTACCCACGAACCATAGGATAGACTGCCAATAGCGTTAAAGTCGCCAATCATCTATAAAGGAGGGATGCACCACAATTTATTTGATTTATTCAGTATGAATAATAATAATATTTGGGATTTTACGTGCCAAAACCACTTTCTGATTATGAGGCACGCCGTAGTGGAGGACTCCAGAAATTTTGACCACCTGGGGTTCTTTAACGTGGACCTAAATCTAAGCACACGGGTGTTTTCGCATTTCGACCCCATCGAAATGCGGCCGCCGTGGCCGGGATTCGATCCCGCGACCTCGTGCTCAGCAGCCCAACACCATAGCCACTGAGCAACCACGGCGGGTCTTATTCAGTATGAATCGGGAGTGTTCGCAACAAGCACAGTATGTCGCCGGGTTCTCCACAGCGTTCAATTGTATCAATGAAAAACGATGGCAGATGAAGTGAAAACTAACACACATCTAACTGTTCGCTGCCAAAAACGTTGTAATTACTTACAATTTAAAACACTGGCAAAACAGGTGATTTATCAGTATCCGCCCAGTTTGATATATAGACGCTAGAAAACACTCTCTTAGCGTTTACAACAGCTTCACTTACGCTTTGCAGATAATCACTTCAAGCGCGAAAAGAAAAAGAAAGTTCCTTTCTTAGACAAAAAGAAAAGTAGCATGCGAGACACACACATACGCGTGCACGCACGTACGAACCACACACATGCAGGAGCACACACACTGCGCATGCGCGAAATGCTGCGGCAGCCAAACGTCATTTGTAAGCGCGTATTTCATTCTTGCGTGCATCCGTATAAGGGACATCGCGTGCCGCTTTCGTCTAGTGTCCCCGTATAAACAGGTACATTACATGCTCTCACCGTTCTCGTTTTGTTCGGCACAGCGCGAGACTGTCACTTTTCGCAAAATGGCGGCGTCATTGCCCCCCAGCAGCGTGCCACTCTACATTTCTGCTTCCGCATGCACCATTTACGTACGTGGGCCACATGTCACGCACTGTGTCACATGTAATATGTCACACACTAAAAGCGCTGTCGTCACAGACGCAACCGCGTTTCTCAATGTGCTTGCGTGAAACATACGTGTCGCCATGGGCCCCGTACCGAAACTCTCTAATGTCGTCCAACGAGCCTCATTGAAAATCTCGCTCGGCTATCAGAAGGGAAGAAGCTCTTAAAGATAACTAGCAACACTTCGGTCATTGCAGAAATTATTTTCTGTATTCCAAACCGCGTATCGGATGAACACAAATTTTAGTGAACTGAACTAAACCGATATAAGTTCGAGCTGCGGTGGTCTTTGGTTTTCGCGGATAAGCTGTTACTTCAAGCAGCGTCCAGAATCTCCGTTGTGCTCAAATATCCCCGAAGAGCTTTGCCAAAACTGAAAACCAAGCGGGGTCGTTTACTTTTGATTTATTTGTCTTTTTCTGTCTGCGACAGAGTCTCACGATACGGCGATATTGACTTTCGGGGCACCACAATATATATATTTTTTGTCACCCGAAATCCGATAGCTGGAACGTGACAGAAATACTTCTAAGAAAAGCACTCTTACTGGGGTGTTCAGCAAACGCTAGATTTCGCATAGAAATGAACGGCAACTGTAGCTGTAGGACGACTGCGACCTACAAAATGCGAATAGCTCACAGTCACGCCAGGTTTGTTCTATATGGCATTTTTTTTTTCGTAGCGGCGCAGCTAAGGTTACAACGTGCGTCAAGTGGGGAGTGGGAGGGATGTTTTTTTTTTCTTGTTCTCCCGAAAATCGGCCGCCGCCTTCGCAAACGCATTCAAACACGGGTCAGCCGTTGAACTCGGCTCGTGTCCTGCTTTCATAAACACCTACTTATCGTCTGCCACGCCACGGAAGCAGGCTTCGTAGCCGACCGCTGGCTTGGCTTATGCAAGCAGACGGCCGTATCGAAAAGATGCGCGGTGCAGCTAAAGAGGATGGAAGGGCTGGCTGCACGAAGACGATTCGGGCTCGTGGTGTAGCAGACGACAAACAAACCAAGCCGGGCTGTGGAACCTAAAGCGAAAATGCGTACGGACTTTTGGATTCAGAACATAACATCGCGTGCCTCGCGTATGCGCCCACAGCTCGGGACGTGAGCGGAGGTCCACGACTAGCTGCAAAACAAAGAAAAGGAAAAAAAAAAGAAACAGAGAGACCACATGCGTCTGGACTTGGTGGGTTTTCTCGTTTCCTGAAGAAATCCCCGGGGGGATTGTCGAGAGTTTCAATGTTGCCTTAGCGCGGCCAATATCGGACGGCTCGGCTTCCCTCCCTTCCCAGAAGCAAGCGCCGATCTTCCGTCCCGGCGTTTGTTCCCTTTCGACCACGCGCACTCCCCCAGGGGAGAAGGAATCCTCTGGTCGTCCCGACCTCGCTCGAACGAATCCAAAGCCTATAGCCAAAGTCCAATCCGAAGCGCGGGGGAGCTGGATTTACCCGGCCGCGGCGGTGCCTCCCATAACGCGCCGCTCTCACTTCCAACTCTGCTGCCGCGGGGCCATCCTCGTCGCCTCCCCCCCCCCATCATCCCCTTCCAAAACGCATGCTTCTTTTGTTTCGCAAAAGCAAGACAGGCGTGTTTCGCCTTCTTCGATCTGGGCATTCAAGTGACGAGGACGGGTTCAGTGGGATTGACTGGAAAAGTAAACGACACCGCCGAAAGTGCAGGGCCCCCGTCGATTCTCATTCGATATAAAACGCGTCTCGAGACCACAGTTGCCGTGTATGCGTCGAACCGGGGATCGCCCTGCTTCGCGCGCCCTGCGGCAACGCCTGGCTAACCTATTGTTTTGGGCTTAGCGAGTTTTATTTCGAGACGTGCTTCTCGGAGGCACGTTTCAAGCACGTCTGGAGCGGGAACGAGTCGCCTCACCTTCGCTGGCCGGGAGCTTGGTGTACGGGGCGATGCTTAGATACGCAGCGGACGCCTACATATAACGGACGGAGCTCGATCTTGGCAAATTCCACACGCGCACGTTCGTCGGAGCTGCAGCGTGTTTTCTGAAACCGGGTGTTCGCTGTTTCTATAACCGAGTGCAAGGGTCTTGTATACGCTCTTCTAACGACGAAATATAGCTGCAGGTAGATTGATTAAATCAGGTCTTCGCTGTTTCGAACCTAGCGCAGCTCCGTTAGCTAAAAAGATATCGGAGTTACGAACGTACAGCCACACCCATTTGCGGTTTGTAATTAAGAAAACGTAGCGACGGCCGTTATCGGCGTGCGTCACTTCCGTTAGGGTCGACAAAAAATTATTAAAGCGAAATTATGGGGTCTGTTGTCTCAAAGCTACACACGAGTAATATCAACTGCACGTAATATCTTCATTTCCATTTTTTTTCGTTATATTAAGGTACAGGGCGTCGAAACTCTAGAAGGGCTTCGACATCTCTGAGGCCTTTCCAGCGCTTTGCTAAACCCTTCTATACACGTGTAATAGAATGGTTTAGCAAAACCCTAGAGAGACCTCAGAGCACAGTTAAGGATTCACTGTAATAGCTTTTCTGCAAACAAGCTTTATTTGGTTTCCCAGGAGGTCCGTGCTTCGTGACGTCACAACACAGAAGGTGGTCACGTGGGCACAGGACATAGTGTTGTGCGCGCTCTGGCTCGCTCGCTTGTCTGTTACGTTGCTACATCGGGTCGCGCAGTGCTTAGCGCTATGACCAATTTAAATTTTTCGCAACCTAACCAAGGATTTTGCCATAACGACTAACCAACCCGACTGGGCTTGCAAAACTGGAGGAACTGAAGATCGCGCTGACAGTAACGGGGCTATTCGCAGCTTCACGTGCGCTGCAGGTGCATCAGCCAATGGCCGTGTACTAAAAGCGATATCCCCGATCGTCATAAATCGAGGACACGATAAACTAACAATCTCCGCAAACGCATTGCGTTGTACGGAATATGTGAAAACAGAAGACATATACGGCATGGATGTATGCACAGAAGGCAGGAGCGTCCCCTTTGAAACGGGGTGATGGCAGTTGCCACCATGCTCAGCTTTTTATTTTTGTTTAACTGTGTTGGAAGTTATTAAAATGTGCCATTTTCTTCAAATACGTCTTCCTACACTTTTAACTTTATGTCACCTCTCTGATTTTGAGCCATCAATCCTCCAATTGCTTTTAGCTACTTTCCACCGCATATTTATTTACATGACTATTGTTATCTCTGAACCCTAGGGCCTCAGGAAGCGTGACTGTGCCCGCATCGACATCGGGATGGATACCATCACATTTTAGCATCATGTGTTCTATTGTTACTACAGATAGCAGTAGCAGTGCCGGTGGCGCCATCTCGCGAAACTTTCTTCAAGCATAATGTTTTGAAGACGAGCTAGTGCCAATTTTTTTCTTTTGACTGATAGGACAAAAAAAAACAAAACAAGAGAGAATGAAACCTCCTTTACAATAATCAGGTTTGCTGCTGGCATATTTCACCAGCAAATAGGCAGAACAAGGTCTTTACAAGTTAAGCTGTTGACGTCAGTGTCACAAATGACGTCACCAGCATTCGTGCGCACGTCGGTTTATCCGGTATTTCGGTATTCTGTAAGCCGTGATATGCCCCAAGAAAGGCTAGATAACTGCGTGCTATCGCTTCAAATAACTTGGCGTAAGCTAGTTTCAAACTATTAGGTACTACCACTGTATATACACCTCTACATACGGAACTAAAAAAATAAGAGTAACTAAAAACAGGCCAGTGATATATCAAATCTCCTTTCACGCCTCCATTATATATTTGAGAAGGGGGAACGCTGTTATTATTGCTTCTTTCTCCTTTCTCGATCCCCACCCCCAACCCCCGGCCTCTGCAAAGTACAGCAAACAAAATAACATTCAAGGAACCTTCAAGAAGAAAACCACCTTACAGTGAAACCAGGAACACTATAGAGGGCAACCCCACTTTAGCGGAATCCGAACCGCATCGACGCGTCGTTGTTCAACGTGACGAAAAATTCGAACAAAAAAAAAATGATGACGGCTCGAACGCGCGCGGCTGTCGAGCAGTCCCAGCAGCGCACCGCGAGATTCGGTGAGAACGTGACGAGGTTCCGAGATGCATCGTGATTTCCGCTATCGGGGCATCGCTCGGGCGCTTGCTCGCCGCGCGTGGCGTTTTCGAGCGTGCAGCTCACCGCTTTCGTTCTGCCCCTTTTTCCCCTTTCTTCTCACTTTGATTTTTTTGAGGGGCTTAAGGTTTTTCACACTCTGAACAGCGGAGTGCTCAACAGGATTCAGAAGAACGACCGCAAACGAAAACGGCCAGGCCCGCTTCCGTGGGGACGTTATATTGCCGGAAGAAGGCGAACGCGTGAACACTCTGTGTCGTTCTTTCCGGGGAGAAAAAATCGAGAAACAAGAAGCAATTAAAAAAAAAAGAAATCTGCTTGCTTGAGGTGCGATTCGCTTCTCGCGCTGAATCTCGCAGAAAACCTTGTCGGTGGAGAATTGCAAGTAAGCTTCCCTTTGCATCCGCAGTCATATGATTCATTTCAGCGTATATATATATATATATATATATATATATATATATATATATATATATATATATATATATATATATATATATATATATATATATATATATATATATAGCGGTTGCAAAATAAACGAAGTCGTTGCTACAGTCAGCGCCTATTCCTGTCCTCCCTTATTGTCCCACATTTCGCGCTCCCAAAAAGCAAAGCTTCTCTTTGCGAACCTCGCGCCGTGTTCAGTGAACGTGGGTGCTGCAGTCGGGCTCTTTCTGCGACCTGGCTGATTCTTGCGTCCCCGGCGGGACGTATCCTACTTCACTGGCCACTGTCTGGCACAAAAACGTCAGACTATCAGACGGCCCTGGGGGAGCCGTAAGGGCAACATAACTCCGTTTTGAATGACAGCTGTTGACGCTTAAAATGGAAAATGCAAGTTCGCCGGTGTTCCGAGCGATCGACGGATTTATAATAATGAGCTAAGATTCGCGTCCGCGACAGCTCTGCGTGCGCAGGGGTGATTTCGGCGGTCCAGCAGTGCGCATGCGCTGTACCCAGCACGTGGAAGCACGCCTGGCGTCGTGTGCGCGCCCGCAACTTTCCAGGCACTGAGTAGGAGTCGCTACAGGCTCTGCGTTACTAGAGTTACTGTATAAAGCCCAGAGAGAGAGAGAGAGAGAGAGAGAGAGAGCCAAAAGGAAGGAAAGACATGGAATATAAAGCCCAGAGTTACTGTATACAGTAACTGCACATCGCATAGAGTTACTGCAAGTCATAAAGTTACTGTATAAAGTAACTCTATGCGTTATCTATACACTTACTACATAACGCATAGAGTTACTGTAACGCATAAAGTTACTATATACAGTAACTCTATGCGTTACATTCTCGCGTATTTTTCCGGTGCTCACGCTGGTGCATTTCTTCTAAGATTGCTACAAGCAAAAAGAGGTGCGTGAGCTGGCTGTAGGAGTTTCTGAAGCTGGCGTATGGCGGCGCTGTGCATCACGTGACCGGATGTCGCACGTGTCACAATATGACCGATCCACCTGTCAATCTTATGCGTCCGGTCAACTATGGCCGCTTCGTTCACGCGGGCGATTCGCTAACGTAGGCACGCTCTCGCGTGCTGCGCATGTGCGCGGTTGCGGACGCGCAACTCAAAACTGTCTAATGACAGATCCGAGGCGCGTCAAGCTCGCGCCAGCCACGTCCAGAAAACGGCTCGAGATTAGCCAGGCCCATCTCGCCTTATTGGGTGAGGCAACAAACGCGAGTTAATGACATCTTAGTTGAAATCAAGAAAAAGAAATGGGCATGGGCAGGACATGTAATGAGGAGGGAAGATAACCGATGGTCATTAAGGGTTACGGACTGGATCCCAAGGGAAGGGAAGCGTAGCAGGGGGCGGCAGAAAGTTAGGTGGGCGGATGAGATTAAGAAGTTTGCAGGGACGGCATGGCCACAATTAGTACATGACCGGGGTTGTTGGAGAAGTATGGGCTAATTTATCAACGCAGGACGTCATGATACAGCTCAAAAAGGACGTGGTTGATCCTGGGTACGGCACGGGCACCAAGGCTATCTGGGGGCTCGACCTCACAAAGGCCTTTGACAATGTCACCCATGAGGCAATATTAAGGAACCTATCGGACATAGGACCGGGGGGTAGAACCTTCCGATACATCAGATCATTTCTGGAGGATAGGACTGCGGAGATTGTAGTCGGAGAATTTAAATCGGATCCTTTTCCTTTGGGGGGCAGGGGGACACCACAAGGGTCGGTTTTATCGCCGTTCTTGTTTAATCTCGCCTTGATCAAGATACCGCCCAGGCTGGCAATGATATCGGGACTTAAACATACATTTTATGCGGATGACATTACTCTATGGGTAACAAGGGGAAGCGACGCACAATTGGAGGAAACTTTACAACAGGCAGTGGATATTGTGGAGGAGCTAGCGGGGGAGGCAGGACTCTCGTGCTCTCAGCCCAAGTCCGAGCTTTTTGTGCTTAGGCATAAACCAAGAGGGATACATGCGAGGCACTATGTGCCGCCACCACCGCTGAAGGTGAAAGTGGGGGGTGCACCGGTCGCTGAGGTTCAAACGATCAGGATCCTGGGGCTGTATCTGCAGACTAACAGGAAGAATAGGGAGGCCTTGGAAAGGCTGAAAAATACTGTCAATGCTACCGTGAGACTTATCAGGAGAATCGCCAATCGTAAACAAGGCGTCAAGGAAAAAGACTTGTGTAAGCTGGTACAGGCGTTTGTGCTCAGTAGAATAGTGTATGCGACGCCTTATATGAAGATGGACGCGGCGGAGAAAGGCAAGGTGGAGGCTATGATTAGACAGGCGTATAAGGCGGCCCTTGGGTTGCCTAACAATACTTCTACCGAAAGGCTGCTGGGATTAGGGGTGCACAACACCTTGGAAGAACTGCGGGAAGCACACTTGGCGATGCAACTCAGTAGACTTTCCAAAACGAAAGTAGGGAGGGATATATTGGAAGGGATCGGCATTGGAGTTGATCCTCCAGCTGGGGACATGAAAATTCAGGTGAAGCGAGAAATGCACAAGGGCTTGTACATGAAACCTTTACCTAAAAATATGCATCCGATTCATCACGAGAACCGTAGGAAGGCAAGAGCCAGAGCTTTACATGCTAAATACGGGAAGTACAACGGGGCAGTCTACGTAGATGTCGCCGAGTATAAGAACAAGGACGCATTTGCAGTTGCGGTGGTGGACGGGCGGGGACGCTTAGTCACCTCTGGGTCAGTCAAAACCCGCTCCTCAGAAACTGCAGAGGAGGCGGCGATAGCGCTAGCTATAGGTAATACTGAAGCTGACCTGATTTTCAGCGACTCTAAAACAGCCATCCGAAATTTGGCGAGGGGCAGAATCTCTGTCACAGCGGCAGGATTACTAGATCGGGCCACGGGGCGAGGGACTACGGAGGTGGAAATTGTCTGGGTACCGGCCCACTCTGGGAACCCTGGGAACGAGGCGGCTCACATGAATGCTCGAGGTTTCGTCAGCCGAGCAGGTGAGCCGGACGTTCCAGGGAGGTCCACGAGAGATGGGCTGGTGTCCTTTCACGACATTACTAACCATTACAAACTTGAGCGGAGAATTTACCCTCCACCGGACAAGCCATTGGTGAAGGCGCAGGAAAGCGTCTGGCGAAGATTGCAGACGAGATCTTTCTATAACCCATACGTGTTAAACAAAATCTACCCGGACGTTCAGCCGGAATGCAAATGGTGCCAGGAACTGGCCACCTATGACCACATATTATGGAGCTGTAGCATAGCGCCGCCACCGGCGGATATTATGCGTGATCCTTCTCTCGAGCAGTGGGAGGCCGTGTTGGCCAGCTCAGACCCGGTCGTCCAGACCAGGGCCGTGGAGTGGGCCACCCAGGTCGCCGTCAGCCATGAGCTGATGGCCATCTAGCACGGAATCGTCCGCACATGCGTTCTGACGAAAATAAGGAAGGAAGGAAGGAAGGAAAAAGTAGAGAAGGAAAGGCAGGGAGGTTAACCAGTTTAGCGTAACCGGCTTGCTACCCTACACATGGGAGAGGGATGGGTGCGATGAAAGATGGGGAAGGGGGAGAGAGAGAGAGCACATAGCACAGCACACAAACATCGTCCGGTAGAGTCTATCAATCTGGCATTGTACGTGATAACACTGTCAGAGCCGCTTGTCCAATCCCGTCTCTTTCAAAAACTGAAGTAGTCCCTTCGTCGCCTTCACCTGCGATGTCTTCTGTCGGCGGCATGTGAAAATCGTGTCGAGGGACAATGGTCTAGTGTCAAGGTGCGCGAGAACGGATGCCAGGGACTGTCGCTGAACATTATATTCAGGACAGTCGCACAGAATGTGTTGCAGCGTCTCCTCGCAAAGACAGGCATTGCAGAGAGCGTTGTCGGCCATTCCAATGCGGAATGAGTAAGATTTCGTGAAAGCCACCCCTAACCATAACCGATAAAGCAGAGTCGCCTCGCTTCGGCGGAGTCCAGTTGGCATATAGAGATGCATCAAAGAGGGCAGGTGGTATTGACGGTTGCTCTGGTTGGTCTGGCTGTTTGGTGTGCACCATGAAGAAAGCGTCATCTCCTGTGCAAGCACTCGAAGTCTGCTAGCTGCGTCGGATCGTGAAAGCGGTATGGCCTCTTCTTGTGCGTCTTCAAGAGCTGCCCGAGCTGCATTATCGGCGTCTTCGTTTCCAGTGACACCGCAGTGACTTGGCAGCCACTGAAACGTCACGTGGTGTCCTTTCTCCTGTGATGTATGGAGTAGGCATCTAATATCGAATACGAGCTGTTCGAATGGCCCGCGACGCAGAGCTGATAGTACAGATTGTAGGGCTGCCTTTGAGTCGCT
The DNA here is from genome assembly GCF_050947875.1 of Dermacentor variabilis. NCBI lineage: Eukaryota > Metazoa > Arthropoda > Arachnida > Ixodida > Ixodidae > Dermacentor > Dermacentor variabilis. The sequence continues at coordinate 59,599,488 of NC_134575.1, forward strand.
GAAGATGGACCATTGTCGAGGTGGCTCCCGACTGACGAAACGGAGTGCAGCGCGAAGAGCAGCTAGTTCAGCAGATGTCGATGTTGTCGGGTGGTCAGTCCTAAAGCTGATGGTAATAGCTTTTGCTGGGACAACCACAGCACCGGACGAACACTGGATGTTTGTGGAACCATCAGTATAAATGTGTTCACTGTCCGCGTACCTCTCGTGCAGAAGAAGCAGAGACAGTTGTTTGAGGACAGGCGACGACAGTTCAGACTTTTTTCCGATTCCTGGTACACTGAGATGTACTGTGGGGCTGATAAGACACCAAGGGGGTATCGATGGTTTAGATGCAGCGGTGAAGCCCGAGGGAAGTTTGTCGTTGTACTTGTTGATAGTTTTAGAGAATGATGATTGGTGCCTGTCTGAAGGTAGTGCTGCAAGGTGGTGATAGGGGGCACGTGCAAAATGTCTGATGTGCGTTCTCAGGGCTTCCACCGTAATGTGAGTTCGCATTGGATGGTCCCGAGCAATCGCAAGAGTCGCCTCTGTTGACGTACATCTGGGCAAACCAAGGCAGACTCTGAGTGCTTGAGCTTGTACTGCCTGCAGAACACGAATATTTGTCTTGCAGGTGTTGTTCAGTACAGGTAGACTGTATCTTAAAAAACCGAGAAAGAGAGCTCTGTAGAGTTTAAGCATTGCATCTACTGACATCCCCCACGTCTTCCCTGTCAAGTATTTGAACAACTGGGAAGTAGCTGTCAGGCGCCGTTTCATGTAGGCCACGTGTGGGCTCCAACAGAGGTCTCGGTCAATAATGACGCCAAGGAATCTGTGGTTTCGGACATAGGAAATGGTCCGCCCATTGATTGAGATGATATAAGGCGTCATCGGTTTCCGAGTAAATGCGACTAGTACGCATTTTTCAGGTGAAATGCTGAGACCCTGTTTACACAAGTAGTTCGCTGTCAAAGTGGCCGCTCTTTGAAGTCGCGCACGTATCTGAGGACGTGTGACTGCCGAAGTCCAGACACAGATGTCGTCAGCGTATGTTGAAATCTTGATGGTAGTTGGCAAGCATTCAGCAAGACCAACAAGAGCGAGGTTGAATAGCGTCGGGCTGAGAGCACCGCCTTGAGGAACGCCCCTGCTGGTATAGCGTCGCGTAGTTGGGCCATCGTCAGTTAACACATAGAATGATCTTGCAGACAGGTAACTTGCAATCCACAAAAAAACTCGACCACCTAGGCCAACCGCCGCAAGAGCGTCGAGAATGGCCTCATGTAATACGTTATCGTATGCCCCTTTCACATCTAAGAATAAAGCTGCAGATAAACGCTTACGGGACCTTTCGTGCTGGACATATGAAACGAGATCAACTACACTGTCGATGGAAGAACAGTCACGTCGGAAACCAGCCATGGAAAGCGGATAAATCTTGTAAAATTCAAGGTACCATTCCAGGCGGCCAAGGATCATCCGTTCCATTATCTTTCCGAAACAGCTGGCCAGTGCTATTGGGCGGTAAGAGGTGAGTTCTAATGGGGATTTGCCCTGCTTTAAGAGTGGCACCAGGCGGCTTACTTTCCATTCGTCAGGTACATTTCCCTCCTGCCATGAGGAGTTGTAAAGGCTCAACAATTCTATCCGAGCGGACACTCCGAGATAGCACAAGGCCCGGTATGATATACCATCTGGACCCGGAGATGATGAGCGCCTGCAGAGAGCTAGTGCCGCTTCGAGCTCCTCCATTGTAAAAGGAAGGTCCATGCGGCAATCACGGGAATGGGGGACGTCAGCTCGGGCTGGAGGATCTGGACGAGCCGCTTGGTCTGCGATCCGCGCACAAAAGTCTTCTGCGACATCGATGTCTTGCCGCCCTTGGAAAAGCGCTAGCGCCTTGAATGGAAAACGCCGTTCCGGAAGGCAACGCAGACCTTGCACCGTTTTCCAAATGTGAGACAGTGGCTTGCGGGGGTCGAGTGTCTGGCAAAACGTTGCCCACCGTTCCGACGCTAATCTATCCATACGACGCTGAATCTTCTTTTGCATCCTCCTGGCTGCCCTAAGGTCATGGATTGATTTTGTACGTCGATATCGACGTTCCGCCCGGCGACGAAGCGCTCGAAGTCGCTCTAATTCTATGTCGAAGTCATTTCGCGTGGAAGAGATCGTCATCATGCGAGTGGCGTTTTGCATCGTCATTTTAATCGTTTGCTCTAACCCAGAGGGTAGGCCCTCGCGGCAGGCATCTTCCATCTCAGATTTGAAGTTGGCCCATTGAATCGTCCGAATGGTATTCCGTGAGCCTGATGTAGACGACAAGCCTTTTATGTTCAGATAGGTGGGAATGTGGTCACTCCCATGTGTCTCAATGTCTGGAAACCACTTCACACATCTGGCGAGAGAGTTGGAGACGAAAGCAAGGTCGAGGCAGCTGCCGTATGTCACGCCTCGAAGAAAGGTGGGGCTACCATCGTTCAGGAGAGTAAGGCCATAGTTGTGGGCGATACTTGCTAATATTCGTCCTCTTGCATTTGTCCTTGTACTTCCCCATGCTGGATGGTGTGCATTGAAATCTCCTATGATGACCCATGGGGCGGGACAAACACTCAAGATATCCGCAAATCTTTTGGTATCGAAATTGCTGGAAGGCGATATATACACGCCTATGAGAGTAAACAAGAGTTTGTTCTTTTTAACTGTGATGCATATATATTGATTGTCGTCGTGGGGCGCACGCCCTTGACGTGTCCTAGCCTGAAACACTGATGGCATTGAAGCGGCTTCTGGATGAATGGTCGGACCGGATGTCGAAAATGTCCGACTTTAACGTGGGATGGGATGCAATCCCCCTTGAATATTACTTTTACGCAGCGCGTATTCCCAAGGCGGCGCACTTGCGTAATGATCGTGCCTTCGTATGTCGGCTTGATGAGGCTAGGTAAGTCATCATTAGGAATGGCTATGTCGATGTCGTAAATCACACCGGCTATGGATGTGTCGTCGATCGGGATAAAGGGGCGCATTTTGATTCCGCCTAGCTCCGTGATCGCTTGAAGTTTTCCAAGCGCACTCGCGTTGTACACGTCTATGGCGAGTATATTCTTGCGTGGATTTATTCTTATATCTTTAATTTGATCCGGCACTGCACGTTCCAGAAAAATGGATTGGGCTTGCCTGTTCAGCAATCGTAGGTTGCTTGATGGCTCTTCCGGCATATAAATGATGACGTGTGGCCAGCGCGCAGGCCTTGACTTCATAGTCGTTGTGCTCGCAGGAGTTGACGGCGCTGTGTTGACGATTTTTCTTCTCGCCCTCTTACTCCGGACGGGTATGAAGCCGTCGTCGGATGAGTCGTCCGACATGGAGTACAGCTCGGTGTCTTCGGTGTCACTGGGGGAGCCAACTCGCTTCCTTGCGGTTGACGGCAGTGATGACGTCTGGCCAGGCGGGCCTCTAGCATGCTCCGCGTCCATGGCTGCAAGACGGGGAGGCGAGGCACCTCGAAAGCCGAAGATTTTACCAAAAATTCACAGAGCACAGAAACAAGTGTTCTGCCAAGAAGACACTTCGTCGTCTTCCCCCCGACGAAAATAAAGTTTTTCCATCCATCCATGGGAGAGGCCTTTGGCCTGCAGTGGGCGTAATCAGGCTGATGATGATGATGATGATGATGATGATGACGACGACGACGACGACGATGATGATGATGATGATGATGATGATGATGATGATGATGATGATGATCTCGCCCTAATGTGTCGTTCGTATCCCGCGCACTAGGAGCCCCCATGTCGTTGGGGGTCCAAGCGAAAGACGTTTGCCCGTCACAGAAACGTAGCTGCCGCGTCTGCTTTTGAATACAACGAGCGTCTCCGACGTTGCAGGACGGCCGAGGAGATTCAACAGGCAGCATCGTAATTGCGCGTGAATTGCGCGCGATTCGAATAAGTTAAGAATTAAATGAATGAATGAACAGGAAAGAAGAGACAGAGCAGAGACAAACAGCCGACATTTATTAATCGAATCACTAGAACAACCACGTGCGTAAACGTCTTTTGTTTTTAGCGTAGATATTTGGTTGTCACTGTGCCTTTTATTTATCTCAACCCTGCTAATGATCAAGAAACGGTTGGAACACGAATGGCTGGAACTTTCGAGTGATGACAGGCTGCTTACCGCAGTCCCAGAAATTAAATGCGTGCAGCAGTTCAAGTCTACCGCTATACTAGCACGTGACACGCAATCTCAGAGGCTGACGAACAAGATTCTGAAGAAGCTAAGGACCACCCAACGAGCGATGGAACGAAAAAATGATAGGCGTTGTGCTCAGAGAGAGGAAGGCAGTGTCCTGGATTAGAGAGCAAACACGAGATAGCCTGTATTTTAGCTCACATCAAGAGGATAAAATGGAGCTGGCCAGGTTGTGTACAGCGTAAAGCCGATAACACGTTGGCTATTAGAGTTTCAGAATGAGTAGCGTTATATTACATTACATTACAGTTGTGGAATGGACCCCAAGATAACGGAAGTATAGACTTGGACAGGCAGAGAATTAGGTGGTGTCATAAAATTAGGAAAGTTTCTTACGTAAGATAATATAGTCGGCTGATCCCAGGCAGAGGTACCTGTAGCAGAGCCCTGTTGGAGAGGCGTCCATTCTGCAGTGGATGTAGACTACACTGATTATGATGTGGACGATAACAACAATGATGATGACGATGGTAAAAAAACAACCCAGAAAGTTGTCAAGATTATGAATGTCGTTCATCCGTGAGGATATAAAAGGAGTTACGAATGTGTCTACACATATTTATACGAGAACTCTGTCATCAATGGACTCTATAAGGCAGACTTATTGCACGTTCTCGTTTTCACAGAACCGTCCAGGGAAGTTATGTGGAGTTTGAAAACAACCCAAAAATTAATGTATCCGTCCGTCGATTATGACGCCCACACGTATCTGTCTCACCGGAAAGAATGACGGGGATGGCCTCAGAAAAGAAGTATGTTGTTCTGTCTGATACGTCCTGAACAGAGCAGGCACTGTCTCATTACGTGTGCAATTTATTTAAGAATTAAAACGGCTGGGGCAGCTCTTATATTTTAACGGAACATTTTCCTGTATATTTTATGCAGAATTATTGTACTTCATTATGAACAAATCGTTCATAAATTTCGGAATTTTTTTACAGTGTAGGTCGCCCATACATGTTTCTAGAGGGAAAGAAAAGCGCTTCGACGCTCAAGGAATATTCTCCCTGGCTGGGGAAACAAAACCGGGACCCCCACCACATAATGTGGGAACTGTAACTCAACCAGCTGATCTAAGCAGCGGGCGTTGGGGGAGGGGTGGGGGGAGGTCACACTACAGAGGGCAAATACCTCGGCTCCTATAAAAGGTAGCAATCAACGACTTCGTTACAAGCGCTGCCCACAATACCGCAGTGCGTTAGTAATCGGCGCCAACGCGTTCCAAAAAAGGGGTGTTCCTGAGTTCGCCGGCATTTAAAGAAGTTCACCCCTGCGCTGCGACGTTACGAAAATGAGCGCAAGAAAAAAAATTGGCTAGCGATTCTGCGCAAATTCTGTTCGAGTTGAAATGCGGTGTATTTCCACCCGCATTTTCTGAAGTTATAAATGATTATAGAAATTACAGAACATTGAATAAGCAATTAAATTTAGCGAAAATTTCCAAAGTATAAGTGAATTCTGGAAATCGAGAGCCGGCAATGAAATAATGAATCAGTAAGAATAAATGAATCAATAATGTTATAAGTCTGTCTCTACTTGCGTATATTTACAGATGGTCTAAGCGTTATTCTTTCTTCACATTGTTGTAGAAACTTTATGCTAAAATAAAGAATGAATATTGTGACGCGTAGTTACAAGCCATATTTGGTTCATAATCACGAGACAAAGACAGAAACAAGCAAAAATAATTTCTAGATAACACTGCCTTACATGGTGCGGAAATTCACCTGAATACGTGGCATATCCACTTCATGATTATGAGGCACGTCGTAGTTGGGGCCTCACGAATAACTTTCGCCACCTGGGGTTCCTCAAAGTGAACCTAAATCTAAGCACACGAGCTTTCTTGCATTTCGCGTCCAATTAAAACGCGACCGCCGCGGTGGGGATCGAACGGACGACTTCTAGTTCAGCAGCGCCACCAAACAGCCGCTGGGGTACCAGGCTCGTTTTACACCATACCGATCGCAGTCAAGAAAGCCATACGCATTTCGATGGGGGCGAAATGCGAAAACACCCGTATGCTTAGACTTAGGTGCCCGTTAAAGAACCCCAGGTGGTCTAAATTTCCGGAGTCCTCCACTACGGCGTGCCTCATAATGAGAAAGGGGTTTTGGCACGTAAAGCCCCTTGATTTAATTTTTTAAAGCCATACGCGCAAAGCCAACACAGCGAGCCAAGTAGTTAGCCGCGTTCATATCACACAGTAGGCAACGTTCAACGCACGGAACCTGGCTTTAGTTTCAATAAATGTCCACATCTGAGTTTTCGCACTTTCGTTTCTCCTCTTTAATGTTAATGCGACAGCACTCTAGTTCACTAATGTAGCAATGCTGTTGAACATTTCCTCCTGAGGCTGCTTTCCCGGAGTGGCTGAATCACCACGTTAACGGACTTTGGATGGACCCACGTTCCACGAATCTCTGATGGAGTATTAAAGGGGCTTCCGGACTTAAGAACGATTTTAGACGGCCCCCACAGACTTAAAAGACATCGCATTTTTTTTTCTCAACGAAATGGCGGACACATTTTCGCCGAAGAGCCACAAAGCACGTCGGTTGTGTCAGCTCAGCTTTGTGCGCTCGTCCTTGTCAGTCTTTTGTTTAGGTTTCTCGAACCTTTACGTCGCGACAGTTCTCCGGACTAAGCGCTGTGAATTTCTGACCCGTCACAAAGGCAACAACCAAAAGAAAGAAGGAAACAAACGAGGAATGAAGGTTCCGAAGAACAAAAGACTGCAAAAGCTTACAGAACGATCGCAGCGGGAAGAGCGCTGAAAACGAGGCGCGCGGTTCTCGAGTAGAATCGATGAAAGCGCCGAGTAGAAGTAAAGCTCGCGAAGGCACTTACGCGGTCGTTAAAAAGGAGAAAATAACTCAGGCGTTCCTCAATTACCCATTTCCTCGCAATCTCGAGCAGTGTATATATATAGTGTATAGCCCCCTCAATCTTGGGTCGGGGGGGGGGGAGGGGGGTCGGCTGAGCTGTTCTCCTCTAGCCTCAAAGAGGAGAAAAGCGAAATCCAATTCTCGCGAGAAGTCCGGTAGCAATAATGGCGAGACAGAAGGAACCTACGTGGGTGGCCACTTATTTTCCCGCTGCCCCTGTATGTACCAGCGCGAGGCGTGAATTGAGGCGGATAACTGTCGCCTCCGCACGTTTCTGTTCTTTCTTCTTTTTTTTTGCGAAGGCCTTCTGTATACGGAAGAGCTTTGTCACTGCTTTGCTATATAGCTGTGGCCGTTGCTGCGACTCGCGGAATCGAAGTCGCGCCCGTAGACAGGCTATTTCAAAGTGTTTAGTGGGCGTTTTGATGTTTAGTCAGTCTTCTTTTTTTTTTTATCCAAGCAGGTCTAGCCTTTCTTGGTACAATAGTGAAGCACGAAAAGAATTGGCAGTTTTCGCTGTAAAGTGTAAATTTTCGTAGCGATGGAAAGGCATTAGAACATACGGGAAGTGAGGGTCGCAGTTTTATGGGGGGCATAAATGGCCGTAAGCATTCGCTTGAGGACTCCGAACACGCATCGTATCACGCGTCTCCTCACGAGCATAGTTCACTCGATGACATCGAGCACTCGTGCTAGGAACGCTGTCGCAGTGACGGAGCACCCGCAAAGATGAGCTCGCCCCAATGCGAACGTTCCCTGCTGCCGCTCCCTTGCTCATTTCCAGTGTACCGCGCCTCAGAAACACGGCACATCACGTGATCACTAACACTGGACGTGCGGAGAAAAACAACAACAACAACAACGCGAGTCCAGGCCCTCGTACGCTCGCCCTGGCGCCTGCTACGGATCACGTGACCTCCTACGCTCGGCGGGCTGTACAAAGCATGGGCTGGGACTGCATTGCGGCGGCTTCACTGGCAATTAGGACGGCCCAGTTCATCTCGACTGACCGCGCAATTGCCATGGCAATAAAAATTTACGTTCTTCGCATTTGCACCATGTGCCTTGCGTCAACTGATGTTTCACGACTCCGTGCGGGCAATGTGGCCACCTTCGGCAAGTAATGGTAGTCCTTCCGAAGGCATGGTTACAACTGGTGAGCACAAATCATGCCGCAAATTTACGTGTGTCGATCTCGTGCATGAATGTAACTTAAAGTAACCCATCAGTCGATTAAATTATTTAACGGTGCTAGTCGGATTAAGACACGTGGACGTAGTATTGGTAATACGCTGCATCTCTGTTTCGTCCTGCTTCGCCTGCATGCTTTGTTAAGGCGAAGAGTTCTCTGCCTAGCTGACCAATCTTCCGCGTTCATTGGTTGGTCTGTATCTCACAGGTTATCGTTTCTCGGAGAATATATATATATATATATATATATATATATATATATATATATATATATATATATATATATATATATATATATATATATATATCGAACACTGTAGTGACGCAGCGTGTGGGAAGACGATGCGACGGCAGACTGCGTTATCATCCCTACATCGAAGTACGAACCGCACGAACGCGACCTGTAGCGCGACGGGAACAAGCGACGCGAAGGAGATGGCGATTGTGTCCACTGGAACCCGTACCCCACGCGGGCGACGACTTCAAACGAAGTCTACCCGGTGTTGCCGGTATGAGGGCAGAAAATTCGCACCGAAACTGGTGCCACGAGTGCTCTAAGAAATTAAGTTGATTTGTTTTGCAGTACGGAGCACCGCAGGATATTTCTGAAGGTCTCTCGGTAGTTTTTCTTTTCTTAATATTTGTGTTAACTTTACTCGTATCGAAATGCGGTTGTTTGCTGCTTCCGTGCGGCAGCGGGTAGTATATAGTTGATATGCATCCTGTTCCGGCTTCACGCTATTAGCTAGTAGCTCAGAGCACTTCTGGGCGACGAATTTGAAAGATCGCTCGCTCGACGAAAAGAGTGAGCGACCTTTCGCGCGAAGGCATTCGCTCGTCGTAGTCGCGCACAAGGTCGCTCACATGGGGCTGCAGCTATGCACTTGTAATGGCGTAGAGCGAAGCGGCGGCTGCGACGACCACGCCCTAGTCCAAATCAAGAGCCCGTTCTACTCGTCACTCAAGCTCTGCGAGATGTGCGGCAGGGGGGGGACACTCCGTATACATCCCATTGGTCGTTTTCGAGCAGACGCTCTTTCGACGCTAGCGCCAAGGTCCCCTTCAGTTACGGCCCCAACCAATGGGCGACGCATTAAGGAAAATGGCGGCGCACATGATTGTTTACGTTGTCATGGCAACAGCAACAGCAGCCGCGCGGCACCTCCTCTCCCAAACGTTTTTCTTTCCTTTTTGTTTTTATTATGCCGACCCGCTCCACTCCCTTTCCCCCTTTCCCCCATGCCGCGCGCGCCGCTCACTTTTTTTTTTGTTTTTACCCGTAAGCGGCGCGTTTTTTTTTATAGCGCGCTTGTTACCGCGCGCCACGCGCCAGCTCGCAAGCAATGCGCGCGCTACGCCGCGCATTGGCATTGCTTGCGAGCTGGCGCGTGGTGCGCCGTGGGCTATGCGTTGGCACGCACGCAGTCTTGCCCATACTTATATTATACCAGCATGTGCCGGGACATAAAAAAAATTCCACTTTCAACACAACAGATGATTAGTCTCGCTTTATTGACTTCGTTTCCGAAAAGAGATTTTTCTTACAACGTGGTGTGATACACAGTCAAAAAATGAGCAAAAGTGAGAGGTGCATGACATATACAACAGTACTAAAGACAAGAGTTCACAGATGGTGAAATAACAAAAGAAAGTGCTAGAAAACGCGAAGGCCATTTCATGTACACACATATAAAACAAGATTTTTATGTAACGTCCTCAAGACCTAAATGTAGACGAGCTCCTGATATGTGCACTAAGATATTGCAGAAAATTGGACGACGTGTATGACATAGTCATGACTACTATAAAAAGGGAAAACTCACTAGTAATGGCAAAAACAATGACACGCAAAGTACCTGAAAGATAGAATAAAATGCTAACGTTGTTTGATTGAGAGCCATACCAAAAGAAAGCTTACTTATAAATCTGCACGAAAGTATATGAAATGCTTGACATGTTCATTACTGCTGAACAAATTGAAAAAAACATGGCAGAAAAAAATAACATTGTACTAAAAACTGAAACACACATCATCACATTATTTTGCACTTGGCCACAACTTGAGTAACGGTGGCAAGGGAACAGAAGATAGTCGGCTTTTGCAGCAGCACATAGAAAACATTCGCAGAAAGGCTTATTCCTCAATCAAAGACCAGGTAAAACAGGCCAACACGACTTTTCTTTCTACCCGAATGCAATGCTTAGCAATAAAATTACGTCACTTAAGGCACTAAGTCGTACCTACTGGGCTCTCCCTTGTATAATAAACACGCACTGCAAAAATCTGCATGTAGGACACTTGCAATGCTCATGCTTTCCAGAGGGAAAAAAAAGCGTATCATGCCTACACATGAAGGTTGTTCGCGCGGTTTTCCCATCGGGGGTTACTGAGATAGTACACAAACACTAACAGTAATTTTTCAGCTGTTAGTCGGTTTGCAGAACGTGATACACAGGAAAAGCACTGAGGGCGGTATGGAAAGCTGGGCAAGTTACTGAAGTTGCAGAATGAGACTTGGCACAGAAAAACACAAGTCACAGACCAGGTGACAATGAGGAGGGACATCTATTTGTCAGCTTTCTCTACCGGGAAGAGGCAAGTGTAGCACAATCAAGGCGCAACGACGTCCGGAGCCTCATGGAGTACACAAATGGACAGGGCTGTATTCGTGTACATGCGCCTTCTGATGTCCTTGGGTCTGAGCGCTCACCTGTTGTCTTTAGGCACCCGGAACAACCTTGCAGGACTTGTTTTTGAGGTATTTGTGCACCACTGCACGATGCACGAGCGGTACGAGTCGTGAAACGGGTGAAACATCGCGGAGCACAAGCACACAGCTACCGAGGACCACAGAACTGACGAAACTAGCCACGTCGGTCAACGCACAGCAGCGCACGCATCTCGATGACAGTAGATAACAAAAATAAAGCGTTACGTAGCGGACTAAGCAGCAGCCGGGCCGGCGGGGATGGCACGGCGGCGCGGACGCGTAGACAGTCGAAGGAGAGGGAGTTGAGAGGGTATTACGAGAGAGGGCGTAGGGAGAGGAGTTGAGCGGGGGGAAGGGCTTGGCCACCTGGATCGGCGCGCGTGCGCGCGACGATCTACGAGGCCGTGCAAGGGAAACGGATTTTTGCGTCGCCCATTACAGAGATGGCGCCAATTTGCTGTGCCACCGGAACCGGGGAGTGTCCCCCCCCTGATGTGCGGTGCGACGATGGCTGGTGGTGATAAGCGATGAAGCATGTGACGCTATACAGATTACTCCCCTTCCCAGAGATGAAAGCCGAATGAGTATGTTGCGTATATATGAACGCAACTCGAGTATGTTGCCGACATATATACGCAACATGAGTATGTCTACATACTGAGTATGAATATGTATTTATATGCAACATGAATATGTTGCATATATATAAGCGGCATATGCTCATTTGGGCTTCAAGCCCATGCTTTGCCTAGACCGTCGAGTGTAGGAGGTCACGTTTATACGCAATCTTTGTAACGGTGTCTAGACGTACCCCATGCGCAGTCCAATTTAGGCGGCGCAAAGGGCATGGGTTACATCTCCAAGAGCTACACCTACAAGTGGGCCAAGAATGCCAATCGCACGAATAAACCCAGGCGACCACAGCGCCACCACAGCGTCTGCACTATATCTGACAGCGCAGATAAAGCTTCACCAAACGCGGCTTCGCCACCGCAGCCCGGTTGGGGAACAGCAGTATAATAAGGGTTCAGCGTATCTGAATTCAAATGAACCACGGCGAGATTGCACGGGCGCCTTTTTTCGGGAGTGCAATTTTAGCTTTCATTGTCAACTACAGGAGAGCGCACCTTATCACTTATTTCATTTTTCGTTTCGCAAGTAAGAACGACGTCTCGCGTACTTGATAGCCGATAACAGTGGCACGCAAAGTGGGCGAATAGGCTAAGAAGGTTAATCGCATTAAAACTGCGTGTGTGCCATCAAATGCTACGGCCCATATTATAGCACCTACTTTTATTAACAAATAGGCGACGGCGAGTGCACCTAAGTTCTGCATTTTCACGCTGCGTACTATTTAAAACCTGCAAGTATATGTCATGTCTGGTCGGTATCTTTAACGTGCTCATGCTTATTCAGTAATGGTGCAAAATGTGCAACGGGTTCCTTGCTTTTTCATATATTTCTTGTATTTAGGACCACAGTCTTCCTACACCGACGTGGGTGCGGCCCGCGACGGCTACGGGGACTCCCTGAAAAGGGAGGTACCCTAACGCTGTTCCTCAGGACTATCTGTAAAGTTCTTTGTCTGTCTGTCTGTCAGCCTCCCCCATTCGAAGGTCACTGTGTATGTGCCACTGTGACGCACGTAGCCAATGCGTTTTTCGCACGATTCGCCAGTTCTCTCCGCCAATGCAACTTCTCACCATTCTTCCATCGCAGCCTTCGTCCTTGTGAATTTTCCGCGTCGTATGTCACTGCGCACCCGTATGAACTGCACTTCGTGATGGAGGGAAAGAGATAAGTAGAAGGCAGGGAGGTTAACCAGAATAACGTCCGGTTGGCTACCCTACACCGGGGGAATGGGAAAGGGGAAACAAAGATAGCAATGGGAGAGAGGAGGGAAGGAAAGAAGGAAATTAGCGGTGAGTTCACTGACGTGTGTGGTCTTACATAAATTGCATTAATTGCAGAGAAATTGCAGAGTGGGGAAGCTCCAAAGTGAACTCTGGAGGCAGATCGTTGGTGGTCCTTTGCCTATGAACTCGAATTTTGCCTGTCAAATGATGGAAGACCTACTTATCTGCGTGGATCAGCGTATAGTAGCTCCTTGGACCTTACCTTCGTTTCACATTCGCTTTTGAGAACAGTGCACTGGTTTTTGGATTTACAAACGCGGGTAGCGACCACATCCCAACCTACTTGAAGATCGAAGGTTTGACTAGCTCCAAGTCCTCTAGAACCGTCCCGTGCACCGACTGGCATAAATACAAAGTAATAATGGAAGACTTGTCGTGACGGCACCTCCTATAACCTACAGGGCGCGATAAAAGATGTCATACAAACAACCACGCATTTGCTTTCGAAGAGTTCTTCCCGCACCGATTTTGACATCGAACTAGCGAAACTTCGAGCAATTCGCCGTCGTGGGGAGCGAAGATATAGACGCACGAAGTCCAATTATGATTTTAGATTGGCTTGACGAACACAAAAGAAAATACAGCGTCACATGAACAAGCTGGCTTCGCGACAATGGGTATCCTTTTGCGAGTCCCTGGATCCGCGAAAACCTTTGTCGCTTATATGGAGGACTGTTCGTGGCCTTCGCACAACCTTTGGTCAGCGCCACCCGTTTAAATCTCTGGCACTCCATCCACAATGTAGAGATATTGACGTCGCTGAATCTTTCTGCAAAAAGATTGCTGGCGAAGCAAATTCCGATGGAACGGGTACGGGAACGCTCGACCACCCACTGTTCGAACGGGATCCCCGCATGGAATGCCCTTTTCCTATGGAAGAACTAGAAGCTGCGCTGGCTTTGTGCAGGCGTTCTTCAGCGCCAGCATCTGCACTTCGTGATAGCTTACGAACAACGTAGTGGACAAACATAAACCTTACACGACGTTAAAGTTGGAACCTCTGCAGTGGACAGTGTATGCGATTATACGTTGCATTCGAAGGCAGCCGTACGCATCGAAAAAAGTTATGGTATTTGATGAACCGCTACACGAACGTTTCCATTTAAACAAAGTATAGCTTCAAGCATGCGCGTTGCGTCTGCAAAAGTGGCACGCGTCATGTGTCTCTCATTGCATTGCATTTAATTAAAACGCTTCGAGAAAGCTCCGCTTAACCTTGATTCCGACAAGCTCACTGGATCTACTACTTACTTGTTTGTTTAACAATTTATTTATTTTGATTTCGTTTTTCCAATACTTTAGCACGACGTCATTTATCGATTACAGAAAAGAGTGTGCCGCTGTGTGTGGTGATTTACCGAAACGTATAAGTCTTCCTAATGGCCACTTCCACTGGTGATGCATTGTGATGGTCCTAAAATATCGAAATTTATTGTTTTTATTGCTGGCCCCTAGCGCATATCGACACCATAACTGAGGTTCATCGTTTAACGCGATTTAAACGGTCTGAAGTCGGAGGTGGCCGTCTAATAACGCGGCGTATGGTCACTGTGCGATACAAACAAAACTTGTTAAGAACCGTTATGCTGCCCAGACGCAAGGGCACACTTGCGAATAAATTACCTGAGGCAGGTCGTGTACAGCTGCAGCTCACTGCTCAATATCGGTATTAGCAGCGGCCCTCTAGTGGTCGTTGCGTAAAGTATAATCAGACGCTGCACACAGCGTCGCCTGTTGCCTCGTTTCGCAAGACGGCGTTTAACTGTCGATTGCTTTTGCGCAAGCACGCCTTCTGTCCAAGCCACTTCTGCTGCAATAACTGTTCGGCATTGTGACGCATAACTGGCAAGCAAGTAGTTCATTCCTCCGGCAAGGCTGAAATGCTCAGTGCTCAAGCGCTCCATATATGTTCCTGACTAGCTCTATATCACATTTCGTAAACGTTGCTCGCCGGAGCAATAGTCCACGTCCACCCACCGGCAACGTGTATTGACCCCCTCGCGCAGGCTGTTGTCGGCATCGCCTGCTTGCGCAAAGCCTCGGTCGTCTGCTGGCAAAACCTGTCGTCTGCCCCTATCACCTTCTACGCGAATGCAAGGGAGAACGGTAAGGGGGGAAGGGGGAGACACACAGGGGCGTGGGAGTGGGCTCACAATGCCATAGCCATAGGGACCGGCGACAACAGTGCCAAGCCACGCGCCATCCGGCGATGAGATGAATGCCCGTCTTGTAATCGCAAGTGGCAGGTCACACAATGGGCCCCACAGCCGACGCTCATCGTACTGCGCGGATCGAGGAGAAGTAAAAGAACAAAACTAACAGGCGGCGACTGAGGTTATCGCTTTCGAGGGAGCATGC
Source organism: Dermacentor variabilis (assembly GCF_050947875.1). Classification (NCBI taxonomy): domain Eukaryota; kingdom Metazoa; phylum Arthropoda; class Arachnida; order Ixodida; family Ixodidae; genus Dermacentor; species Dermacentor variabilis. Next base: position 59,614,794 of record NC_134575.1, read on the forward strand.
CAGCCTGCCTGCCCGTCCGGCGTTACAGCCGCAGTCACTTATTCCCCCATGCCTCCCCCCTCCCTCCTTCCCCCCGTCCACCCGTGGTAGCTGTTTCTCGGTTCCGTTCAGTCTCCACCACCACTGGTCATCTGTGTAGTGGCGCTGGGACAGCACGCGTCTTTTTTCCGGACCCTGCGTCACTTTTCCCACCCGCGTCCCCGTCTTCGACTTCCGCCGACCCCATGACTGGGGTTTAAGCTGTGTCTCCGACAAGCTAACGGAGCGGCACCGCTGCCGTAGCTCCGTGGAGTGTCAACGCAATTCCAGCGTACCCAACGCCCTGATCCATGGGCCGGAATGCCATGACGGAATGCTACCTGTGATGGGATGATAATGGGTAGGCGTTACAACGCCCTTGGTGAGACAGTGCTAGCATCGCAATGCTGCGGAGAGGAGTGCTATGTTTGGTATAAAAGCAGCAAGCATTTCGTTGTCTCTATAGGTATGGCGACTGGGCGAAGCCTGGGCAAATATATTTTCATGTTAAGCACATTGACACACAATGCCTAGTGCACGTAGCTAGTGCGATGGGCAATGTGAGTTCAATCACATGCTCGTTGCTGCGGCATCAACGATTGGATGATAAAATACTGGTCAGATAACAACATATGCCATGAATACTAAAAAAAAAAAAACTTTTGTTTGTAGTAGGAAACTGAACTGGTCCTGCATCAGTCGTTTAAATATTGCTGCGTTCTTCGGACTCTCTCTCTCCCTCTCTATGTTCTTTTGCCTTATGCAATTTTATTCTTGGCAGCAGTGAAATCTCACGTTTATGGAGTCAGTCTTACTGTAATATAAAGAACACCGCCTGTCGTCAATTCTATGCTTCTTTAGTTATTCCGCCTCGTAACGGTGGCACTCAGTCAACCACAATAATTCTACGAGCTCTTTCGAACGAGGACCGTTGGTCAGCACAGACTTTGATCCTCAATCACCAAACGATAAAGTTAGCTAATGCTCCGATCACAACGGTACACAATTCGTGGGTCATGGCTCGATGAATTGGAAAACAACAGGAGCAGACACAACGTAAAGAGCACAGAAAACAAACTGCTGCCAGCAAGCACACTTTATTGAGCGCGTCGACATTCATTGACCGAAATATACGCGAGCTGCACTCAATATTACCGGTTGCGCCTTCTTGTAAAGTCAATAACTGAGATGTCGTTAGCTTGGACAATCCTTCCTCCGCATGGAGGAAGTATAGTTATGACACTTTTACTTACGTTCTTACTCAATCACAATTCTTTTTTTTTTGTACGAGGGACTCTCCAGGGTGTCAAAAATAAAAGTGAACAATTTGCCCTGATTTCCTTCGTCGTGAAACTCTGCTTTTGATTAACCGAGTGCAAGTTAAAGCAAAGTTACTATTACAATATGCTGTATTAATAAACTACAGTTCTGCAATAGCAAAGTGGGCACCCTAATCATCACAAGTCACTTAAGTCAACTGAAAAAAAAAAAAACGGGGGAACGAAAAGAAAGGTGATGAAGCCGTTCTGAAGTTGCCGCAACTATATAGTCGTGAGGTCATGAATTTTGACCGCGCCCTTTCGATTATCGTTAATTATTTGTTCATAAAGAAGAATGCATTCTTATGGACACAAGCACATGAGCTTGCAAGTTTGCGGAAGAATACGGGCGCCACAACCTGCCGAATATTAGAGGGAGAGAGAGAGAAGCAAGAAAAAGCACGCGCAGTGATGTGTGCACCTGGTTTGCTATACCATGCCTTAAGGCATCAAAGAGCGTCAACAGAAAAATAAGAGGAAAGAGGGAGAGAGAGAGCAAGAGAAAATACTCTTAAAATTAGTGCCTTCACGGCGACGTACCGGCGCTGTAGTTGCAGCGTGAGGTACAAGAAAGAGAAGTTTCTTCTTATGTTTTTCCACAAGTGAAATAAATAATTGTTCGACACCGCGTTTGTCGGCAAGTAGGTTCATATTGGGAAACAAAAGAAAAAAGTAAATGGAACGCCGACCAAAGTGGTGTTCATACAGTCATAACAGCTTCCATGTGAAAGCCAAACCTCGACAACGTTTCACGATACATGTGCAATTGATCGGCGTTCCGCGGTTCCTTTTTCCTACGTTTGTTTGTTTGTCATTGCAGTCTCCGATACGTTTCTGCGCAAGTAATCGAACTTTCCCCGCCAAATAAATGCGAAAATAGTTTGGGAACGATGCCTTAGCAGTGTAAACTATTTTAATATTTCTCTTTATTATCCCTTTAACTCTTTCGCACGGTGCATAGGCAGCCTCGCCACCGCGCGCCCACGGAGTTCGCCAGTGTTGAGTGGAATTAGAGCGTCTCGAGGTATAATAGATCCAGTGAACTGTCACATCCGGAGTTGCGAGTTAGCCCACTCAACGTAGAGGGCATTTCGGAGCTCCCGGGATGGTTTTTGAATGGCCGCGCCGAGAACCGCGGTGGGATAACCTCTTCCCCCCATCCCCACAAACCCCCTCTCCATTCCCCCCCCCCCCGTCCGAGCTCCCCGTCTCGACAGCCTAGATACGGGCGCAGTAGTGCGTCGTCGTGCCCGAAGGAAATGAAGGAGTGGGAGGAGGTGAGAGGGTAGGGTAGTTGGCCATTGTGATTCGGTGGCCCGCGACTCATCGATCTTATTGTGTATAGGGGGAGGGCGCGTGTGAGGGGGGGAACCCATTGATCAGGTACGGCTATGGGAGAGGCGAAGAACGAGCTTTTTTTTCTTTTTATTTATAGTTTCGAGTTCGTGACATGCGCCGTCGGTTCCTTTCGTGTACCGGACCGGAGGCGGCAGCTGCATTGTGACGGAGAGTGACTCGGTGAATTCGCGTTTGTTTTCTCTCAGCGATTTCCTTTATGTATTACGTCACCGCTGTTGCTTTCCTGTCAGACCCGGCGGCGGAGGCGAGGGAAATGGAGAGCGTTTACTTTGGCGCTTGGCGGCTTCAGTGAGCAATATGAGCGAGAGTAATGTAATTATTCGAAGTGCACGAAATCATGGCTGCCGAGCCTATCTTTCTGGCATAAGGCTCCGGAAATTACGGGCTTCAAGACTTCTGCGCTTGTCAGTCAACCTAACATGATTCGCACATATGGGCTGCGCGTCTTGATTTCTTTCACCCCCTCCCTTTTCTTTCTTGAATACCAAACAAAACAGTCATTACTTCGAAGTATAGAAGAAAGGGACTGCTCAATCGAACCCGTCTCAAACACATTTCTTTTTCCGGTGTCCTCAAAGGCGATGTTAAGTAACTCGCCTATTATAAACATCTGCGCTCAGCTGCGCTAAACTTGTACTTCTGCTGAAATCGCCGTTTCTCACATTCATCTAACTTTTATTTTGGGTGCTCCCTACCTTTAAGTAACAACGTTTAACCAACTCATTAAACCATGTTTCATTCACATACCCTGTGTATCCTATCTTTGAGAGAGAGAGAGAGAGAGAGAGAGAGAGAGAGAGAGAGAGAGAGAGAGAGAGAGAAATGAGGGATGACATGTGGTGCGGTTAACAGAGTACCTGTCCAGCTGGCTACTGTTCACTGGCCGACAGTGATGGGCAGCAAAGATAAGGAGAAAAGAAGGTACACGGAGCACCTCAGGAAAACACAGTAGGAAAACCACTGACAAAAGAACAATATCTTTTAATCCACTCTTAATCCTTTCAAAAAAATTACCCTACACTCCCCCTCACGACTCGTTTGCAGCACTGCCGAAGGTACGAGGCGTACACAGGTATCGTCCTTGCGCAGTAGAATATAGTTCCGACTACAACTATCTGATCATTGGTGGATTTAAAAAGTTCAATTTTTGCTTCGTACATGATACGCTACAGCAATGCGCGACATGCTAGGACGTTGCGCATGTGCCTAATATACCCTGAATCACCGCGGTAGTAGCAGACAACTTGGCGCGAATGAATACGTCTCGAGGGGCATTCGGCCCTCCTATTGGCTAAGGAGTCATGCAGCTTCTAGTATGCTACAAACGACTTGTGGCATGGAATATAGTTCATTTAGAGCAAAGCGGACTTACGTCAGTAGTAGTCAGCACTAAAGAAGTCGCGCAAAAATGAGGAAAGTCACGCGGAGGGTGCGCAGTAGTCTCGTTGCACCCGCAAAGTTCTGATTCGGGAGATAGACGACAAGTGGGAGTGACGTCACGTGCTGGTAAGCCGTGCGGAAGGCGGATATTTAAGAGATTGAGGGAACAAATGAGCTGATTTGTTATCTCAGTAAGCCAATGCAAACTCACGTGGAAGCGCACGGAGCTTTCCCGCTTTATTGACTCTACACATTGATATTGCAAAGCAATCGACACTGTAGGATGTGCATATTGAGTGGCTGTATCTGCTTGGTCCATAGGGAAGCAAAGGTACGCAGAGACAGGTCAACTTTACTTAAAAAAGGCTCGTTTTATGAACCCTGGGTGATGGTATTAGGTTGTCATGTGATCTTTTTGGGTTTGCAGTGGCGGGGGTGCTTTTCGATGCTCTCTAACGCGCAGCAATGCTGAGCGCGAGGACATCCTGTAGGACTCTGCAAGAGTTTTAAACAATGCCAGGTTCGTTGACCACCACGCAAACTTCAGTGCACGATACTTTTTTTTTATGCAAAGCATTTTATGCGAAGTAGGCCGCATTTTCCTTCCAAGCGTCTGAGCGTTTTCGTCCACCCGAACCCGAAGGCTGTGCAATCTAACGCAGCGTCTCAAAATTGGACATAGGACAGCATTTGGAGCACATATCGCTTATCGAACGCCAGATCGATGTAACCTTCAGACCTGATAGAACGCCTATGAAACAATGTGCAATCACATAACGATTGACATATCCGCTCTCGCATTTTGGGCATAGCGCGCCTGGGTTTTTCCACAAGTGTCCATTCACGCCAGCAGTGATACACGTTGGGCTTCTTCTGTCCTAACTGGCGGATCGACCAATGAAACAACCAGATGTGTACTAGGTCAAGGCGTGGTCGAAACCACAATCACTCAGCTGATAGGCACATAGTAAATATATAAAGTGATATAGATATGTGTAATTCTACATAGGCTAACAATTATAATCTTTTGCAATGCAATGCCAAGCAAACGTTTCATCATCACAAACTGGGGTGTATGTTTAACTTAAGAAAATTGAAAATTTACCTAAGCGCCCTTGTACTAACAAACACCAATGCATGTTATTACGTAGCACTGAAGTGGATTGGTAGTTATCACATATTTATATGTTAATTTCACTTACACTCGAAAGTAACGACAACTGACGAACATAGGGCCCTCGGGCTTGTGATCTACAGCAGAGCACCGTAACTAGTGCAGAAACCTAGTCTATTGCTTTCAGTCTTGTGACTTTAAGCGAGAGCTATGATTCCTCTTAATTTTTGGTCTCAGAAAGTGGCATCTCCATGCGCCACCCCCTTTCCAAAATAAATAAATAAATAAATAAATAAATAAATAAATAAATAAAAATGTGCGTAGCTCTACAGGTGTTCCTCTACGCAAAGCTTAAGGCAAAGTTTGCCCAGTACGAAACTAGAAACAGGTACTGCGAATCTTATATATAATACATTCCACTTCACATGTTACATGCACGAATACTGCAAAAAAAATTAAGCACTAGAGCATTTTGAGGCTTTCTTCTTGGCAATGGCGCAATAGCAGGCTGGACTTGACTTCTATTCGCCTCACACTCCGGTCAACAAATCTAGGCGAAGATTGAAAGATATGCCATGCATCCGTGAGATCGTTATCAAAGCTTTCCGCTCCGCTTGAGGCAAATAATTTCAACAAAGCTGGGTGTATTTCTTTTTTAATTTTGAAGCTCGTTAAAGATTTGTTGTTATCGAAACTTCCTTGCCGAACAATTCTAACACCGCATTCGTGTTCACTACACACGGTCTCGGTGAGCTGCTTAAAAACTTCAATGAAAGTATTAATTTACATGTAGCAGAAATATAATGCTAGCAAAAAGATAGTTTGGTAAGTTTTAACCATTTTTCAAAACTTCCATCGTTTATTTATCTAAATTATCGCAACGTAATCGAACAGCTCCACCGTCCGATACAACACGTTCGCAAATCGCAGGCTTTCTTCACCACCCCAGAACTTATGACGACCACGAGTTTACAAAAAGCTCATTTCTAGAATCACTTTCTTAAATGCACTAAACATTACTGAAGTTGACGGTGAACGACTCTCAGCACATAAAATGTGACGAGACAGCAACCAAGACAATGCGAACGCGCTGACCATGTAAGCGTAAACTCGGAGCCTGACCACCGAAAAGAAAGTGCGAATAGCACTTGACAGGTAGTACAAATACTATACCACAAGGCGAACGAGTGCAACATCGGAACGAGAAGCCTGAGCCTGTCCCCATGGATATCATCGGAACCAAGTCAACAGGATTGTACAGAGGAAAGGAACACGCGGCACACAGGCCCGGGCATCCGGAACGGCAAACGGAACAAGCGCGATGAGAACCGGAGGCCCTGATTGGCTTAAGTGGGATCCATGTTCGGGAGCCAAAATGGCCGCGCGGCCGTCACCCACCCTCCCCACGGGCGCACGTGGTCGGAGTCAGTAACCAGCGTCAATCAAAGGCACGCCGAGTCCTCGACGCCGTTTCCCAAGGCCTCTCTGGGGTGGCGTGCCGCCGGAAATGGAGCGGGGTGGATGGAAAGCGCTGGGTGGGATGACCTGCCAAGGGAGGACAGCTGGGGTCGGGGTCAGTGCTGGGCTTGCTTCGTTGGGCCGAGAGTAACAAGCCGTGAGCAGAGATAGACAAGCCGGGTTATCGCGGCTGGCCATCGAAGAGGGTGTGCGGGAATGAAATGGACTTGGCTTCTATTTTTGTCTTTCTTGCTTCCTGCACTCGCCACACACACAAAAAAAAAGAAAATAAAAGTACCGATGCTGTTACGGTGCGGTAGCGTGAAGGTAGTCTTTGTCAAAATAAACTCAACTATTTGTGAACGCTTTTGTGCACATCCTTGAGGACGTGAAACACAGGGGGAAAAAGCAGCTGTGAAAACAGATACCAGGGACATTCGGGATGCTTTCGCACATTGTTTCGGGTTTGGGGTACAGCTTGGATACCCTGCACCCGTGCGCTGCCACCTACACTCAAGTGGAGGAACTGTTCCCATGAGAGTTTCATTGACACATTGCGTGCACACAGTAAGTTGTTCGCCTGCGTTTTGATGGCTGCCAGTCGAACACAATGAAACAAGACATCTTCACATGTTTTACACATATTTTTACGTCCATACTAGGCAGCTACTTTAGGTGAGAATATTTCTTTTTCGTACCTTGGGAAAATCTTCCTATGGCGCGCAGATGGATGCAACTATGTCCAACCGAGAGACTCTCGTTGAGCACACTCGAAAAGGACTCTGAGTAGTCGTTACTTGAGAACTTGTGAACAATACCATCAGGCACGCTCAAAGTGTACCATAGGCAATGTTCAAGCCAGGTTTGACTGGAGAACTATAGACACGTTGGATGATAGACCCCTTTTTGACCCTTTTCAGTGTGTTCGCGATTGCTGTCTTAGCGTTCTCAGTCTGGTCAACAGATGCATTTTTTTCAGAAGGTTAGATAAATTTCTTTTAATTGGGTAAAACCAATCAGAAATCAACAGCTCACACAGGAGCGGAAGTCTTCAGACGCATCATGCCGTTTTCGTAAGCTATATAAAGTCCGCTACTGCGGATAGCTTCGGATAGTGCGTCATGCCTTTTGTTCCAGCGACATTAATGAAAGGTTTATCTCTACTCATTTCTTTGTTTTCATTCTAATTAAGCGATACGCAAGACTTTTCTTGGTTCTCATAGTACAATTAAATGATAGGCCCCTGTCGTTGCAGGCCCGATTTATTCGGACTTTTAGTTGTTGATAAGCGGCTAAAATGAGAGTAACAAGGTGGTGATTCTGGCTAGTTGGTTAAAATTGAAGTGGAGCAGACCTTGAAGCGCGCCGGAACATAGACACAGAGAAACTAGACGCCAAACCTGTAGGAAGTTACCAAGAAGTTTGGTCCACGTGCTACCCCTTAACGACTCCGATGCGATAGCGTTGTCCCGATCTGACCTCCCGCGCTTTTGATGTCACGGCCTCCAAGATTGACCCGCGTAACAACCACTTAAAAGAAACCACAATAACGAACACATATCATGCGCTGGCATAAGGATGATCCCCATCAGGGTACCGCCTTCACTAAGCAGCTTCTGGGATTGACACATATATCATCACACAATCATGGTGATCGGCCAAGTTCACTGTTACACTATCTCCGGGATCGACTCATTTCACTAAGCGAAACACCCTACACTCCAAGCCCTTCTACCAATGGAAGGAGGAGAGGAGGGGAGAGGGTGAGGGGAGGATAGACAAAGAAACTATTTCGTAATTTTTTTTTAAATTGGGGTATTCATGATTTTGTCCTTGAGAGAAATCTATGCGGTGGCATGTACGCGTTCATGGCGCTTTTTTTACTTTTGTGGCACCAATTTTACGGACTTCTCGCTGCTCACGCGCTCACTTGAGATACGAGCGTTATGAGAAACTGTAGGTCAGCTTTATTATTTCTACAAGGCGATTTATTGAGTGGTCATTTTTGGGCGCATGTTGTAGGTGCTTCCTTGAAGATTGGCAGTAGAATGGCGTTAAAGATTAGTAGCTAAAGCGAATACCAGCAGCCCCGCTTGTCAGATATTCGTTTACCAAACACTTTCTGCCACAGAATATATTGGCGTTTCAAGTAGCACTCCTTTAAACAAGATCCCCGCGCACAGCGCAAGACAAATCACGAATTTCTTCACGCGGCCCATTTTGAGGATGGCTGTCTTTAAACATGTTACTTTCAAGCGCTCTCATCTATGCACATACGTTCCGAGAGGAAGACTATAATTTCCTATCGCAGCTCCTGCTTTAGATTCAATAGTGCAAAAGGTAATTTATACATCTGTATTTACTTCAGCCCACATCCTGCTTTATGTGTAGAAAATGTCCACATCTTCATGTAACCCAACTTAAGCAACAGAATGGTGATGATAAAACACAACTCAACTGCTTTTTCCATTCAAAAGAAAAATTCTGAACACATGTGTGTTGCGACAATTTTTGTTTTGGCGCTTATAATCACTAAAACATTCGCCATCGTAAAAGAGTTAGATTTCCCAGCAATCGTACCATAGATGAAAGCATGAAAATGAATTTTTGAGGGTTTGGCGCTCTTTTCATCGGCGAGATCACTGACCCGGCATCCCTTTTCATGTCAAACGACCTTGGTATAGCGTTTCTGTGTGCGCGCTATACACTCCAACACTCCAGCAGCACTCTGCTGGAGTGAGCAGAGTGCTGCTGGTGCTGCTAGTGCTGCAGAGTGCTTTTCACTCCAGCAGCACTACTCAGGTGATTCTGCAGTGTCGCGAATCCGCAACTGGGATTCGCAGTTTTTTTCATTGTACAGAGGGATACTGTTCCTGAATACCACTCATTGTCAAAGCCGGATGTGTGGACAGTAGTATAGAGACCTTGGGGGCCACACTCTTCGTGCATGGTCAATAAATCATACTCGAGACAATGCCTCCATGAACATCTGAGCTGAACATTACCGGCTTCCATACAGCGGGGAAAGTACAATAACGCTGCAAAGATGGCTCACGCTTTCGCGCGGCTCCATTAAACCCATGCAATTACAACTGCACATGACGTCAAGGCGCCCTGACACGGCTATTGGCTAGATGTGGGAAAGACGCTAGGATCTATATTAACTTTATCAACGCCCACAAAACTGTCCGCAACGGTAACAATGTTCGTGAAAACATTTGAACGTACATGTTACCATACTGCTTTATAATATTACCGAGGGCGACGAGGATGGAATTTGCAATAATGCATTCATGCACGCATAGTACATGCGGACGCAACATATACGAGTACGCACAGCAAGAAGTATCTGGTCTCGGCAAAAGCCCCAAGGGAAGTGAAAGAGCGTGTTCATTGCCAGCAAAACACTTACGACACCCGTTAGCAGGCGTAAGTTCAGGTTGTAATAAAAAAAAGAAACTGCGACCGAAATGTAAAGCAGATATCGGTGCAGCTACTGAGGCCGCAGTGTGAGTTGCAGACGCACGAAACATGACATAAGCAATCGCCCACGTTGCATACTTGCCCTGTGATAAATTCTGGTTTCAAGGAGTAGTTCTTACTCGTGTATGGGCGACTTGCCCTATTGCTAATTGATGGCGGTCTACTTGTACGCCCCTCGTCGTTGTCTGCATTTTTGGCTCTTCGCGTAACGCTAAACGTATAGCTTCGCGCGTACTGGAGAGGTGCCTGCATGAACACACTGCCTCTTGACCGTGACCCCGAAGGCGCTGAACGTCAACTCGTAACGATCTTTCCGTTGTCACAGTTCGTGTCCTACGAGAAATGCACAGGACTAACATTTTCTTTTTCTTCTAGGTTTTTCTTGTGGTCAAGGTGGTTAGGATCGTGCTGATCAGTTCTTTTATATGTTGCCTCGATTATCACTGTGATCCTGAAGCCATTGTATCGCCATCATGTCTATACTTCTTTTCTTTTTCAATTAGTAGCTTCTGGGGATCTGAAGCTATGGATATCATGCCAAATATTACCTGGGAACTCAGCACTTTTGTTAGCCCCGTATCTTTTTTTAAAGCCTTATATACCGGCCCCTTTTTTCCACGCATAAAGTTGGACAAACACATTATCAGTGCTGTTTCTACTGGCAGACACTACAGCGTCGGCTCAGTAAGTAGCCGTGCTGTAGGCGACTCGGTGGGGTCAAGAAACAGGTTTCAGTTGTGATACGTCACAAAATACAGAGTTTAACATCTTCTATTTTGCTGTGGTTCACTCGTGTATGGATCCTGCTTACGAAAAAGGTCCACTAACGCACGCAGACAGAAATTCTGAATTTTGTGGCGCACTGATTGAAAAAGTTGTGTGACAGCGCATTTATGTTATGTTATTTTTTTACGCTGCCCTAACTGATGCATCCCTCGGGCCAGTACTACATTACGACAATTTTTCAGAGCCGAATGAGTTACATAAAACAGTTTCATCACTTTCAGTTTCGCATGACTTAATAATACATTTATTGAGTCACTGTAGTTTTGTTTTCGCCTTGCTTCTTCTAATACCTCCCTTCCTGTGTTCACCTGATCCTGTTCCAGGAGTCATTTACCCGTCATTTAGCTCGCCGGCTCGTGAAGCAGGCAAGCACAATGGACTCTTCACCTCACTGTCAAGTAATATAATCATTCCCTTGTATGGGTTGTCACTGGAATCGAACGTAACGAGAATTCAACACGCCGTTCTTTTTCTTCGTTAGTTGTAATTATTTGTTTGACCAAAGTATACTTCACAATCTCGTCACCCTCCTAGCATCCGATTCCTTGTTTGCCTCCTGTAGCGGGTCGCCCCATTTCACTTCGCACGAGTCGAGTAGACAATAAGAAAAAGAAGAGGACAACGAAAGCCGGCCCTGGTCTGTTGTGCTACAGCTCGCTAAACACCATGGGTAAGCGGTTGTGCGGTGCTAAATTGTGACTTGATCATGAGGGCGAACTTTCTCGGGAGTAAGAGAGCCACTTCGGCAGGCCCATGGAAGCTTCCTAGTTCACATTCCTTTGGTACAGAGTTGGCTCAATCTACACCAGTGCCTCGCGGTTAAAGACCGTGCCGTAGTCCCTACATAGAGGCTCGTACAGAAGTCGTCATTGTCGCCGGGCTGGACAGCCAGATTCGCGGGAAGAATCAGTGCGGTAACCCTTTAAGTCTAAACCATTGCTTCCGGTCCGTCTCAGGAGACGCATGGGTAGCTCCGAGCGGCGCATTAGTACGGCGTCCTTGACGGCCTGCGCCAGGCTAAGTAATCTCGCCGAATGACGCCCGGCGATGGCTTAGCTTCCGTGTGATGTGTATCCTCCATAAGAAAAATGAAGGTATGGTCTTGTTAGCTTAAAGCTTGCGTAAGTTTATAGCAGCGCAGCAAGAACACGGACAGGAATGAGGCAACACACACACACACGTGTGTTTTGTCCTTCTCATTGAGATCTATCACACTTGCTCGTGAAGCTATTGAAGCTCATTGAAGCTATCACACTTGTTCTCGTGCATCTCCGTGAGAGCTCAGAAGACGAGACAGAGTCTTGGCTTGACACGGGAATATGAAAAATCGGCCTGGACTCACAGTTACGTTAGCTAAATTACGTTACTTGCTTCTTCTAGCAGTCAAACGTCGAGTAAACTTGAAAACGCTATAACCTACGGAGCTTGCTTGAAAATTTTTTTCTCGCATTAGCATCATTTAAAAGGAAGGGTCACGAGGTAGAAAATTCCTATTTGGGTCGGCTTCTTTATCGAGTACGCGCACATGCGTTATAAGTAAATAGTCGGGAGTTCAAGGTTAAATATTAGGTATGTCTGGTGCATATTCAAAGATAGCCGCCGCTTGTTTTCTGTCGACTTCTGGACTAAGCACAATGCCGGGAATAATTAGTTGCATTTGCATTGCGTCAGCCTGCGTCATCATTGATGTGCATGCAACTACACTAATCCATTCCACATATTCCTCAGCCGGCTCATGTGACATTTTCCCTCTCTTGGAATCCTAATCTGTGCTCTCGGCATTACACGACCTGCCACTAAGTAATCGGAACCGGAACATCAGCTACCTACGCTTGCTCTCCAATTGATTCTACCGTATGTCTGTCAAGTAAGGCTACGCTCACCTGTTTCCACGCCAGGGCTATTTCCTTTACGAACATTTTCCAGGCTGCTTATCGTAATCCTCTAGATTAAGATATCTGACACACATTATTTTTACCGTAATAACGTGTTTCACAAACACAAATATGTAAAAAAAGGGAACACAGATAATTACGAAGTCGCAATCTTTGTTGCAGTGGCTATGTTCTTCTCTTTGCGTATATTTTTTTTCGTCGTAATTTTGTTCCCCCAATGAGATATCACACTGTTAAAAAATTGTGACATAGTATTTATTGCTTTTGCTCTCTATCACTTTTTTTTCTTTTAGCTGTATTCAGCGAGTTGTATCAGGCGTCTCTGCGTAAGTTCTTTGACCTTCTTCGTATGGCTAGAAATTCCGGATATCCGGCTAAATGTAACTGTAGTGGTGTCACTACGGCGCACTGGCACCTTCAGTCTGCATGAGCATGAGCCATAAATTTTCTTTTTAGTTTCCTGGCTAGCAGAGGCAGTAGTCTAACCAATTCATGCGACCGGCCTAAGAACTAAAGACCGAGGAGTAAAAAAAAACGATTAAAAATAACAAGCCGGAGCCCTAACTCACTGGGCCTATGTACGTTCGTACTATAGTCTTCGATATAATCGGAAAGGCTTGGACAAAACATGGCAGCTGAAACGAACAGGCTCACATGTATACCTCTGCGGCTGACTTTGTAACCATGCATAGGAAATAGAACAATAGCGAGAGGGTAGCACAAAAAACGAGACGAGGACAAAGAAAGTGGTAAAAAATCGGGGGCTTGTGTACGTCGTCTCCTTTTCTCGTATTGTTCCACCCAAGATACTCTCGTAAACGCTTTCTTTGTGAGACATGACTTCAGAAAGACTGAGAGAGAGAATTTATTTGGAAAAAACGCAGAGATGTTGGCCTGAACTAGCGCGCCAGAAACAATGATGTGTGCATAGCTACCTATTAAGCAAGTTTTTCATTAATATATTACAACATTACCAGGGTCTAAAAAATTACTTTTAAAACAATGAAACGTTCAATTGTGTAAAGTGTTGATGAGTAACAGTTGTTAGTATCATCAACTGTGCACAATGTGGTTTTCTGGGGGAACTTATCATTTTTCCGCGTAATCAAGTTTCTACAAACAAGACGTCCTTTGTTTAGCTTAAATGGACCGAAACAAGAACTCCCGCGTTAAAATTGTGTAGAAGAAAGAAAAAAAAGATAATACACAGCGCGCACAACGTCTGATATGTTACGCCTGTTTCCAACGACCACGCTCGTAGTCATCCTCGATTCTCTGCCGCTTGTAGCTAGTGATTTCAGCTGTACAACAACTGAAGGCTGATGTTCAATTGCGACGGAGCTAAATGTAAATGACTCAGCATCATTATTACGCCATTTTATTTGCATTGTGCGCAGGACCGCTTCCACCGGACAAACCGTTGCCAGGTAAGTTCAATCGTGTGGGCTCCCCCTAAATAGAACACTGAATTCGGCATATAGGCCGGTGGTGCTGCAGATGACAGCGCCACCACAAGTTAGCAGCGCGAGCGGGAGTCAAACTGGGAAAGAGAAATGGCAGGACCAGCGTTTAGCAGTCATTCAAATTGTGGGGTTTTCACGTCGTGAAACTGAACAGTGGGTTACTGAGCCCGCCGCGTAGTGGACGACTCCGGATTTATTTTTCTCCACGTGGCAGTTTTGTAACGTGTTCCGAAAACGCGGGGCATACGATATTTCTCGAGTTCCGGCCTGTCAGAAACGTGGGAGTCGCGGCCGGGATTCGAACCCAAGGACTCGATGTCCGTACAGCGCGACGCCATAACCCATAAGCCGCCACGCCGAGCCTGCAGCGCTGACTTTTAAACGTTCTTTTTTTATTATTTAATCTCGATACCGACATAAGATGGAGCCTTAAAACATTGCAAGAACACCAATGGTATGCACGGATAACAATCACAAGTAACCAAGCAAAACAGATTGAGCAAACAAAACAACACTGATAATATTGTTACGAGCCAACTCCTTGAACTAACGAAGAAGACGATGATCACCGGGATGTGTCGCATGTTCAGCCATCTTGGCCATCCGTGTAAATAGTCTCTAAATTGTCTCTCACCGTCACATGGCTTTCTACGTGTAACATTCAGAAATGATGGCTGCTTATACTCCGTTTCAGACATGACGTGCAACGCTGTGGCGGCTAGAGATACTTTTTTTTTTTTGCAGTGGCAGCGTCCGTACTTAGGAGTAGTTCGATGTTTTTCATACCAATTGTGCGACACTGACCTTCATATAAGCTAAGTGTTGAATGAAAATGTTTTAATACCTAGAAACAAACAAACTGTGCTGTACGGCTGTCTAATGCGTTGTTTTAGAACAATTTGTTTTTCGTTACGTTTCTCTTCGGGTTTTCTCTTTTTGACAGCCCATCACGGCAGCCTCACGTGCACGCCCGCGCGAGCAAACGCCGTTGTTACGCTGTACCGTTGGCCTGCAGCGAAGCATGGACGGACCGCGCGGAGTGATACATTTTCGTCACCGCAAACTAATTGGGTGGCTTCCGCAGCGTTGCATCTGATGTGTGAAACGGAGTTTCGTTCCATATTATTGTATTTTTTCCTTTACACAAACTACCAGTGAGGTCTGTCAGAGAAAGAAAAGGACAAGTCGGCGCTTGTCCTGTAATTTTCCTTTTTTCTCGCCTGGAGCTAACGATCTTAACCTTTAACGACGGGTTACAAACTACAGGCCTAACCTAGACAAAGAATTCTTATAGACCTTTGCTTCTGAAGAGATTACGCTGCACAGAGGGGTCGCGTCAGTGTTATGGTGACCGGCGTTTTACAAAGTACACATCTGCTTGTGCCATAGCATACGACGAAATCGGTAACTCCGAATGAACGGATTCGTGAGCCCCTTGATGTTCTGTCCTTCGCATGGATCACGCCGGCTTGCCTTTTTTTTTTTCTCGCAGACGAGACCGGCTTCCTCGACTACTTCTCGCCGCCCCCGGTGGGTCAGAGCTACGACGATCCCAATTACTACTACTACTACTACCCTCCCGCACCGCAACCCTTTCCACCACCTCCTCCGGTTCTCGCCTTTCCTCCTCCTCCTCCTCCTCCTCCTCCTCCTCCTCCTCCTCCTCCAGAACTTGACCTCCTTCCCTTCAATCCTCCTCCCGTGGCTCGCAACGCCAGACTTGATGGTGGGCCTTCATCTCCTTGACTTTCAATGTTTTATTTCGCATCTTGTTTCGTATTTTTTAAGACAAAGAATGCATAAAAGGGCGACCCCTATGTAACAAATCCAGGTACAGAACAAGTAGCGTTTAAATCGAACACGCAAAACGTTGCAATATTCAATGAACATGAGCGTCTTCTAGAGAACTGGACATTGGACATAACGCAATCCGAATGCCTGCAGCCAGCCCCACATAAGCGCCAGGGCCGGTGTCTTCTTTTTCTTTTTGTTGTTTCTTTTTTGTGTGTGTGTGCGTTTCGTGCACATCTTAGCACGCAAGAAAATACGGTGCGATACGCCGCATAACCAGATAGTGAACCTACAGATAGCGTCGAGTTGCGGTGTTACAAGTGCTGCTGCGAGAGTCAGGCTGCTGTGGGGTGTTTTAGCACTGCTGCGTGCACTTCATTTTTAGCGCGTGTAATCAACTCTCCAAAAACATTCGTACGTGTTTGTTATATCCGGTGACGAGTAAGTAGCCAGAGTATTATTATTTATGCCAGTTTATTGATATATCAGACTTCCTGTAGCGCCGTTACCAGTTCGTTATACCCCGCAGGGGCGTCTGCGTCAGCAGGCGTTTGGTGTGTTGCGACACCACGTACCCGAGCACACGAGGCTTGGACCCTCCCGCGTGTAGCCGTGCGCGGCTTAGCCGTGTCCGGGGAAAGGGGGATCCTGGAGGTTGAGCCGATGCCGGGTGTTAGGACCTTTAAGGCCCCCCGGCGGAGGCAACACACCTCTTTGGCCTCTGCTTCACGTAGACGGCACCCCCGGACTGACCCACCCGGGGGAAATCGGTAGTTGCCTCTTCCTGTCTCTCGCTCTCCCTCCAACCTTCGTCTTTTTCTTACTTTCCATCTTTCCTGTATTCTCCTATCTTCCTCTCACTTCCAATTTTCCAGGCAGCAAGGGTTAACCTTGTGTGAATAACCAACCTAGGTTATCTCATATTTGGTTATAGTGATAACGTACAGCTGGCGTTTGCAGGACCTGTTCTTACAGTCCCTGTAGCGTCCCCTTGTAGGACTCCCCGGTGGGTGGCTGGCGTTATTGCCGAAAATTCAATCCCTTTATGGCAACCTCTTTCCCTCCGCTTCCTGATCGCCCTCAGAAAAGAGGGCGCACCGATGATGTATTCCAGTTTTTTGGTCGGCAAAAAGAATCCTTCCCTCGTTTTCACGTGATCCACTCTGAAAAACCAGCTAAGCCAGTGCGAACTATCTCACCATTCCTTGTTTCTAAGACATTGACTGAAGTCTTTGGTCCAGGTTATAAGGCGTCGAGGATGGCAAGCGGTGATCTCCTCTTGGAGCTCCGCGATCAGAAACAATATGAGAAATTGACAAAACTAGTGTCGTTTGGGGAAACCCAAGTAATTGCAACCCCGCACCGTACGATGAACACCAGCCGCGGTGTTGTCTCGGACGATGACTTGCTGGAGCTCACTGAGGATGAACTCTTGGAGGGCTTCAGTGACCAGAATGTTATCAATGTTAAAAGAATTAAGATCAGGCGTGACAGCAAAGAAATCAAGACAAAACACCTTATATTGACTTTCGGCTCAAGTAATCTGCCCGAGTCTATAGAGGCCGGGTACATCAAGCTTCGTGTTAGGCCATATGTGCCAAACCCCCTGAGATGCTTCAAATGCCAACGTTTCGGCCACAGCTCGCAGAGCTGCCGAGGCCGCCAAACCTGTGCGAAATGCAGTGCCCGCGAACACACCTCTGAAGCTTGTGAAAACTCTCTCCACTGCGTGAACTGTGATGGGGAACATGCCGCGTACTCGCGGTCCTGTCCATCATGGAAAAAAGAAAAAGAAATAGTTACAATCAAGGTTAAAGAAAACATATCTTTCAAAGAGGCACGCAGGCGGGTTTCATACCTGCCCAAGAAAAGCTTTGCCGATGTGACGCGTCAGGGGGCAGCGACACAAAGGCTTCCGGCGGCTGTCCGACCCACAGTCAGTGAGTCGCCAGTTACGCCGTCTGCCCCCGCGGCGGTTGCAGCTAGCGCTGCTCCGCCAACCGAGGAGAAGGGACCATCGACCCCGAAGGTGGGCGCAGCCGAGGCTGCCTCAACCTCCCAGGTCCCATCCAGCGCTGGCAACAGCCGGCGCAGCCAAATCCCCCAGGGAGCCCCATCGACCTCCGGGCTGGTGGGTGCAGGGGTCTTGCCCTCCAAGGCGGGACTCTCCCTGGTGACTTCTCGCTCGCAAGAGCACGTGTCCGGCGCCTCACAAGAGGCAATGGACACTACACCTATCCTCAAGGCGCATCAAGCGCCTAAGGAGCGGCGAGGCTCCCTCGAACGCTCCAGAAAGGGCAGAACTCCCGTTACAGGGCCTCGAAAGGGCTCTGTAATTTAATCTCTGTAATTTCCATAATCTCTACTTCTGTTTCTGTACACACAGCACTTATTGACCTCCAATATGGATACACAAATAATTCAATGGAACGTCAGAGGCCTTCTTAGAAACCTTGATGACGTGCAGGAACTCATCCACAAACACAATCCAAAAGTGCTGTGTCTACAGGAAACACACTTAAAATCTAAACACACAAATTTCCTGGTACAGTATGTTACGTTTCGCAGAGATCGCGATGATGCTCTCGCATCATCGGGCGGTGTTGCCATTGTGATTCAGAAAGGCATAGCGTGTAAACGTTTGCAGCTACAAACGCCCCTTGAGGCAGTGGCGGTTCGTGCTGTTCTCCTCAACAAACTTATCACTGTCTGCTCGCTCTACATACCCCCCCATTACAAATTAACTAAACATGAATTTCTGTCCTTCATAGACGAATTGCCTGAACCTTACGTTGTGCTTGGGGATTTCAATGCGCACAGCAGCCTGTGGGGAGACTCTCGTATCGATGCGCGAGGTCGCCTCGTAGAACAGTTCCTTTTTTCGTCCGGTGCGTGTCTGCTGAATAAGAAGACACCCACATATTATTCTGTCGCAAACAGAACATTTTCTTCAATTGACCTCAGCCTAGTTTCCCCTTGTATGCTGTCTGAACTCGAATGGGAGGTCACCAAGAATCCGTACGGAAGCGACCACTTCCCCATACTGCTAAAAACACATAAAGAAAAAGAATGTCTACCACAGGCTCCTAGGTGGAGGATCGATACAGCCGACTGGGAGAAGTTCCGAAACTTAACTAATATCTCATGGAATGACATGTCTTGTTTAGGAATTGATGCTGCTGTGCAGTATCTCACAGGCTTCATTATAGACATGGCATCTAAATGCATATCAGAAGCACATGGCTTGGCATGTAAACGGCGGGTCCCGTGGTGGAACGAAGACTGCAGGCTCGCTCGTAAGAAACAAAACAAAGCGTGGGGGTTGCTGCGCGCTTCTCCCACTGCAGAAAATCTAGTCAACTTTAAGCAAGTAAAATCCCAAGGCAGGAGAACCCGCCGACTGGCCAGAAGAGAAAGCTGGCAGAAGTATTTATCGAGCATTAACTCGTTTACAGACGAGGCCAAAGTCTGGAACAGGGTAAATAGAATTAGAGGGCGACAAACATATTCACTCCCCCTTGTAAATACACAAGGCGATACACTGCAAGATCAGGCAGACTCACTTGCGGAGCACTTTCAGAGCGTGTCAAGTTCAAACAATTATTCGCAATCTTTTCTCAGATATAAACAAATAGAAGAACGTAAGCCTTTAAAAAGAAAAAGCCGAGAGAATGAGCCTTACAACCGTCCTTTCAGTATTGCCGAATTGAGAGCTGCCTTGAGTGCATGCAACAGCTCCGCACCAGGATCTGATAGAATCATGTACGAAATGCTGAAAAACTTACACAATGACACGCAAGTGACACTACTTACACTTTTCAACACTATCTGGGACGCAGGGTACCTTCCGACCGCATGGAAAGAAGCCATTGTGATCCCTGTTCTAAAACAAGGCAAAGATCCTTCATCAGTGGCAAGCTACCGCCCGATAGCCCTCACAAGTTGCATGTGTAAGGTGTTTGAAAAAATGATAAATCGGCGACTGATCCATTTGCTTGAACAGAACAAAATGCTTGATCCCTATCAGTGTGGCTTCCGAGAAGGGCGCTCCACAACCGACCATCTTGTACGTATTGAAACAAATATCCGGGACGCATTTATACATAAACAGTTCTTCCTCTCGATATTTCTCGATATGGAAAAGGCGTATGACACAACGTGGCGATACGGCATCTTGCGAGACTTATCGGAAATGGGCATTCATGATAATATGCTCAACGTAATAAAAAGCTACTTGTCCAATCGTACCTTCCGGGTGAAAGTTGGCAATGTGCTGTCACGTCCTTTTACACAAGAAACTGGTGTACCCCAGGGAGGCGTGCTCAGTTGCACACTTTTTATTGTTAAGATGACAACGCTTCGTGCTTCCTTACCCCCGGCCATTTTGTATTCCGTCTATGTGGATGACATTCAAATAGGCTTCAAATCCTGTAACCTCGCAGTATGCGAGAGACAGGTACAGCATGGTTTGAATAAGGTGTCAGGGTGGGCAGAGAAAAATGGTTTTAAAATCAATCCTCAAAAGAGTTCTTGTGTGCTGTTCACAAGGAAGAGAGGCCTGGTCCCGGATCCTTGCTTGGAAATGTGTGGACATCAGATACCTGTAAACAAAGAGCACAAATTTCTAGGTGTTATACTCGACAATAAACTTACTTTCGTCCCACACATTAAACATCTTAAAGAAAAGTGTCTGAAAACAATGAACTTATTGAAACTTCTATCCCACACTACATGGGGTAGTGATAGGAAGTGTTTAATGAACATATACAAGAGCCTAATTCGGTCTCGATTGGATTATGGTGCCGTTGTGTATAACTCTGCCGCCCCGAGCGCGCTAAAGATGCTAGACCCAGTCCACCATCTGGGAATCCGACTGGCCACTGGCGCTTTCAGAACGAGTCCCATACAAAGTCTATATGTGGAATCAAATGAATGGTCTCTCCACCTACAGAGATCATACATTAGCTTTACATATTTCCTTAAAGCACGCTCCAATCCTGAACATCCATGTTTTCATAACGTTACCGATATGACGTGCGCTACACTTTTCAGCAATCGTCCCTCCATAAGACAGCCTTTCTCGCTGCGTGTGAAGCAGCTTAGCGATGAAATGCATGTCCCGCTCCTCGAGCATCGCTTAATGCACCTAACCAAGCTCTTACCTCCTTGGGAATGGCAGGTGATACAATGTGACATATCCTTTATAAAAGTTACAAAGCACGCTCCTGAGGCTGAAATCCGAATGCATTTCCTAGAACTCCAGCACAAGCACTCCTGCGCAGAGTTCTACACAGACGCTTCCAAGTCAAATGCCGGGGTATCCTATGCAGCCGTCGGCCCATCGTTTTCGGAATCCGACGTACTGCATCCGGAAACAAGCATATTTACGGCTGAGGCCTACGCATTACTTTCTGCTGTGAAGCATATAAGAAAATCAAAACTTCCAAAAGCAGCGATCTATACAGACTCTCTAAGCGTCGTGAAGGCCTTGATGTCAGTCTATACACACAAAAATCCTGTACTTAGTGAACTCTACACCGTCTTGTGTAAAGCGTACATATCTAACCAGCGTATCATTATATGCTGGGTGCCTGGCCACACGAGCATTGAGGGTAACGTTCTGGCGGACGAGATGGCCACGTCCATCGCATCGCGAGCCGCTAATCCTACCGCTGAGGTGCCTGTCACAGATCTGAGGCCTTTCTTGCGAAGGAAGCTGCGAGCCCACTGGCAACACATATGGGACGCGGAAACAAATAATAAGCTGCACCTGATAAAACCGCAGTTAGGATTCTGGCCCTCTACTATAAAATCGCGCCGAACAGATGTCCTATTCTGTCGTCTCAGAATAGGACACACGTTTGGCACCCATAATTTTCTACGCACCGGAAGTGAGCCTCCTACTTGTGGTAGATGCGGGGAGAGGCTGACCGTACTCCACGTCCTCCTGGAGTGTCGGGAAGCCGAATATGAAAGAATGAAACATTTTTCCTTAGCTTACAGACAGCACATCCCTCTTCATCCAGTAATGTTCCTCGGCCCAGAACCGCTTTTTAACACAGACACAGTCCTAGGTTTTCTGAGAGATGTGGTCCTACATGTTATTAGCCCCATGCATTCCTAGCGCTTCCTCTCTTTAGAGGATGCCGCTGGGATAGTTGTACGGTATAGCACATGCCTCCAGACCCTTGTGTTTCAAGGGCTCTAAGGAGGCAATAGTGCTCTGGCATTTCTCATAATCTGATATATTTTAGCTATCATATCATGTTTTTATATGCATCTAAATGTTCATAGTACAAGTCATACGTCATCGCCATAATTTTATTACACAGATTTTACGCATTTTAGAGCGTATATTTTAAGGCCCCTTTACAGCCACGACACACCAATTCATAGTAATCATAGTTACACTGCACACCCACTACCACAGACATGGCGCTCTTTGGCCATTCCTGGCCCTTGCGCCATGAAACCCCATACATCATCATCAGTTCGTTATAAAAGGGCCCACTATGTAACACAGCCAAATTCGGTTATAATGGGTCCCGCCGGGAATAACCGGACGTATCCGGGAAACCGATACAAGCTGCGAATGTGGGTTTCCGCCGGCCTTTCAAGTTTCAGCAAAGGGAGCGACGCTCCTCAGACGCTGCAAAAGACGCGATGCGGCCGTGTTCAGTCGACTATCCGACACGGGGAAGGGAGAAGGCCGAAAATTCAGATGGGCCACACTGTCGACGATTTAGCGCGGGCACCTTATTCTCGACATACAACACATTGTGGCGGTCACTGCTTTGCGGAGAAACGTTCACTGCAGGACCCATCGAGAATGCGCGCCCGCTGCCGCTCGGCTAAACGGCTACAGCGGTTCACCTAGCACGACAAGTGGTCGCGCGGAAGCGAAGGTCCCACTTAACGAACTCGCAGCGTAGCGGGCCTGTGATCCGCTGTGAGCGCCTGTCGCGGCGAGGAAGCGCTCGGCTAAAAGAGCTCAGCGGTAGAAAGCTTGAGATACAGGGCGCGCTGAGTCACTGAGATGTGGTCACTGAGAGGCCAGCCAAGGCGCGCGTCGCGGGGAGGTGTGTGGAGCAGGTGAGTCGAAGCCAGGACTTAGTATAGTCCGGATTGCGCAGCAAACTAGAGCTGTGGTGCTCTACTCATGTTCAACAGTTTCTTTTTTACGTCTGGAGCCAGGGCTCGCAGGGATCAAACTTGTCAACAGGCCGTCCTCATGCATGCGCAGTCTGTCATATGAGTCAGGGGAGGGTACATTGGTAGCCGCAGTGTAGAACCGTTTGTAACAAACATTTATGATGCGTTCGTTAAAGGGACTGACAACCACTTCTCATGGTATGCCCACTTTTCTTTAGTGCAATGGAAAGCTTACCGACCAGAGCGTCTAGTCATGAGAACGTGGAACACGCCGTTTGACGTTCTTTATCAGAATTTTTCGATCTCCACAGAAGATGAAGTAGTTAACTAGAAGCATGCTGAAAACTGTGGTAGGTGAGCGCGATAGTGATTATAGGCCGGCACTAGTGGGAGCCAGTCGACAAGTGCGGTCGTATATAGGTGTGAGAAAGTATTTTATTTGTCGAGTCGATGTTGCTACGATTAATCTTTTCGAAAGTGTGGAAGTATTTATGCGGTAATAGCTACGTGCTTTTGCGGTTTCCTGTCCGACTGCTTTGGCATTTGTCTAGTCGAAACGAAACCGAGCGCATCGAATCGAAACGACGCTTTTACACGTGACACGCGGTTGGTGTTGCGGTAGCCAAGCGTGTACTTCTTATTTCCGATGTCACCTTACAAAGACCTAAGCTAGCTGGAACGAAGGATTTTTAGCTGGCATGCGTGTTCGGAGTTCAGATCCTTACGAAGTAGCACCCGAACGTCATGTTTCGACGAACGAAATTGGCAGCGGAAGCGACGAATTCGACTTGCGCGATAGACCACTGTCCCCGCCACAAGCAGCGCGCCTGGAGAATGTCGATTAGTAAAGGCTCACTCACACTAGGCCCACCCGACCGCAATTTCGGTCTGCCGACTGTCGGTGACAGCGTTTTTTTACCTTCGTGCCGGCGCCTCTGTCACACTGCGCCGACGCCGACAATCTGCCGACGGTCGGCGAAGAGCTCGGCGTCGGTGCATTGTGACAGAGGCGCCGACACGAAGTAAAACGGCATAATTTACGGCACAACACGTCGATGACATCTTGTACCACAGGGAGATCGTAAAAGTCTGGGTACTTGCAAACTCGTGCTGTACTCGCGCACGTACAACAGCATGTGCGACCCGCCGTGGTTGTTCAGTGGCTATGGTGTTAGGCTGCTGAGCACGAGGTCGCGGGATCGAATCCCGGCCACGGGGGCCGCATTTCGATGGGGGCGAAATGCGAAAACACCCGTGTACTTAGATTTAGGTGCACGTTAAAGAACCCCAGGTGGTCGAAATTTCCGGAGCCCCTCACTGCGGCGTGCCTCATAATCAGAAGTGGTTTTGGCACGTAAAACCCCATAATTTAATTGAACAGCATGTGCGCCGCCATGCATGTGGGACGGCGCAAGCGCCACTCGTTAGTGTGGACTTTCTTTACTTCGTAATATGCATAGAATAACACGCAAGTGTCTAATAATATACTAACCACAATTATAAGCAATAATTGTACTGCACCCTGAAGACAGTCGACTTACGTACAGTAATCTCTTGACTAAATTTCGAAGTATCACGATTTCACCGCCATGCAGGCCTCGCTACTTGGTGCTTTTTCTGACTTTCTTTACCAATTTTAAAACTATATTTCCTGCCTCAATCCGAAACGGCCCGTGCTGGGTTCTATCACTATAAATATGGTCATTTCATTTCCATCAGCGTCTCACAACACATTCTGGCCAGTTGTCAGTCCCTTCAACGCTCCCACGTTACCTATTTAGAGCTACAGTGCTCGACTTCACGAGCAGCCCAGATACGTGACTCTTGCTGAAGCTCGTTTAAACAAGGCAGCAACTAAAACAGTGAAAAACAATGAATAAAGAGCGCTTGCGCAACCAAAATATTGCATGTTCAAAAAGAAATAACAAAGTCGTACTAATGCTGAAATTTTATTTACGGCCCTGGTTGCAACCGTATTGAATTCGATGGGTACAGGCCAACTTCGCTATAAGGGAGGTATTTCGTGTGAATATTCGCGAAGAAGTTTTGCATATTTGATAGTTAGCATACTTCGCTAAACATGTGTTTTCGTTATCGAGCAGCTTTGTTGGCCTCCGTGTCCTCTCCTCGGCTATACTCTAACTGTGAGAGAAATTAGCATTTAATTTCGCGATGAAGCTTCATTGTATTGCAAGTTGTACAAAATATCTTACTTAAAAATAAAATTGCGTAAGTGAGTGTGCATGATTCCAATGTCGGCACCCCTGTGAAATACCAAACGAGCTTCAATTACACAGCGTGATCCATTTACAAATCGTGAGCTGCAATGTATAGTTCATCGCCGTACTTTTCAGGCCAACAGAACATGCACTTTGGTCAATCGTATTGAACGCTTTTAAAGAAAAACTGACTTCGCGACCTCTTCAGAATGAAAAAAAAAACTTGATAAGTGCCACGTAGTGTGGGATAAGTGTACAAGGCGGTCAACTCACAAGGGCAGCATATCATTACAGTTCCGGGATTTACACTTTTTTTTTTTCAGTTTGCGGTGTACATGTATTATGGAGCAGCTTTAGCCTGTTAGCAAAACGTATTACTCCAGGGAGGTAAACATGAGCGGCTGGGATGGTGGCACCACCTGGTGACACACAGCTTAACCAGCTAAGAATCGGGCCTACTATTGCAGTCAATTGCAACATTTATATTGAGCTGCTTGTGCAAAGTGTCGACAACGACATAATATTCACATGGCAGCCTCTTTCTTTAAATTGTATACCACGATAACACTCATGTAAGCGCCACGAGACGTCACCTACGGCGCTGTAGCTCCCGTCCAGGTCTCTGGTAACCTGATATACCTTGACGATTAATACTTCAATGAACAAGCTAAAAACTATCTAATTCTTCGTTGAGGCGTACATGTAATTATTTGTAATAAATATACGTGTTGGACATATTATACTCCCTCTCGTGCTTTACTATAAGAAAAATATTTATGGTATGTGTAATCGAATTGATGCTAATCCTGTATTGCGCCTCCGAGTTGGCGGCAGTAAGAAGTGATATTAAAAATGCAAAAGGTCCATTTGTGTAAGTCTATGTAGGCGCAAAATCGTTAGCTAAGCTCACACGTACAGCCGACTGCCTTCAGCTAACGAACGCGGCTGCAAACTTTGTCTTGCCTTTATGCTCCAGGGCTGACCACGAGACCGAACACTTATGTTGGAGAAATTGAAGTGCATTAAAACCACATCATAAAACGTTCGAGAACATTCTTATGCTTTGCAACAGAGACGCGGCTGCGCTTAGCCCGTTTGTTTTCAAGAGCACTTTCACTTTCTCCCTTTTCCAGCCCCAACCTCCAAGGAAATGTGAGTATTTGAGTCTTTATACATTTGTTATCATGCATTTGGTCTTATACGTCTTTGGTACATAGGCTTATTCCATTACGTTATAGACACACACACACACGCATATATATATATACATGTATATATATATGTGCGTTACTTCCAACGTTGCGGCCGGGGTCCGGCCCTCGCCAGGGAATACATGAAGCGGTAAGGCGTTGTTCTTAAATGACTACATGGCACAGGGGCCGCCCCTATGCGCTTAGCCACATTGTTACTGTAGGGAGCTTGCACCGTGACGAATCAACTATATATATATATATATATATATATATCGGGCTAATTATATAAGTAGGCGGAATGAAAAGAATAATTTGAGCATCTCCAAGCGACGGCATACAACATTACCTTTGTTCTCGCCAGCTACATGGCATTCGCGTGTTTTTAAAGTTTGGTTAAAGTTGTTGTATGGGACACTTCTTTGTATTGTGCACAAGGATTGTCAGCAGCCTCCACAACTTACAAATGAAGCGTGCCGCAACTCCAGGCAGACTACAGGCCGCATAATCCTCGAATCTTTCCCCTTACGGAATATTTGAACAAATACCAGAGGGCCCAGTGACGCAAGAAACACCGAAATGAAGGTACGCACGTGACATTTAGCACAAGTTTATAGAACGCACCATTGAAGGTGAAAACTGATCTGTAACGAACGGCGCTGGCACCGTATCTTTTATGGATTCTACCAATCTGATTAAATCAATTTGTTGTCATCCCACGCACCTAGTGGTCGATGCTGTTTGTGCAACAAGACGTGCGACTTCGCTCGAGCAAACTACGAACGACAGGACGAATAGGAAAATGAGAACAATCGACACGAAACACGGTTTCAGCAATGTGGTGCATGACACTTCGGTAAACGCGCGTTTTCAGCTCGATGCGAATCCCAACCGTGTCGGCAGGTCATCTTGTGATCTGTTGTGCCGTCACAATAGGATTTTAAAACAATAAGTGGTCGGAAGTTAGGGGACCCATGCCACCTGGCGTATAAAAAGCAAAAAAAAAAAGGAAAAATCAGGCGCGAGGAGGCTACGAAATAACGCAAAGGATCTCCTGCATAGTTTTCAGGATCTTGCGTTTAAATTAAGCCCCCTTCAGTACGCTATTTCTAAAACTCTATACTCGCTCCTAAGCCGCAGCGGTGAGTGAGGGGTGAATGACCTGGCTGCATCTCAGCTTCAGCATGCGGGTTCAATTCGCCGCCGACACCCAAAACGTTCTCCCGAGTCCGAGGTGTACGGATAACGGTGACATACATACAGTGCTTGGCCCACTGTTTTCCCAGCACTGGCGGTATTATAGACTGCCTAATTGTCACTGCCAATTATTCGACATCTCCACGTCCGCTTAACGGCGGTCGACGTTATTCCCCAGATGCGGTGCCCCACATGGCAGTATTGTAGGAGTCAGATTGTTTGCACGCTCAAAATGATGCTATATATGCTCGCTTGATAGTCGTTGTGCCCTAAACAAAAAAATATTTCTCGTCCTTTCAGGAGCCAGCCCACGGTGAAATTCATGATGTACTTCACTGTGTTCTTTCTCACCGTGTTCCTCCTCAGCCTGACAATCATGATCGCCTACGCGATTGTAGGTGAGTCCAACTTTTGCGCCGCATGGTTTGTGACCCTCCCCCCCCTTCAGGAAGCTTTATAATATAGACGACAGCAGGCGCACTTTAAGCTTGCTTTAGCACTACATGTTTTGCATTTGCATTAAGCGTATGAGCCCTGCCGAGTGTTTAAGTCTTAAAACGATAATTACACACCGACAGTATGGAAAAAAAGAAGTAATTACTTCGCTGTAGAAATACTAGTGTGTAGGTGTTAAACTTGCAGGATGAGAAAGAACCTTGGGAATAAGCTGACGACAGCTTAATCAGCAACGGAACAAAATATGAGACGCGTGACCTTAAAAAAAGACAGAGAAGGGGTATTAAATATCACACTGGATAGTTGTTGTAAGAGGCCAACATACAAGGACACCAAAACAGCATAGAGGAAACTTCTTGCACTTGTCAACTGAATTAAAGAAATTATAAATTAATGGAAATGAAAGTGCATGAAAAAGCAATTGGCCATCCGTGGGATACGAACCCACGTCTTCGCATTACGCGAGCAATGCTCTTCCCAACTGAACTACTGCGGCGATGTTTTCCCATGCACTTTCTGTTGTTTTCATGTTTGTCTACTAGAACTAATCCTGGGTGTGTTAGCCAGCGCCACCACACACAAGCCATGGTGGCTGATGTGGAACATCCTTTCTGCCACAGGCGTCACGTGTGCGTGGCCTTTTTGGGTGAAGGCAACTTGTCAACGAACCCACACATGCTACCTGAAGGCATCGAGACCCTCGCTATGTTCTAGCAAATAAACATGAATACGCTAGATTGTGCGTGGTTGAAACTACGCCGCGGTAGCGCGATTGGTACGAGCATCGCACGAGTAACCCGAAGACTTGGGTTCATATCCCACCGGCGGCCAGTTGATTTTTCATCCACCTTCATTTCCATTAATTTATAATTTCTTTAATTCATTTGATAAGTACAAGTACTTTCCCCAATGCTGTCCTTGGTGCCTTGGTTTCTCGGCGGCTTTTGATGACTAAAAAAATCGAGCCCCTCGGTTTCCTTTCTCCTCGTTCACTGGAAAATTGTGACGTATATTTGCTGGTTGCTGGCGTTTATGTTCCCTGGCAGGGAAGGGAAGTGGAGAATGATAGAGGATGAGCTAGTTGGATGAGATAGCAAACGTTCACGAATAGGATGCAGCCAACTGAGGTAGGAATGGTGTAAATGGAGATTGCTTTCCAAGTCCTTTATTCACCAGCAAATATAATTTGCTGCTGATGATGATGCTCTTTTTGATGATGATATGATGATGCTTACTGCAGGGGTTTTAGTGACCAGTATCAAGTGATGGTTTTACGTGAGAGCTGCCAGTGAGGCTTGCTGATTTCCTTCAGGGCACCTGGCAACAAACGCCAAGAACGTCGTGACTTGACAAACCAATTAAACTGGTTTCCAAACTTCCATAATTCCCGTGAATAATGTCGATGAATAATTCCCATAATGCCCATGAAAACTTACAAACAGCAATTGGCTGAAGAATATGGCGGTGAGTCGACTGTACCGTCACCTGTGGACAACAAAAATGGCTATGAAACGCAACTTTCTTTTTGCGCACGACAACAATAAATGAACTCTGCATGCACTGTCAGAACAAACCAAATCAAAATCGGTGCTTTTCTTTCAGTCCGATTAGCCATTTTGAAGAGACACAGGTGTTGGCTGTCTGTCGACGATCGTCATCTCGTTGCGTGCTGGGCAGCGTGTCAATCACTCACGTCTCCCCAACAAAACGCTTACCTATGACGACAGAAAGCTGAGCTAGTTGGTAAGGATTCACTATGCAAAAAAGAAGTGAGGCGTGCAGACAGGACACAAGAGTAGAGAAGTGGCGTTCGTGTTGTCCACTTCTCTACTCTTGTGTCCTGCCTGCACGCCTCACTTCTTTTTTGCATAATGAATCCTTACCAACTAGCTCAGCTTTCTGTCGTTCTAAGCTTCATTTCTAGTACCCTCGGCGTTCGTGTTGTCCACTTCTCTACTCTTGTGTCCTGTCTGCACGCCTCACTTCTTTTTTGCATAATGAATCCTTACCAACTAGCTCAGCTTTCTGTCGTTCTAAGCTTCATTTCTAGTACCCTCGGCGTTCGTGTTGTCCACTTCTCTACTCTTGTGTCCTGTCTGCACGCCTCACTTCTTTTTTGCATAATGAATCCTTACCAACTAGCTCAGCTTTCTGTCGTTCTAAGCTTCATTTCTAGTACCCTCGGCGTTCGTGTTCTCCACTTCTCTACTCTTGTGTCCTGTCTGCACGCCTCACTTCTTTTTTTCGCTTACCTATAGCCAGGTGCGGGTTGGAAGCGCAGTTCGTTAACTGCCTTGATTATATTAAAAAAGATCACCGGTTAATTAACGCAGTGAAGAGCTCGGTGGTCCCGGATCAGTGGACCGAGGAGGGGCCTCTTCGCATCGTGACGCGTCCGGCAGGGGACGCTGGCCACTTTGCTGGCGGCGCGGTCGAGTCTACCACCGCGCCCTCTGGGAGCCAGCCTTCCGCGTCCCGTCAGCGACGCGAGCGCAGCACCGAGGCCGAGCGCACCAAATGACTTTTGACTGCGTCTCGTCGCTGCGGTCGACATTCTGCGCTTTCGTCGTCGTTTCTTGCAGCTAGTAATGGTGCTTCATTGAAATAAACGAGAAATTCGGCTGGTTCGTTTGCACTAACCATGATGGTAAGCAGCGCTACGAAACGGCGCGCAAGAGCGAAGTGACCAACACAAAGCGCCACGTGATATAAACCTTATTACCCGAAAGTTTCACCGCACGTGAGCTTGGATCACAAAATTTCCGCGGCGGATTTGAACGGGAAGATATATCAAGGAAGGAAGTATTTTATCTTTGCTCGTGTAAGCGAAATAGGACCTCCCTATGCACTGAATAAATTTGCACTATTCATGTCTATACAGGGTGCCGTAATGGTCGTACTATTCAGTAATCGCCTAAGTTGTGCTTAGACCACGTGTTTTACATTATGGACGAAGTGGTTGGAGAAGAACTTCATGGTCTTCGGTCTGTCGCATAACGCATTGTCGGAGACTGGAACCAAATATAATGCTCTGCTCTTGATGCACCACAGCACTGTAAAACGGAATTGGCAGGTAACAAGACTGCACAGAGGTCATACGTAGGGCAAATATAAAGCCGGCGGATTTTTGTTTCCAGCGCTTGTTACCAGTATGGCGACTACGCATTGAATTCCATTTAGGTTAACAAAGTGTTAATGGTGTGTTAGTGAAAGAACTATCCCAGATTGCCATTCGAAGTTCGAAGCCGGGTATCACCCTCTTTGAATAGCTCTAATTATGGGCATGTTTTTGTCATCTTTCGCGCCGATAATGTTTATTTTGTTTGTCTTCGCATCTGCACAGAGTTAAGTCGCAATCTTCCGGGGCTCTCTGTGTAATAAACCACCACACTCTTTTCAATACCGGATTTAGACGCTCATGAGTTGCAGTGTTACTATTTCTTACATTTATTTTTTAGGGGGGGGGGCAGGAATAAACCATTCTCCTGCGATTTGCCGCATTCTAACACTCAGCGAGCTTGTTGTGGAAGTATGCATAATGACAAGAAACTGTCCGTGTATATCTGTGTGCGACGGTTACGCTTCCACCTGAATTTAAGCTAATTAAAGAAAATGCATGAAATCCTTTTTTAGTCCATTCTGTGCTGCACATGGCGCAATAAAACCAGGTCTTCTGTATATCTGTTGCGTTAGTCGATCAATTAAGTAGGCGAGTCGCAAATAAAAATCGCTTCTAATGAGGGACGAGAAATGGCCAGTGTATGGTCGCAGTGGTCATCACTAGGTTGGAAGAGGCGAGCTCAGCAGCGACTTGGACCCTCTCCACGGGACGACTCTAGGTCTCGACCAGAGCCGCCCCGTGACACGTGACCACTGCGACCACATGACTCATGCCACGTGGTCGCGAGTTGAGGAGACGCTTCGTCAATTTGGCCGGGGGCTGGCACGGTGAATGGCAGCTGTTACGAGCCGCTACAGGTACAAAGGGAGAAAAAAAGAATAACATTGCCGACTAAACACATTAAACCACAGCTACAGGGCACCACAGCCGAGCGTTCGCTATCGATGATGATGACACTATCAAGCACGTCATTTATTTCATATCGGAATACAATCGTAAAAGTAAGCGCGTTAAACGAACACACTCTTCGCTTGCGTGTCAAATCGGCACCGCGCATGAACTCTCTCACGCACTGAGTCATTCTTGGTATTATATGTTAATTAGTCCAATGTCTTTGGGAGACTGTTAAAGAATCTGGTGCTTTGAATGATCGCAGTAAGTATAACAGATCACTGACCCGCCGTGGTTGCTTTGTGGCTATGGTGTTGGGCTGCTAAGCACGAGGTCGCGGGATCGAATCCCTGCTACGGCGGCCGCATTTCAATGGGGGCGAAATGTGAAAACACCCGTGTGTGTACTTATATTAAGACGCACACCCAGGTGGTCCAAATTTCCGAAGTCTCCCATTACGGCATGCCTCATAATCACGTTATGGTTTTGGCACATAAAACCACATAGTATAAATAATAGATCACTGAACAAAAAAAATATGAAAGGGTAATGCTAACAATAATGAATAGGGCCCATTTGAATATGAGAGCAGACGAATAAAGTAACAATCTTCATTGAACAATTGGCGTCATGAGGTATTTGTTAAAGAAATACGTTTGTTAAACTACGTTGAGAAACTCGCAAGAGTATATTCGTTGGCAGCTCACAAAGGATTCGTAATTTTTATTCGTAATAGGTGAAAAATACACATACGCTAATGATCCGTTTTGACGTCCTCGAGATTACTGTCTAGGGACATAACGCCTTGCGTGCGCACGTGTGCAGTTGTGCAAGTAGCTTCCACGCCGAGTCCAGAGCAGCACACCATCCAGGGCAACACGATTCCAGGACAGCACACCTTCCAGGGCAACATACGATTCCAGGGCAGCAAAGCTCCAGGGCCCCACCGGGTCCAGGAAAGCACACCGTCCAGGACAGCAAACACGACTGCTGGGCGTATCGGTGGCGCACAAAACAGTGAGGTTATTGCTAGAGTATACCTAAAGTCGACGTTTCTCTACAACCGTTGATAGAGCTGGTGCGCACGCCTTCAAGTGTGAGCGCAGCTAGTGGTTGCTCTTCCCTTTTATGCGAAGCATATTACTAGAGCTCCACCCAGCTCCTCAGGCGCGGCGGTGTCGCCTTCAATGCTGACCACGTGACACCGTGACGTCACGACAGAGGAGAAACGGGGCTCCAACTCGCGCCGTCGCTCGCGGCGTCGCGGCGGTATATAAGCAGCTGCGCTTGTTTCTAGGTGGCTTTGGCTCAACTCTTGCAAGATGGGCTGGGTGGGAATCGAACCAGGGTCTCCGGAGTGTGAAACGGAGACGCTACCACTGAGCCACGAGTACGATGCTTCAAAGCGGTACAAAAGTGCCTCTAGTGAATGCGGTGTTGCCTTAGAAACGAGCTGTTTCTAAGGCTCAGGCGTGCGTCGCTTGCTCAGGCGCACATTTCGTTGCCGCGCCGAACGCTGCATTGCTCGACGCTCACCGCGTCCAATGCGGGGCGCGTAGTCGCTGCGCCGTAGCCCATTGTCTTACACCCCTTGGCGGGTCGACGGGAACGCTGTCGCGTTCCACTCTTGAAGGCGAAGCAGGGTAACGCATGAGTTGTTTCTTCGTCTAGCCGAACCAAATATAGCCAAGCAACAGCAGTTCACCAGGCTAAACAGTGGTTCAACAACTAAAATAAAGGCTAGTATGCTTCGCATCCTGGGCTTAACCTTAGCTAAGCCACAGCCATTTTTTTCTCTTATTGCGCTCCGTCGCTCCCTTTCCCAGTACAGGGTGACAGTGTTGATTTACGGGGTGTTATCGCGCAAGGGCCAGGGATGGCCTAAGAGCTCCAAGAAATGGTGTGAAGTAGTCTATGGTGCGGTCAATGACCGAAGGCAGATGTAAAATAGCGCATGCAAGCTTAAAAACAGGCGCTGTAAATGCGTCACACACACACACACACACACACACACACACACACACACACACACACACACACACACACACACACACACACACACACACACACACACACACACACACACACACACACACACACACACACACACACAGACACACACACACACACACACACACACATATATATATATATATATATATATATATATATATATATATATATATATATATATATATTATTCAAATAACGTCGATGATGTGATGTGTCCTATGACAATGAATATATTATTTAAAGGCATTCTATAGTAAAATTTGTCACCATTGGTAGCACACCAGCTTCAGCGGGGCCCTTGAGCGAAAGGGTCCATAGGCAAGTGATCTACAAAACACTACTGTCGAATCTGTTGGCCTTGTAACGTGTAACACATCATCATTTCTTTTTTTAAATAAGAAAGACCTTGATATTAAATAAGATATTGAAGAACAGTTTTGCGCCAAGAAATAATCCCAGATGCAGAAGGATATATGCCGTTCGCGTGGTAAGGAAAAGTGCTCTCTTTTAGTTCAACTACAGTTTCCCGACTCTCCACCAAGAATTGGAGGACGGTCAGCCACATCGCCACGTCTGTCACAATTGGGAGGTTCAGCGCCAAGCAAAATGAAAGAATGGATACCATATGTGTGCCCTGTTCCCAGTAGACAAAAGATGACATCACATCATCGCGACTTTGTTAGGGACGACAAATTGCCTAAGTGTGGCTCAATTACGTATAGCTTATTCGAGGTTTCAGCATCCTGCAGGTGTTGCGAACACATCGTCGGCTTCTTGCGCAGGAATGGATTCAGGCCTGCGGCAGAAACTCCTTCGGACGGATTGATAACTACACGGTTGCTATGGATGTAGCGATCTCACCTACAAATAAATTACCCTCGAGGCTTTTGTGTCTAGGCACCAAGCATACTACAATGTGTTGGTTACATGTTGCAGTAGTGCATATAGCAGCTTGTCACGATCCACCTGGGTTTGTGAGCAAGGGAGGGCTCGAGGCACCCTCCGTTAGACGAACGCTCCACAGCGTGGTGGTGCTGAACGATGACTGACCGCCGAGCAGCTGTGCTCATCGGTGTTTATTGCGATGCGGTGACCAATGTTGCCTGCCGAGCTTAGCAGGCCACCGAGCCTGGCGGGCGAACCAAGATTATGCCCGAGGTGGCGTCACATGCTTGCTTCACAGCTAATATAGGTTGTTGACAAGATTTTTATGTCCTCGTAGTAATTTTAAAGCTTTCCCGACACTTACTGAGCCTGTGAATACAATAGCTTTCTGTAGCTTTGTTTTCCTAAAACGTTTCGTTACCGTCATCTCTGCAGAGGCATCCGCAGTGACGATCTTGGTTTCCGGATGCAGGACTTCGAAATATGAAAGCGATACACAAGCCGCTATATCAGAAATGCTGGCATGTGGGTTTGATGCATCCGTGTGAATTTCCTGGCAAGGGTACATTGATCGAAGATCTAGAAAATTCATTATGATGTTAAGTGCGGAGTATGTTTTGTTACTTCTATAAATCATTTATCACATTATATGATTTGCCACTGCGACCGTGGTAGCAGCTTCGCCGCGGCCGTTACAAGATTTGCAAGGAGAGGAACACCCATTTCCTCACCAAGTTTCCTCGCATACAGTGAGAAGGCGCGGTTCTGACAGCGCGAAACACCGACGTGTGGAAAGAAAGCAACAAAGGTTTAACGAAAGAAGGACGAACATGAGTACTGCCAAAACTTGTACTTCGTGCTTCAAAAATAACGCCACGAACTCACACCTACTCACCCAAATCGACTTTCTCACGCAGTAAGAAGGGTTTTGCGCTGCCGGTCGGTTATGAAAGAGCATTGCACATGTATTGTCATTTGTGGTGAAATAACAAGGATGTTCACAGTTTGCATTTACCTTAAAAATATATGAAGCTGGAGAATGATGCCTATTTCCTGGCAGTCGGCACCGTCACGTCGTATAGTGCACTTTTTTTGCCTATCAAGGAACACAGAGAAAAAGAACTGTGTGTGAATAAAGCGTCGGGAAGGCCCCCGAAAAATGGCACCAGAATGTTATTCTCCGATAACGGGCATCGTTCTTAGAACTTCTGGGGTATAGTCACTTGTGGATATAGTAATGTCACTGCAGTATGAAACGTGGTTTTCTACCGAAGAGGTCAAGAATGATTTTTTTTGCAATATAACACGAATAAACTTTTGGGAATATGCAATATTATCGCGATTTGCATAAAATTCTCTAAACCTGACGCAGCCAGTAATTCGTGTTGTCAGACAAACACAAAAAATGTCAACTCGGTGCTAATTACGCAACATCTGGTAAGGAAATCGATTCTCAGACTGCAACAACATTTCTGAAGTGGTGATCTTTGCCATGTAGACGACGGTGAAAGCCGTGCAAGTTTGGATATGCTCGACAATTTTTTTCTGCAAATCTGAAGGTGGTATCAGTGTCTTTGAATTTCAAATTTACAAGAAGCTTTGGGGCTTTCAGTGCCAAATGCACGACCTGACTGTGAGACACGCCGTAGATGGCGACTCCATATTAATTTTGACCACCTGGTGGTCTCTAACGTGCCCATAGATATAAGTACACGATCGCTTTTGCATTTCGTCCTATAGAAGTGCGGGGGCCAGGATCTGGCCAGCGACCTCAAAGGTCAGCAGGGTGACGCATTGTGCAAATGACGCGGCCCTGAAGTGGCAGTTCCCACAACGCCTACAGTTAACGCCAGGTTTCACTTTATACATGGGGTCCCAGCAAACTTTAGCGAAGCCGTTCAAGTAAAAAAGAGGTTAAGAAAACACGATGCAAGATACGACCTTAAGACCTACAGTGTTCGGTTGTCACACCTCTGACAACCGAGCACCCTATGTTTTATAATTGTGCCTTGCACCGTCCCTTTTAAATATTTTTGAACAGCTTGGCCAACGTCATCTGTAACGCGCGACACACGTGGTGACATGACACTTGGAGCGGCACTTTTTGCAAATTCGGGTTAAGGTAATTTTACTCACGTTGATGCGAATTTGAAGCCTCACAATACTATATGCCTTATATTAGAAATACTCACGCAAGTTTAGCATGATATTCCATGGCATATACCACATTTATACGTACTATCGCTGGCAAATAGTGTCATTTATCTATAAAAATGTGCGAATTTGCAAATTTGTAAGAGTTGCTCTGTTTGAAGTGCGCATACGACCGAATACACTGCAAGTAAAGAGTGAAAGAGCAGTCTCCGTACACTGCATGGATTCAAAGTTCTACACAGTTACTCACGTGACACGTTATAAAGCGAAGATTTGCATTTTAAATTACATTTTCGAGGCTCGATTAGATTAGGAAAGTGATCGAAGGTTCAAGCGAGGTACTTGTATCGGGCTGCTCCTTTTCCTTTAACATGTACACTGTAAAAAGAAAGAGATTTCGGGCACTCTCTTTGAGAGAGTATCTGCTTGTCCCATATTCCACTTTCTTTTCGAGAGTAGATCTACCCTCTTTGAGAGAGAGTAGGTCAACTCCTCCCGACAGAGTTTTGTTACTCCACCGCAAGGGAGTGCTAGTACTCTTCCACAGAGTGAGAATACTCTCCCCACAGGGGTAATAGTACTCTCCCAGACCGAGTGCTATTACTCCTCCAAACCGAGTACTTCTACTCCTCCAAGCCGTTTTTCTACTCCCCCAAACAGAGTACTTGTACCCCTTCAGGACGGAGTGCCAGTACTCTTCCCAATAGTGTGAGAGCACGATCTAGATCCATGTTCACGTTTCAAGAGATTCGCAATACTTACATGTTTGGATTATTTGATTCCTTCATAAGCAGCTTCTGCACTTATGCTTGGTGAACGGGATGTAATCTGTAGTCGCCGAGTTACTCACATGAAACAGTTTTTCTTTTACAAGGTCAAAATCTTTATTGATCAGTCACAAGACAAACGGAATAATAATTTGAGAAACATACTTACAAACATAAAATCAGATTACTATAATGCCCACGAACTTTAGAACATGACTTGTATTAAAACATAAGTATATTCTCTAAAGATTCATCAGTATTACAGTGTAGAAATACCCTTTAATTTCAATTGACTCGTTCTTTTCAAAAATAAGGTATACAATAGAAAGTTAAACATAGCACAAAAGTGTGCAAACTCACAAAGTATTGACACTGATCGAAGAGAAATATGCGCCACATTACTAGCCAGCAAACGCATTTCTGGCAAAAAACGCGTGCACTTATAAGGCAGAGGTTACCAGTTGAGCTGCTAAGCATGGGGCTGGTAATGTAGATAAACTGTGCAAGGACCTTCTTTTTGTGTGCCATATTCTAAGACAGCAGCTCATTTGATAACGTCCTGTACAGTGTATGGATGTTCCTGACTGCGAGTACAGTGCATTTATAAATGTGTTCTAAGTTCTCATGTGAAGCCGCAGGTCTAGCTAGCTGTGCTTATATTTCACATAAAGTTATTCATGTATGGGCTGCACCCCATTGTTTCTAAGTGTGTCTTTTCGTGGTTCTGCAGCAATATCCTGCCCGGTGTAAAACGGGCACAGGGTCGTATTATATTTCCTGTTTGGTTGGCCTCCTCACGAAAGTAGTTCCCTGGTGCTGTTGGGATTCATCCGTTAGACTTTCTCACACACAAAAAAAATTAAATTAAATTTACAATATTATCTAGTGTGTAGCAAATGAGTACAAAACTGCAAAGAGAATTGGCATTAGAATCTTGCGCATGATCTTGTCATATATGGTAGCTTTTCATTCCCATTAAGGCAAGAATGCTATACTTCTGAGGAGCAGCTTGCATAATTACATTATCAATTATTGTGACTTGTTGAATATGCAATCTAACTAAAGTATAGCACAGCTTCAGATGTGAATCAAAAATCATGTGATGAATATGATGCATCAAAGGCGGCATAAGCATAAGTACAGGCAGGGAAGTGCACGAAAAAGAAAAACAAAGAAGCAAAACATAAATTGAGAATGGCAGCATGCTGTTTCACATATCCCTTCCATGAGCGTGGATTTCGCATGCGACTATGCATATACTTGCACAATGAACCAACTACCTGAAACCAAAGCTTTTTTCCTACTGAAGTGTTTAAGATGCGCTAAAGTAAGAAAAATTATTGCACTTTTCAGAATCTTCGTCTCAAAACAACTGCATATGTGTCTAGGAAGATTAATACATCGCCTCACTGTGCAATCTATCCTAAGTCCACAAGAATTATGTCTACAGAAGCCATGAAACTAAGGGGCTTTTGCTTAACACTGTATGTTCACATCCGCCAGTTGATGAACAAGTGTTCTACTCAGATGCTCTCAGTTCTTTGCATTGAATGCATCTCTAGCTCCACTAGCATACTTGGTTGGCAAGTAGATTGGAGAAACCACAATTTTTATTTTTTAAATAATTTTCAATTCCAAGCGACCCTCCAGCTTCTAGGACGTAAGGTTTGTGCCACGGCATGCACAATTAAAGGCCCTAATTGCTCCTTGCTCTCGCTTCGGGAGGTACGAGTGGTTCTAATGAACTGGCTTCGTGAGCATGCACGTAAACGATAATGACTTCTTAAACATTGGATTCTGTTCCCTCAATGCTTGCCCTTTCCCAAACCTAAATGGAAGCCATAATTCCAAAATTAGGCGTAAAATACATAAAAAGGAAGAAATGAAAATCTGCCTGCTTCATGTTTGGATTTGAAATACAGAATCACAGTTGTGTGTATTTGCACCCTTGCATTCACGTGCTGTTAAATGTAAGCTATTAAAGTTGTTAAATGTATGTAAGCACCTAACCAAGAATGAGCTGTTGCTTTTTATAGTGAACACAGGCACCGTGCTCATTACAAGTATGTACCATGTCACTAAGCAAATATGCGATTTCATTGTACCACTATTCTTTAACACATGGATATATCTGTTGGGAGGCAAGAGAAAAAGCAGTCACTTCTCACAACTAATCAGCTTTTTTTTTAATACATTTCTAACTTTTCACTGACACTTGCTCCAGTGTATTTGTCTCCAGAGAGCATACTTGGTTTTGACTTTCCCATCAGAGACAATACATAAGTATACCATGTTAAGATGACTGCCTAGAGCACGTGAGAATTTGCATCTTGGTGTGACATGCTGTACTTTGATTTTGTTGACGTTTAGTCAAATAATACCCCCAATATACCCACATTCTAGTTTTCTTGTCCAAATTTCATGGAAATGTATTTGATTCTTTGGCGTGCACTCCTCTGCATACGTATAGTCGCGCTGGGCAGGCTCTCTGACATCCTTGTATCCTTGCAGTTGCCTTCTTGCGTTATATAAATCGGGTGCCTGAAAAATATCGTGTGCAAAAGTCAACACGAGGACATGGTGTAAAACATCATCAAGACAGTCAAGGTCATGGCACTAAAAGAAAATCTTAGCTCTTAGTCTTCCTACTTAAATCCATGCGAAACATCTAAATGACTGCAACAGTCAACTGCTAAACTAACTTCAATTTTTAGATTTAAAGAAAAAAGAAATAACTGACAGTTCATCCTCGTTCGGCACAAATGTTAAGATACTCCTGCTAATAAATAGAATATTGATCATTGTCAGATGTCAAAAGTCTGACATTAGTCTGGTGTGTCGCAAACACCACTTGTGACACATCCTAAGCACGTGCTCAGTGTGTCCCCGCACCATCTCTGGTTGTGCCACTGCTCAAGCAATAATTTGAGGATCATATCTTCAAACATGATGCTCAGTAGGGATGAAAATATGGTCCTCCAGTTCAACGGATGTGACTGGATGTGCTTATAAGAAAGGACAACAAGGCTTGTTATGGCAAGCTTACCCACATTTCAATAATAACAAGAAAGTTCACTGCGGCCTGCATCTAAGCTTAATAAAAGGAATGAACTTGTCTTCATTTATGAGGTGCGCAGTGGAGTTCATTTTTGACAGACTCAACTGTGGCTGCAGTTCGAAATCTAGCATTTTAAATTCTTGTAGGCATGTAAATGTTGCAGTTAGACCACGGTTATTAGCTTATTAGACCAACTCTTTGTTTTGTGTACGACATACGACTGGTAACACAGAATGAAAGCAACGTTTTATTTTGATACTTTATTTATCTACTAAAAATATTAAAGCGATAAACACAGTTTGATCTGGCATGCAGTAGCAAGATGCACACATTACGCTTGTAACCCCCAGAGGAAGGGTGCTTTAGCTGTTCATATGACATAACTCTGAAACGCCAACTCATATTAGCAAATGCACAAACATGTCCACAACAATAAGCATATGCAAAGCGCCCCTGAAATTGTAATTCCACAGAGCAGCCGTTATATTCGATGCCGATGCATAACTCGCTGCTTGACAATTCACCGAGTTCGTAGATATCAGCACCCTTTGAGATTCGCACCGGGCTCGAAAACCGCAACAGGAGACATAAAGTGAGACATATAATCACACCATTTCCATACATAGGCAAAAACAGTTCGTTCTTAGGGCTAAACACTATAGGAGCGATTTAGTGCGCGATGGCGACGAGTAACGGCTTCAAGCGATGGCCCGTTTTGTCGCTCAAACAGATCGATCGGTTCTGGCAATCTAGAAATCGTCGCTCGTCTTCCGGAAGTGACATGAGCGACTAGCCAATAGCGCGAACTCGGAACTGGATGCATGTACATCACTCAAATACTACCGACTGTCGCGCGGAACGCGCAAACGATTGAATTTTCATACGTGCAAGGATAAGAACCTACTGCAAGACCTTCGGACATATTTTTGTTACTGTTTACAGTAAAATACATCAAATTAAATTACTAAGGCACGCGTCACGCTAGTTGCGACGCGTATTTGCAGCCCTCATACCGGCAACACCGGGGAGGTATCGCTCAACATCGTCGCTCGCACGTAGTAGGACTTGTAGGCGACGAGCAAACGCGACAGCCATCTCCATCGCATCGCTTTTAGCTGTCGCGCGCAAGATCGCTTATATGGGGTTTATACTTAATTGAACATAAAACATGGATTTCTCATGCGTTTTCAGTAAGTTCAAGATAACGCGGCCAATTGACCTCTTGCAGTATGCAGTTGAATGCCTGCGGCAAAGTTTCTAGCAAGCACTGGTGCTGCACGTAACTTCAGTGGTCGCAGATTACCGATGGGCTAGACACCGTCAAGCGCGCGGCTTATTTTTAACGAAAGCATGCCGCCAGAAAAATGATGCCTTCTGTTATGTGACTCCTTATTTCAACAGCGTTCCGTACACAGTAGACTTCTAAACTGAATAAATTCAAACACATAAAACGCACGCTCCGCATAGGCTCGGAATCATGGGCTGGTGAACAAACCATTTTAAGCGTCCTCTCGCCTCACGTCTTATTGAACATACCATGGTTCTGGCAGCGTTTGCAATTTTTGAAGCTCTTACGGATAACGGCAAAGTGATAAAATCACATGCTGTTATAGCGACGACGGGCTTTTTCAATTGACATCCAGAGACACAGCGCGCTTGCCTAGTCCGTTGTCAATCGCGTCGGATAAACGCCGCGACGACTTCCTGGCGATAGCATGCCGTATACGCAGAATGTGCACCTAAGTTAGAATGCACTTACCGCTGATGATTTCCAATATCCAATGAATGACGAATGATTGTCGTGTTTTCACGGTGACGCGAGATGGCTGACACACGTTCCCCCAAGGACGGCATTCGTTGCTGCTGGCTGAATGGATCACTTTTGTCCGGTGCTGTGTTGTTCCGCGATGTTGAGCGCGCGCGTGGTGGAGCAACTCCGAGGGAAAAAGTAGAGCGCTCGCAACGCGTTCCTTTGAACTGTGGCTGCCTGTTCTCGTAGAATCAAAACGGTGTGCTCCTTGCTCAGCGTGCCTGAGTGATACATCGCCATGTTCGGGGCCAGTTTCCTGCACTTGAAGCAGAAGATTACGCTACGTTTTGTTCTCTATTGCAGCAAGAGTAGAACGGGCTTTCTACTCTCTCTCTTAAGGGCAGAGTGAAAAGCACATTTCACTCTCTCCTTGGTGACGGAGTGAACAATGCATTTCACTCAACTCGACATTTTGCGAGAGTAAAACAACGCTTTGAAGAGTAAATCGACCCCTTCACCCCGGCGATACCCTCCCTAGTTTTTAGAGTGTGCAAGGCTTTAGAAATCCCTCTGCTGTAACCTAGTGCACCATTGGAGTGCACCATTGAAAGAGTTCAGGGGTGGGCCAAGGCAGTTGAAACATTGAGCATCGGTGCTAGGCCGGAGCAAAAGAAATAAGCTTTCTTTTGAAACCTCACTGACTTCACTGTTGAAGCATTATTCTTTCGTTCTACCGTTCCTCGTGTATGGTATGGTATGGTATTCCTTATGCGATGGCGCACACCCACTGTGGGGGATTGGCCAAGATTTGGATGAAATTAGGCTATCTTTATTAAAAACTGATAATGGTAAAGC
Organism: Dermacentor variabilis; assembly: GCF_050947875.1. Classification (NCBI taxonomy): domain Eukaryota; kingdom Metazoa; phylum Arthropoda; class Arachnida; order Ixodida; family Ixodidae; genus Dermacentor; species Dermacentor variabilis. The sequence goes on from NC_134575.1 coordinate 59,658,568, forward strand.
TAACTGGAGGAAATGAACAAAAATAAAATGTTTAAGAATTCAAGACAATCTCTTTGTAGCAATTATAAAATCCTCCACGGTTGAGCAAATATCCCTGTGGCACTGTCCAAGAGAGGAGGCTCCTAGAGAAAGGATATGTTCCTTCGGTTCTCTCTTCTTTCACAAAATCATTGTCATCAACTTATTTGTGTTCACTGCCACAAAAAAAAAACACGCTTTGCGAGCTGTAGGTAGTCCATTCGGGTGCCAGCTAAAACCATCCGATGCTGGCAGGAAACAATGGTGATAGGAGATTGAAATATTTACTGCCTTTATTTAAATGATATTCATATCAATGCTCAATGCAGACCACACTTTTATTATTCTTACTTCTAATTATTTATCTTTGGTATCTTAAGTTTAAGTTTACACACTCTAGTGCATTGATGAACGTCACCCGATTTCTGAACAATCTTCCTTAGTAGGTATGATTCAAGACGTTTGAGGTCATCATCGTCGTCATTACTGGTCCCCTGATACACTTGTACGATAGCAACGCAGAAAGAAGAAGACAAAGACCTCGGTTGCCGCCATAGTCGGATTCCGAAAGATGGGTAAGTGGCCGTGTAATTAACTTTACTGCGGTTTCACCCCTCTCGCGCGCACTATACTGTTAATGCAATTCTATGGGCTCAGCATTGGCGCAGTTTAATTCTTCCGGAAACATTACTTTGGGGTATGTGCAGATACATGCGCGGATTAAACACGAACAGGAAAATGCAAACTACGCGTAGATTCCCCTTTCTTTTTCTTGCTGAATTTACCAGTGTGTGTATAAGGCGCAAGTTTTAAGCAATGTGCAGTTTTTCGAGTGCGAGAGAGAAGCAGAGCAGGCGCTGCTTCGCAACTGACGTCGATTCGTATAGTTGACAAGATTCATAATGAGGCTTTAAGGAAAGCTTGCGAAACGGACCGCGCGTAAGCGGAAACATATATTCACAGTTACCTTCCAATAAAAATCAGGAACGGGTCCAACAGATACTGAGTCGGATGCTCTGGTGCAGGAGTTACATAAACAGGGAAAAGGCTGGCCCTGCGTTTCGATATGTGAACCCATCTTGGTCAAAGGCCAAAAATTTTTTTTCAAAAGACAAACACAGGTCCACCTATCACAAGGTAGGCCATCCTTTTTGAGGCACTTTCTCCCCTATTACGTAACTTTGATATAACAGTCATCTGCCACTGTAACCATAAGTCATGATCACATAATTTCTTTTCGAGAGACTTGTCCTCACTGATGCGCAACCAAAAATCAATCCTATGATGAAAAAATCTTTCCCTTATTTCTGGCAAGTCCGAATATTCACTCTCCAGAATTCGGACGCTAATTTGGGCTTCCAATTACGATGGAGTAAACGTGAAACAGTAACGCGCTCGACCAACAGAAGCACGACCTCCCGCCTACAGAGCCGATTTACTGGCATGGTACACCAATACGCCACATAGCACCTTCAATTTATTTACCCCTTACCACCCGCCACGATGGCTCATTTGCGATGGCGTAGCGGTGTTAAGGTTGCTGGTTCGATCCCCGGCAGCGGCGGCCGCATTCCCATGGAAGCGGAATTAAAAACACGTCATGTATCGCGTTTTTAGTGCACGTTAAAAAAAAAAAAACTCCGGCTAGTAAAAATGAATCCCGAGCTGTCAATTACGACCTCTCTCATGAGCGACTGTGCAGTTTCGAGATATTAGAGAGCGTCAGGATTGGGGATCCAAGCGCCTTGGGGACCCAAGAAAAATTGCGGGCTGCAAGTGCGCATGCACAAAACCCAAGCCGGTCTTGGGTTCTTGCGTTCGCGTTGACCCAAGACAAGCAAAAAAAAAAAAAAGAAACTGGCGTGACTTCCCAAGCCGTCTTGTGTCGGCCTGGCGGACGACGAGAAATCGCGAGATTTATCAAGAGCACCGTCCAACTAACACATTGATTACGTTTATTACACTTTATTATTGGCCCTTTCTGCTCAAAAATGCATTCTGTTCATTTTTTTTTTTACTCGCAAGGCAAACTTTTCTTTTTTTTTGCTTTCAAGAACCTTTTTACTTTTCCCACTGCGGCATCCCGAACACTCGAGCCAACGCTGTCCGCGTATGACCCAATTATCACTTTCTGCTGCCCGTCTAACCCCAAGCGCAGCTATATCCCACGTGGCTTGGGGATTCAGAGCTTTGGATTCTCGATTATAAACTTGTCTATTAACTCGCACAATTAAATAAAAGTGCGTTTAGCCCTTTTGCTTTCTTTCTCTCTCTCAATTTTGTATTGGTAAATTTGTTATACTTCTTCTGATCTTGACGTTGTTTTATTCGGGCTAGATTTACACTACAACGCCGAGAGGGCTCATTGCACATGAAGCTCGAAATGTGACGTGTCGAAACAATACGCTGTCACACGAAGTGGGAGGCGCTGTTTTTGTCTTGATCCGTATGCAGACTGCCTTTAACGCCGAAACATTTATGCAGTGACAGACACATAGCACGAACGCGCGACGTTAGCCTGTACTTCTTTCGGACGATTGTGGAGCTCTGTTAGCTGCTGTACGATGGTACACTGAGAATTATCTTCTCCTTCGCAGCCAACTTCAGCGAATTGTACCAGGCTTCTCTTCGTAAGTGCTGAAACAACTTTTGTTGAAACAATGCTGTATTTGTGAACCTGAAGACTCGTAATGATGACTTTATTCTGTGAGATTGTAAGCAGCAGCGCTAATCGAACGCGTCAAGAACGTGTTGTGGAATCAATCGCAATGCCGTAGGTACGATAGGGATTTTTCGCCGTATACAGCGCTTTCATCCCTAGGCTTAGAACCGCTCTCAGATCGCCGACGCACGGAATCATTGAAGTTTTTGCATTGCGTTATTAACTCTTCTTGCCGTATATCTTCAGATAACTACCTAACTCCTGCGAAACCATCTAATACTAGCAGTCACCATCACCTTGACATCGCACCTTATTTCGCCCGTACGGACACATTTAAATACAGTTTATTTCCTCGTGTAATCGAGTACTGGGATTCTTTGCCTGGTGCTACTCGTTCTCTTCCTTTAAACTTATTCTTGGCGGCCATTGAATAGTTTTGGTTTGTGTTTGTTTGTATTTTTGTATTGGGCCTGTATTACTTACTATTCTCATTTCTCTGCCTTTCCCACCCACTCCTGCAATAGCCCGATAGGGCTGCAGTATGTACGAATAAATAAATAAATAAATAAATAAATACTCAGTCTTAGTACACCAGAAATGGCGCGTTCAGAAAAATATTTGTCTCTCGGCCCAAGGTGAACGGAACAGTTATTCTATTCCGTTCACCTTGAACCCTTTTTCTATTATTTATCGTGAGGTTGGAGACAATGTGCTTTTATTTATTTCTTCCCATGCAGGTTTATTACACCTGCAAAACACTAGGTAATTGGAAGAATACTTAAGGGAGTTACTAAAAGAGCACACATGGGAAGTAACGAAGCTAATTTTACGGCGACAAAATTCAGGACGGTGGTCAGGAGAAATTACGCGAGAATACCTTATTAGCTTTCAACAATGTATACTCATCAAATATTTTTAATGGTTAACTTGAAACGTTTTAAATTGGCTCCAAGCAACATACACGAGATCGTGTACCATTCGGTACGTTTGACTCTCGCAGCGACGTAGCTAGTCACTAATTCTTCTTCGAGACGGCTACAAAAATATCTGTGGTTACTGCAATACTTACCTGCGAAAATGCTTACCCAAAAACAAAAAAGAACGTGGACATAAGAGCGCTGTATGTCGCTGATCTGGGAGATGCTGTTGGATACTTTGTGATGACTCGAAGAATATATGTGTGCGGCGGCCACAAACAGTGTGACCGTGAATCCCGCCCCAAATGAGTAACAAGAATTTTGCAGCTTTTCTTGAGAAGCGGAGAATGAGTAGCGAGTGTCAAGCTAAATGAAAAAAAAAAAAGTCGGTAGTATATTCAGGTAAGTAATGACTCATCAGTGAAAACTTGTGGTGATCGCAAACTACGCTGCGACGTGAATGTTACTGCGGCTTTATAGTAGAGGAGGCGTGACGTGTTCTGGCAGCTACCTTATTTTCAACTGTCGTTCAAAATGGTTACGTGTTACGGGAAAAGAGTATCAATTAGCATATTTCGCTGTACAGGACCGCAGCAAAGGGAACTGAGGTGCTTGAGAGTTTTCATTCCTTTCATTCCAGGATAGTTTCAATTACTCAGTATACTCGTACATGCTCCACCACACTTCGGGCTGTTGCACCGCTCTCTTTTTCCGCGTTGCATGGTGCGATGCAATTACAGATTAAAAAAAATTACCCAGCTGCATTGTTTGGGCGCTGCTTGACGTGCGCTGGACGTAATACGCTCCCGCAATAAGCACGTGACTGCGAACGTCATTGCATCCTTTGCTAGAGAAGATGACCAGCGCATCAGGCACAGCGTATCACTTTGTTTTTTTTATTCGTTTTCCGCAGGGCCTCATCCCACCAGCAAGCCCTTACCAGGTAAACTTCTTCAAGCCAGCTGCTTCCCGCGAACATATCGCAGTTGTTTCCGAATCCGCAGCCATTTGCGGCAAGATGGCCGTAGAGGTGGCCTCTCCGTCGCATCGTCAGTGTGAATGGGTGGCGGGCGACGCGGATAAAAATCACTGTTGCTTACCGAGTGAGAAAGTCTCTAAATTTAGCGAGTCGTTTAGCCACCTTAACGACAAAATCGCCTTTCCGGAGTGGTATCGAATATGTTTAGCGACTTTTCTGGCGAAGGAGGCGGCCAGTAAATTGCACTGGTAAAATCTCTCAAAATATACATTCGGTAATTTCGATGCTTCGCTCCCATTTTATTCCAACACGGATATCCGCCTCCATTTGGGCGCTGTTTCCTGAGACATATCGAAGTACTTTTAGTGAATCATCCGGATGCGTTAAGGATGCTTGTTTGGGCAAACTAAAATCTAAAAATATTTTACTTCGTTAGCCAACAAATCGTGCGTTGTTTAGCCTTATTGAGAATACGACCGCTGACGAACTACCACAGGTGGGTATTAGACGCTATGAAATAAACAGTATCGAATACGTCTATAGAAACAATTCATAATTCTAAGGCGGTAATTATCATTGTCGCTTAACGACTTTTTTGCCAAAAATGTAGGGGTTTTTCGAGCCACGACCGGGAAGCTTTGTCCAAAAAAAAAAAAAACGTTACCAGCACCGATAAAATTGTATACCGCGTCGCATGGCTGCGAGTGATTTCGACCGATTTTCTCATAATGCGACGACTGCACGAAACCATTAATAGACCATCGAGTTCTTTTTCACACGATGTGCGCAGGACAAATATGCAATAGAAGCGAGAAGTATAAGGTGACAGGAAACGAACGTTCAGCCACGCAATCGCTTTGTAAAAACGTACGGTATTTGACTGTGGCGACAAAATACGGGGCAATGTCTAGAGACTGCACTGTCTGCCTTGAAAGACTAGGACGTCATTCATTTGGTTCGTGCAGTATACATACAGTATACTTTTTAAACTCGAGGTTTTTCACTCTGACGGAGGGTCAACGAGGGTCTGCAATTTATTTGCGAAACGAAAGGAGCTATCCGTACGTGCACCCCAACCAGCGCCCTCAAGCAAGCGCCGTAGCAGTTAGTGGCCGAGCTGGTGCTTTACCTGGCGCGTCCCGTCTGCGAGAGCGGGGTGTCACAGATCGCCCACTAACTCATGTGGAGCGTGTTTCAGTGCGCTGCCTTTGGATGTGGGTGGAAGGTTAGTCACGTGATCTTTTTTTATATTTTTGGCGGGCTTCTTTTATCGGCCGGAAGAAACAAACGGACAAGAGGTACCTGGCCGAAAACATGGCAGTTTTAGGTGTCTTTTTATTTTCTACAAATTCGTCATCGAAAGGATGCCATTCTGAACAGTAAATTAAAAAAATTGCTAATTGCATTTAATTGCCAAATTGAAGGGCAGTAACATAAAATTATTGGTGGCTGCTCTGCTTAACTACGAAGAATATGCACTTGGTTATATTCATATAGAACGGCAAATCTCTTTATTTTTTTAAGAACGGGATGGGCGTCATAGCAGGGACACGTGCATACGCTTTCTAATTGTGAATCGGAGGGTTCAGGAAATTTGTAACGGCATCTTTTATTTTATTGTCCTTCTGGAAGTGTGACTGCTGTGAGAAGTGGCAATCTTGAAGGGCATTGATGCAGTCCATGAAAAGCGATGGCCTCGTGTTCGTCACCAGACAAGGGTAAAGTTTTCTACAACTGCAAACCTTTGTTTCCGAAAAAAAAACCGCTTAGGATTTTCTTCGTAGCTTCACGCTGCAGGTGGGTTGATGACGATTTTTCTTCTGTTATTACCCTCCTCCACCTTGCGCGCTTCCGCAGAGTTGATTGGCCACGAAAAAAAGTAATCACTGACACATTCTTCACGAACTGTCGCATGCGTGCCTTCCTCTGAAGACGAGAGCGGCTTCATGGACTACGTTTCCCCGCCGCCAGTCAACCGGTACGGTCTCGACCACTACGTGCCTTTCAACTACCCTCCCCCTCCCTCTCCTCGGGGCTACAACATCCCTTTTTACTACCCTCTCCCTCCTATCGTTAGTCTACCTCCTCTACCTCTGATGCCTCCCACTTCCTTGCTTCGTCCCTACGATCCTCCACCGTTGCTACGCTACCGTAGGGTTGAAGGTAAGCGTTCTGCGTCTCAGTACTCGTGGACAACATTGCCTGTGATAGAAAGCCAGGCTACAGGGGGCGGCGCCGTAACATACGTGTTACAGCGCCAAGTTGTACGGCAGAGTTTCAAAGCGTTTCGGAGTGCTAGTCAGGACGTGTGCATCGCCAAATTCCGCCATGTCGTATATTTCTGTAATGGCGACATTCTTGGGCCAATCGGAGACGCCGCGCCAGTCCTCTGGACCAATCAGAGCTCACAAGATGGCGAATCAGACAACACGGCGGAATTTGACAATGTCCAGAACAGTCCTCTCGGTTTCTTAAAAGAATTAATTAACCAGTGTATCAACCGCGTGTGACGGTTTAGCGTTTGCCCAAATTCGAACAAAAAGAAACCAGTAAATATAAGTAAAAGTATTAGGGAAACTAAAAAAATTAAATCAGCCTCGATTTAAAGTTTGCTTTCGAATCCACCTCGTCGACTTGAAGAGGAAATAGTCAATCGGCACTCAAAACTCAAATATTCGCACAAGCCAAGCACGTATGGCATTTACGCCTAACTATCGGTGATTACGAAAACGCAAACCCGAGCTGCACGGGACGGGAGCTGGGGCGCTATAACGGAAAGCTATTCTAAACTTTTCTATTCCAATTCTGCAATCATCCCTCTACGACTGGTGAAAAAATTTTAGGTCCAGCCCCCACTTCGCCTGTCTGTCACGCGACGTCACGAAAACCGCGATAGCTCTCCATTTGATATGACGTGTACGCACTGATTATGCATGAATAGAAAGAAAAAAAAAGAAAAAAAATATTTCTGAATCGGTGCCTTTTGACTGTTAACCCTATGCTAATGTTCAAAAGTTTTGGGGCTGCGCCCCCATCATCTCTTTGCCACGCCACATCACAAAATCGCGAGAACTAAATGCGTCAAAGTCACGTGTATGGGTTAAAGATGCATTAATATGCAGAACAAAACTCTTGTTTTTTTTTCTGAATAGCCGAAAATTGCCCCATTCTAAAATAAGGAGAAGATGGCTCAGGTACTGGCTATTCTAACGGTACTAACGAGCCCTTTCGCTACGCGAACGAAACCACTCTGGCTACTCTCCTTTAGTGAGGATCCGTTTTAGTGGCATTCTGAACCTTCCATTGCAAGCGGCCGCGATTTTCTACCAGCCACCGCAAGCTATGTACGGGGAATATGACCAATGGCAGACGGCGGCATTGACCTTCCCATCCGGTTATATATTTTCATTGCACTGGCTCGGCCCCATCGAAACCCTCTCCACTTAAGCGTGCTCCTCGCTTCTTGTGAGCCAGTTAGATAAGATAAACCGCTCAGTGTAGGCAATGCCATCCGTTTTGGAAGCGACCAAAGGAGGCCTCCTATAAACGAGGATAACGCTTGATTGGGCTGTTCAGACACCGCTGCACCTGAGCGCCCGATGCTTGCGTCGGCGGTTGCGGAAATTTGATGTCATACGAGTGGAATAAAAACAGAATAGCTTTACATTATTGGGCCCCTGATCTTCGTCTTGCCTATAGCACTGTAACCATATTTCGAATGGCTGGTTCCATGTCGTAGCGGAAACGGTATTGGCGTGGTAACTCTACTGCCGGCATTTAAAGCCCGGACGCTTCTCTATTGCAGTTAATTAGAACGAAACTAGACATTTTTATCGGTGCACTTTGACCTTATTTAGGCAAACGTACTTTTGGGGGATAAGCTCTGTACCTATCCAGGGCAAAGCAAGCTGCGCGCAAACATCCAAACAGGATAAATTATTGAGCACCTTGAAAGGGCATCTTCAAGATGTTCAACCAGTAACAACTCGCCCAAATGTCGATCATTCTACAGTATATATTATTGAGGCTCAGAAATGTCAGAAAACGCCTGCGTTCAGTTTGCGGCAGCTGCTCATGTTCATGTGTGGCCCTTAGAGAATGTCACCATCTCTACGGGTTTGCAAGCCGTACTGAAAGGAGGCCTTTAGCAAATTTTATGGCGATGAGTGGAATTTAGTACAAACTGGCCTTTTATTTTCTTACAAATATTTTCCAACAACAAAGAAAGTTTTCCAATGTGTCTCTCCTAGTGCACAGTTACACTCAATCTAAAGCTGCTGCACCTACGCCATCGCGACCTTCATCATTTTGTGATTTTAACTGCGCTTCACACTATTCTGCCACGCCGACTAGTAACAAGTCCTGCCATGTTCCACCCGCTTCCGCACAGTACTTGCGTATTGTCACTGGTCCCAGAGAATTTGGCACCCCGCTCCATTGCGCTGTCTAATCGCGGAGGTTAGTGACATAATTATCTGCTACCAGATGACGTCTTTTTGATACTAATGTGAACTCCTGGAGATCACTCGGTGCCTTGTAATGGCAAGCCAAGATAACAGCCAAAACCAGAGAGAGCGTCCCCTTTTCCAGAAACACCGGGGTGCAAAGCTGACGGAAGCGTTAACTGATCAGCGGTCGAAAAAAGTAAGAGATGTTTAAAATATTGGCGAGAAAAAGCAGCGAAGAGATGAAGTTGGGGTCATCAATGGCGCACGTAAGTTTACAAGGTATATGCAGAATGCTCGACTGCAATATACGCAGTAAATCGTGATTAGCTCTCATAGTCTAGGTGGCTTTTTGTTGCCACACTCTTGCAAAGGAGATGGCAAGAGCAATCATTGTCGTCGTCGTTAACTTCATTATCGTCGTCATCATGACATATTATGTGCATTTTCTTCTACCACAAACATCGCTTTATCTCGACGTTTATGTAATGAAATGCGTCGCATGATCGTCGGGTGTCAAAGTGCGTAGGCATTTGCTGAATAAAGATGCTGGGTAGATAGCTCGCTGACAAAGAAAGCAAGCGCAGCTGATCCTTGGAACATAAATGCAGGTTCCGTAGCACTAGGACAAAAATGGCATTCGGCTCCGACGTTGATGATGATGATATTGTCAAAGGATCTATTGGAGGTGTTCTTTCTTTCTTTTACCGTGTTAAGAAGGACTGCAGGGCCTGTTTACTTCACATGAACATGACGCTTTCTGTTACTTTCTAGCCCCGAGCTCAGATCAGCAGTGAGTATTGCGGTGCTTCACTTTTTCTTCTCATTTTTTTTAGTTTCATACAGTATACAAGCAGCGTAAGCCATTGAAGTGTGAGTGGACTAGGCGTACCCTATGTTATTTATGAGCTCATCAACGTAAATGGAAATGAGTGTCATGGATCGATGCTCATGCCAGCAAGGTCCTGCCCGCTTAAACAAATAAGCACTCATTTAGCTTTCCCGCTCGACATACCTGCCTAACGTTCCTGCTTTGCGTTGCGATCCGACCATCGCATACACTTGTCTGAGCGGAGCATACAAAAAGACGCCGAGAGCAGAAGAGACAGAGCTACATCAAACAAACAAAAATTGACCCACAACCTTCACTGGGAGTTGAAGTATGCTAAGTATGTATTGTGCCACTTGCTATGTTATGAAATTTCATCCGATCAGTATGAAGTTTATCAACCCTTATCTGTCATTATCGGCTAGATCCGACCAATTTCAACCCTTATCGGTTGTTATCAACCTTATCGGATTCGATCCGGCCCTTATCATCCAAAATCAGGCTTAACGCAATCAATCCGATCCTTATCAACCTTATCGGACATGAACCGACTCTTATCGGCCCTTAGCAACATTATCGTTCTTGATCTGACCATTGTCAACCGTTTCGGTGCTTATTAACATTATTAGAATTGATCCGGCCATTATAAGCCCTTATCGCTCCTTACCACTTTACCCATCCGCGTCGAACCAATGTCAACTGTGATGAGAGCCATATAACCCCTCATCGCTCCTCATCATCCTTATGAAGTCAATGACTGCTTATCTGTCTGTGTTGACAAGGAAATTTATTCACCCGTAGGCACGCTTACAACTGTGGTATGAAGGTAAAGTACAGTATAAGGTACAGCGCATGTAATACATCATACTTGGTGTAAACAAAACAGATGATCAAATCAAATAATAAATGGTGTCTGCTTGACACTGCCTTTGCCACACACAATAACAGCAACAACAACAACAAAACATCATTACATCGTCCATGCAAAAGCATTATTGTCAGCGTCGAATTTATGAAAGACATTCGGGGCACATACCAATACAAACTCTCAACTCAGGCAAACAGAATTGAGCATTATTCTGGCTGTAGGCAGACTTTGCCTCGGGAGACGGTTAGGTATCGAGTAGACCAGCGGCGAAGAAACTCAGCTTCACCGAGTTTGAAGAACTGTTCTTCAAGATGACCCCATACTATCACCCCGGAACCACCACAGAACGTAGCTAGCGCTGTAGTAGACGAGACTCCCAAACTGATCTCGGCGCTGTGGGGGCAGCACGATGGATGTTCCAAACATTCTTGCTACTAGCTTCCAGAAAGTGTGGGCTACAACGCACTCCTTTACTACATGCGCACTGGTCCATTTTTGTGCTCAATGAATGCATTTATGATTCGCTATCATATGCCAGCGTTCAAGCCTGTCTCGCGACATGAAGCGCATGAGCCCATGAGATTGGTGGCATTTTGGTCGGTGAAGGAACATCCCAACGGAAGGCACATCCCGCGACCACCGAAACGCAACGGGGATGTGGCGTGTTTGGCATTAAATTTTCGAGAAATCAGAATTATCCTGATGTCTACAATGCGCCATGTCGGCTCTACATGTGATTCTAGAGATGGCTTTTATTCCGCCATCACCAAATATTTCAACAACGCCTTCACAGAAACAATATAATATAGATTATTTTCTTTATATTGATTCGTCTTGCGTGATGGACATATTTCCTCGTTGGGTTGGCATAGAAATGCTTGCGCATTCAAAAAGAAAGCACCTGGCATGTATACATAATGTTCCATCCCGAGCTTCAACCAGAGTTGCCAGGCCCAAAAAGTAACTAGGTATTGTAGGGTGTTAAAAAGTAGCCAGAAAACGTCGCCAGGCTACTGCCCTGACCAATCACTTAAGAAGCAAACATTGCTGCAGGAGATTATGAACCATTGCTTTTCGAGCTGTTCTGTTTAGTGCGCTTCGACGCATTTAAAACGCATCCTTGGGGATCAAGTCAAAACTGGTGGCTCCGTATTCGTATTCGGGAACTATTATCCCTGCGTGTATGATTAAGTGAACGCGAATAGTTGTCACTGAACTCTTGTACCAGCGAATATGTCGTGTTCCCAATCCTCGCTCTTTAGTAATTCGCCAATGCATCCCGATGTCATATCTAAACATTGCGAGGGAATCTCCTATATTAGTCAGGATTTCTAATCCATAAAGAAACAAGTTTTTATAGTAGTTTCTGTAGCCATATCTTGTCGTGGTCTCACATGCCTTTACTCAAGTTCATCATGGAACCGTAATAAAGCTTTTGTTTTCACCGTATAGTTTTCGGAGCAATCGACTTATAAAAGGAGACATTCCATGGAATGATCAGAAGTTGTTTCTGTTCAATGAATTTGGTCGGTTGCAAGGTGACGGTTTCGTCCTCCCTTCCAAACACACATGATGAAGATGGTCGTTTCACATTGTGTGCGCCACAAGAGGTGTACTAGAGCAAGTTATAGCTTCCATTTGTAAGAATTTGTCTTGTTTGTCTGTAGTTCTTGTAGAAAAACGTTGCTTTTAAAGGTAGAGAGAAAGTAAGTAGCCAACCCGAAAATTTTCCCACCATAAGCCTCCACAAATAGCCAATTTGGCGCAGAGTAGCAAAACCTGGCAACACTGGCTACCATTATTGATACGGTCAGTTAAACCTAGTGCAGGCTATGCTGCCTTGTACATCATGCCCAGCCTCCGCTGTTGCTCTCGCCATTGAGAAATTTTACGTCAATATATCTGATTGACAAATTAAAACAATCACATCAATTTTGAGCGATTATAATTAGTTTTGTTCTCTGCGCGTTGTTTCTAACCTATCTGTATGCCAAACGAGAAATAAAATGAGCAGTTCGGTATCAAACACATTTATGTGTAGTGCAGCATTGTGTTTAGCTGGGCTTCGGTCGGCAGAGCGCAGTGGAGGTCGATTCTCCAAATCGAGCTAAAGCTCCCCGCTATGTACACGTGCTGAAAAATGCTGCTGCCGGATCAGAAACGAAATTCTGGTCCTCGTAAAGGGAATATAGTGTACTTAAAGAGGTGCCTCCATGAAGAATATGACGTTACAAAGACGGGACAAAGTGTCACCTAAACGCTCCCCCCCCCCCTAAAAAAATTCACCGACGATTGCGATACTCCCTAATCCGAAGTTTAAGCGCACCTCTGTAGGTGTTTTCATTTCGCGATACATTGGCAGGGGCGGACAATCTGTCTGGTGCGCCACTTTCCAAACGGTCGTGGCGCGTCTGCCTCGCCAATTGGGAGATCGAGAGAGGCAGCGCGTGGGCGACGCGTCGGCGCGATTCCCAGCAGCCGCCATGTAGATCACGCAGCGCTTTGTTTCCATAGAGATGACGCGCGCTACTCTTGCTCCATACCGTAGTCATCGTCGCCGCTCAGCCCGTCTTTCGCGGCACTACGCTTTTCTTCTCACGCTTTCGTTCCACCAACGACGAGAGCGGCCCTTCGTCACGGGGTAATCGCACCCCGTGTGCCAGCGGCGACAACACCCAAGGGAGTGTCACATCGAGCCTCACTCGTGGCCGCTCGCCATCGCCCCTTGCAGGAGTAATGGTCCCCTTCACAGCCGTTGGTACCGCGGACTGCCCTCAGGTTTACCCTCAGGAGCTGACGCCACGGACGAGCGTAGCCCTCCCACTCCTCACTACACTCTGCCCCCCCCCCCCCCGCTTCGCAAGCGCAGACGAGATCGCCCACGCAGCTGCGGATGCCTAGGCCGCCGGCAATTCAGCGCATGCGCAGGCCTCTCCCGTCCCCTCCTCCTCCGGTTTTGACCTCATGGTTCCGCTGCACCCTACTCCGGCGCTATCGTCTTTCTTTCATCTCCCGCTGCACTCCCCGTTCGTTTTCATTCTCCGCGGCGTTCGCTCGCTCGGTTACGCTGACGCCGTCGGGCAACGCCGACGCTTGCCGCAGGAACGGGCGCCTAAGAGCTGCGCTCTAAAACATCAAGCTAATTTTTTATCTAATCTTTTCATTGGACACTCACAAACGCCGACGCTTTCCCGCCGGTCCCATCCATCATGAGCACCGTGGAGGTTCGACGCCTTTAAAGCCGCTCGTTATGCCAGCGTTACGACGCGCCCGGTACCTGTTGTGGCACTGTTCTTGATGCTTAGCAGCAATTGTTCCGTGAGGCCGTTATATTGGGCCCTTAGCGTCACTGTACATTTAGCTTTCAAGCCATACCATGGCCACGAATTTCGGACATTTCCCCCGCGGCCACCTGTCAGATTTCACCACAATGCACCTTCGTAACTGAAATGACAGCATTATATATATATATATATATATATATATATATATATATATATATATATATATATATATATATATATATATATATATATATATATATATATATATGGTGTCCCGCATAACTTGAGCCACGAATTTAAAAATGAAAGGCCCGTCGGAAGCGAACTGCTTCGAACGCGTGCTATTCCCAATAGCATATAGTAACTCAGACAATTTCTTATTTTGCCCATTTAAAATTTTTTAAACTTTCTGTACACTAATGCGGAAATACCACGCATATGTACTGCACTTATTAGTAACTGCTCTGCTTCGTGATAACAGTCTTCTGATCCTGAACAACACACTGCTAGAACAAAGACGTTACGACTAAGTACCGGAAATACGCACGTTCATGAAAGGGCACACAATATCGACGTTTCTAACTGAAAGCTGTTTAAATCCTGTAGGCCTTCTGAAACGTAATTTTTGAAAATGCGGCCCGTCGAGTTTCGCTGGTCTACTGCGTTGATGCTGGACAGAAAAATTCTCCAACATGCAGGACTGACTGAAATTGTTAAAAAAATTATAAGTACGGACTCTACGCGCGGCGTAGACAATTGACTTTGATGTATTATTGCATCGTCGTTTTTCATCGTTGTCAGCCACCGCTATCCTTATTTCTCTCTCTCTATTCCCTTTCTTCCAACGTTGTCTAGCTGGCTAGAAAAAAATGTACGCTGGGCCGACCTTTTTAGGTAGAAGCTTGGGCGAGTTGGCCATGGTTCCTAACCAATGTAGGACAAAAGAAAGAGAAGAGTGATGATCGCTAACCGACTTCTTGCTCTTCTCTGGCCTCGATCCTACATCCTCACGCTACGTAATACCGCCGTTACGTCCTTTTTACTTTTACTTTTCGCATCCGTAAGCATTCCTCTACCCCTTTACTCCCCCCCCCCCCTTCCATATCTGGGTGCCGTACAGCGAATCGTAAGCTTTCATATCTTTGCCTTCGGGTGAAACTTAGTTCTTTTTTTAATTTCTTTTTTTGACGTGGGACGCCGGTAAAAATGCACAAATGGAGTTCACCTGCTGAAACGGCGTTATGAAAATGTGTTGTAGGATTGTCGTTTATATTTTTGCAAGCATACTAAGCACGTGCCTTACTCTGGTATCATTGTCTAAGAGTCTTTCAAGCGCTCAGTCTATTTCGGTGAAATTTACAGAGCCTGTTTGGAGCAATAATTGATATCCTGGTGATGAATTTCAATATTTTAGAATTAATTTAATTTAGAATAATTTAGAAGAATTTAGAATAATTTTAGAATAAGTTATTAATCTTGATATCTTCAAGTGGCTATCGTTGCTTACAAAAGTTATCGTTCCGAAATGAAAGCAAGGTTTATCATTCTTGTACGTAACATTATATTAGGAAGGCCCACGCTTTGCGACTGTGTGGTGGCTTTGTTATGTGTCAGTAGCTTTAGTTTCCAAATTCGCCTATTTGCCAGCACTAAAGTTGCACTTCCAGATTGCGTTCAAAGTTTCAATTATCCTATCAAAAGAAAGGAAAAAAAATGAAAATGTGAGCTGACAGTAGCATTTTGCTTAAAATTTCATCGAAAGAAATGTCCTACGATTATATCTGCTTCGCCTAGTGCGAAAACGAAAGTTTTTAAGGCGCACTTCTGTGAAAAACGCAAACAAAGAAAAAGAGTTTTAGAAAACGTGCCATTTTATTCTCATTCCGTGTATGGTCCCTAAAACTTCCTTCGAGCATACGCGGGGCCTTCTTATTCGATTCTGCTCCGTTCGGTGGCAATAGCTTCCACCTGGCTATCGTCCGCGACAAGCATGGCTTGGTGCGGCTTTCTATATGCGTGGTTCGTTGGCGTCAAATGGCGCGAAAAAAAGTAGCCGCTTTGTCCGTGCCCTTCTGACGCGGGCATCGCAAGTAGAGGGAGCGTTGTAGCTGCCTTCGTCGCCTATAGCGCGCTACTGTTATCCGTGCTAGCGTCAACAGGGGGCGCAGCGTTTCCTCGCCGTTCTTGTTAGCCGGCAAATTTGCCGGCGCGGAGCCGTTGCGTGGCATCGAGTACGCTCTGCTCACGATCGCGTTGGGTGAGACTTTTTTTTTTTTTGTTTGGAACAGACAGCGTGTAAAAAAAAGTTTTCTGTCGATAGTAGGCACGGCGCGCCAGGTCTATTTCTGGGTTTAAAAAACGGCGGCCGCAGAGGACTGTGCCGTTTACGCCACGTCGCCGGCGCGTCAGAAAAAAAAAGAAAAGCGCAAATTTAAGCTTTTGTACTGCACTGATGTCTATAAAAAAGATGTATCCCACATTCTCGAATCGTCAACAAATCTGAAACTGGCATAATCTAAAGTCACTTTTTTATTATAATTACTGGCACCATGTCCCACCCCTTGACTCGCGCAGGGCGTTCACAGAGGCGTAGCTCGGAAGTACTATGTTTGTCCATCCGAGCAGGAACGGTCGCGTTTGATTGCGTTCGCTATGCCATAGTGGGTATAACTTACCAAATTTAAACTAGCGTTCATCAGGAGTTGTGATGCCTACAAATGTGCAATATGGTGCAGTGATTGTGCCCTTGCTCGGCCATCCCCCCTCTCTCTCTGCCCCATTGTGATTCCGCTGGGATACCACGGCCGGTTCTTACAGTGACTAGTTGGTTCCCATGCATTCTCTGCACATGGCGTCAATCCTATACGTTTCTATTGACAAGTACGTTTGCACCTAAATATGTAATCAGTGTCGTTGTTGTCGTGTTTGTCGCAGCTGTTGTTTCCTCTTGAAATCACATTGATCGTTTTTCAGGGAGCAGCCCTTGCTGAGCACAGTCCTTTACGGCATGCTAACGGTGCTCAGCCTGCTCCTCTTCACCCTCGTGGTGGCTTCTCTCGTCGTGGTGGCAGGTGAGTCACTGCAGTGCTCTGTCCGATATGGTTGATTATGATCATGGATGATGATGATGATGATGATGCTGATGCGCTTCGTGGAATCGTGAAAACTCATTATGAGTTCACTACTTCGCGCACCTCCTGTGAGATGTCCAATCGGGGGGCGTAACATACATGAAGGCAGTTTTACTATACGATATCATCACTATCATCATCATACGCCCATATTTTATGCCTACTGTAGGACGATGGCCTCTCCCAGCGATCTCCAATTACAGCTGTCCTGCGCCAACCGACTCCAACTTGCCCCTGCAGATTTCCTAAGTTCCAACCCCGCCTAATTTTCTGCCCTCTTCGATGGCGCTTCCCTTCCCTTGGTACCCATTCTGTAACTCTAATGGTCTACAGGCTATCGGCCCTGTGCATTACTTGGCCTGCCTAGCTCCATTTTTTTTCTTTTAATGTCAACTAGAATATCGGCCACTGCAGTTTGCTCTCTGATCCACACCGCTAGCTTTCTGTGTCTTAAAGTTATGCCCAACATTTTTCGCTCCATCGCTCTTTGCGCTGTGCTTAAGCTGTTCTCGAACTTCTTTGGTAACCTCCATTTTCCTGCCCCATATGTTAGCCCCGATAGAATGCAATGATTGTACACTTTTGAACAACAGTGATAAGCTCCCAGTCATGATTTGGTACTTGAACTCCGTATGCATATGCACTTCAGCCCATTCTTATTATTCGCTAAATTTCCTTTTCATGATCAGGGTCCCCTGTGAGTAATTGGCCTAGATAAACGTACCCCTTTACATACCCTAGAGGCTGACTGGCGATCCTGAACTCTTATTCCCTTGCCAGGTTATTGAAGATTACCTTTGTCGCGTGTATATTAATATTCAACCGTACCCTTACACTTTCTCGGTTAAGTTCTGCAATCATTTGTTGCAATTCATTCCCAGTGTTCAAGAACCGGACAGTGCCATCTGCAAACCGAAGTTTGTTGAGATATTTGCCGTTGGTCCATATCTTCAGCGACTCCAGGGCAGCCATCCGTGCCTTCAGCGTTGGCGCTGTGTGTAAGGAAGCCTGTCGCATCCTCGACGGCAAAAGCATCGCTACCCACACCCTCACGTGGTTCCCCGCTCACATGGGATCGATCGTGGGAGGCCCCACAAACCTCAACGAGCTGGCCCACTCCAAGGCTCGAGGTCTCGCTTTCCGCGACCATGGAGAACTCCAACGCCGGCCTGCAGTGGTAGAGAACAGAGATCAACCAACCACATACAATGAAATTGCGCAGCACTTTTATCTCGGCAGGAGAGACTTTTCCCTTCCACACAAGAAGTTAAATAGAGCGCAGGCATTGACCCTCAGATTATTGCAAACAGACTCGTATCCCAGCCCAGCTTTATTCCACAAACTCTATCCCGACACCTATGCCACTGATTCTTGCAGGCACTGCAATGACATCGCTAGCCTAGACCATATGCTCTGGCGTTGCCCTTCGTTACGAGGCACAGAACAAATTAATGAGGACAAGTGGCTCTCCGCTATCAAGAGCCCCGATGCCGGGGCGCAACTATGGGCTGTCCAGAGGGCCCACGATGCGGCGGTCGGGTATGGCCTGACTGTCCCAACGTGGGAGCGGCCCGCAGCGCTCTGAGTCGCGTACCTCAGGACCTTCATTAAAGTTTTGCACCCATCCATCCATCCATCCATCCATCCTCACTCCTAAGCCTTCCCAGTCTAACAGTTTTAGTGCCTTTTCTAAGCATGCAGTGAAAAGCATAGGAGAGATTGTGTCTCCTTACCTCACCGCTTTCTTGATGGGTAATTTTCTATTTTTTGTGTGGAGAACATAGGCAGCTGTGGACTTTTCGTAGATATTTTCCATGACATTCGCATATGCCTCCTGTACTTATTGATTACGCAATGCCTCCATGACTGCTGAAAGGGCCGATTGGCTGGAAGCGCCTGTCGTTCTGATGGGTACCCAAGCACAGCCGATCAGAACTTCAGGAGTGGACGAAGTGGACATATCCACTAGTTGGACGCTTGAAGAATATAACCCCTGAGACCTTAGAAACAGCGGTGCTCGGGCCATGCCTGCGCCGTCGAGTGCGACATCCCGGCGACGGCTGCGCTGACGGCGTGATTGCGCCTCAAGCGTCTCCCTCGTCGCTATCGAAGTAATGCGAATGCCGCATGTTACTTTCTATTAGGAAGCAATGGGCATCGGCATCCTGAAGTCCAAGAAAGAATGCAGTGGATGAAGTGGACACGCCGCGCGATGCAAAATGATGAGCGGTGCGCAAGGGCTTCAATTGACCTGAAATCGCAAGCGGGCTTCCTTCTTTGGAAACGCGCTTGAGAGCGCTGCATAACTTATGTGCAAGCGTAAGGTGTAAAGGCCAGGAAAAAATAAAG
The DNA here is from genome assembly GCF_050947875.1 of Dermacentor variabilis. Classification (NCBI taxonomy): domain Eukaryota; kingdom Metazoa; phylum Arthropoda; class Arachnida; order Ixodida; family Ixodidae; genus Dermacentor; species Dermacentor variabilis. The sequence goes on from NC_134575.1 coordinate 59,678,050, forward strand.
CTTCGTAGAAGAGCCCGTCATGGAAGGTGTTGTTTGGCACGCTTTACTACAATTACAATCCCACCTATTCCCTCTAGGGAATTTTTAAAATTTAAGCAATTAAAATAGATTAACAGTGACGTGATCACGCTTCAGAAATACTGTGGGTAACTATCAGCGTCTAGGAACTACACGCAGATGGCCTTATACTCAAGAAATGCACTACTTTCTTCGTAAAAGCTTGGTTCAAGTTAGGCAAGACAGCCATGTATATTGGATACGTGAGCTAAGCCTATCAATCGTGGTATAGCCAACGGGCTTGTTGACATTTCATGTCAAAGCGCTTATATACATAACTGCGGTGGTATTTCATTACAATTAGGGAGACTTCATACTGCGTGTAGGAATGAGCGTCCTAGTTATAAGTACAAGCCCTGCTATTGTTTGTAATTTAAAGAACACAGCAGCAATGCGAAATGTCATTGATCTACGATCAGGTGTGTCTTTGTCCATAATGCCTACTGTGAAATACCGGAAAAGATAATTAGCGTTACTTCGTTTATGACAAATATAGCTGCATAAATCTCTCCTTACATTATAGGATGTGGACAATCAAATTATTAACATATAGTAACCGTGATATATATTTCTCTAAAATTGGTGCAACTAGAAAACCACCCAGTGGGTAAAACACCCATGTGATATAAAAGTCACAAATACAGAACACGGCAAAGGAGAATTGTTATGTAGAAAGATTCACGCCATCGAATTCCACAAGTTTCATAATTTCTCATTTTCTTCGCTCTTGCTTTCTTTATTTCTTGCTTGCCATTTGGTATACATCCTCGTACAGCTGTTTTAAATCAACCACCTATTTCAAGCTTTTGCTCTTCGTGCGTTTTCATCAGCTTTATGCTGTTGCAGTAGGCACATAAGTAACTTGTGCTTCCTTGGAGCATTCATCTAAACTGGCACGTAACGGAGGCGCAAGCATTTACGATTTCGCCTTGCGTCACGCAGGAAAGCGTTCGCCGAGAAGGGAGCCCTGGACGGAAGTGGACTTGGTCCGCTACCGGACGCTTCCGGTCCGCGAAGTCCACTTCTCGCGGCGTCCCCTAAAGTTTGCCATCGAGACGCCTGACAACGCAGGGCCAGCGTCCTCCATTGACGAGGGCGACGACCACAAATAGTACATGACGCCTGCCAGCGTATCCGACTCGACCCGAATGCTGGCGTTTTTCGTCAATCCTTCTCTTTTATTTTTTTGGCTACTGGCGCTTTAGCGAAAGACATTCTCTTCGTGAAGCAGAGAACTTGGGAGAAGCCTTTGCTTCTTCCTCCATGCGGGCTCCACATGTACGGGAAAAAATATATATAGTAATCGTGGTTCTGTTTGACTGTGTATCCTTTCCCATAGTACTGCTTGTCCTACCAGTGCAAATATGGCAAATTAATCGTCCAGCAGCCACGAGATTGTGCCCTGCAACGGAAACTGGCTCTAATTTTAATGTGAAGATTTTGATACAGCGTGCATTCTATCTGGATTAGGGGTCGAAACAGGAGCAAGGATTTGATATCTTTTGGCGCTTGACGGTGGTTTCGACTGTGTCTAATCGTACAGCTTTAATTGACGATCGGTTGTGGCAAACTGTGGAACAGCCGTGACCTTCAATATATCGACCGAGACAAGGTGGGTTTCAGTAAATATTTACTACGTAGTACTCGCAGGGCGTATTCATTGATTATTCCGGCGTGCATGTCCTCCTTGTGAAATGATATCGGCTCGCAAGTTCATTTCGGCCTCTACATAGCGGTGATGGTGTGACAACGAATGCGTTACGACGGCTGCACGACGACGATGGTGGAACAGCCACTGCACGACGAGAGTCGCAAGACAAAGCTGGAATGAGGACGTCGCAACGAGCATGACGGAATCACGGCCACCAGCACATACCTAGCTGTCCAAGCTACTGGACAACTTGGGCCACTGGTTTAGCGTACAAGGTGTAACGACGACGGAATGACGAGGGTCATATCAAGAACCCGGAACGATGGAATAGCTGAATAGCTGGAATAGAAACTGCTATGCTTTGGGCCTGGTAGCCTAAGCTGGTAGACAACTTTGGTCACTGTATCGGCGTAAGAGAATTGATGGATGGACGGATGGATGGATGGATGGATGGATGGATGGATGGATGGATGGATGGATGGATTGATGGATGGATGGATGGATCATCATTTCACTCGATGACCGAGCACACAAGCTGTCGGAACGCTGGAATGAGGAAGTGTGACAGCAGCAGCGAACGAATTGACCTTCGTGCTGCCTCTCGCTTCAGTGCGAACTAAGCGGCAAGAACACAGCATACACAAAGCTATCAGCTGTCGGGGCACTCTGTCCCCATCGCAGACAGCTTTGAAGATAGGGCCCCCCGCCCGGCCGCGCCGTACGCAGCCGCCGCCGGAGTAGAACGCCCTCCCCCTCCCTCCAGTTCCTTGTGCGCAACGGAAGACGGCCCGCTCCCTCCCCGCTTTCCACCCTTGCACATGCGAGATTGACCCACCTTCTTCGGCACACGCTCGCGCGCTTTCGCTTGCATATACAGCATACGGCACGTGGCTATCATGCTACCGCCCTTGCACTTTATGTGCAACATCACGACGACGGCGTCGGCAACGATGACGGCATAAATGCTCCTGGAGTGACCATATAATTCATACCGCCATAAAATATCATGTGACGAACAGTTCGCTGGCACGAAAAAGCAGCGCCCTCAAACAAGCTACACCGCAATGAGCAGAGGTGCCGGCGCTCGTCCCGTAGCAACGCAAAAGCATCGCGCTGTCCGGGCCTGAGGGCGACAGACCGCCCACTAACTCCTGTGGAGCTTGTTTGAGGGCGCGGCGTTTTGAAGCGGGCGGCCGGCTAGACACGTGATATGTTTTTTTTTGTTTTACGCGGTATTTCATTATCAGTTGGAAAAACTAAACGGGCAAGAAGTACCTGGCTGAAAACATGCCCAGTTCTAGGCTTCTTTCAATTTTCTACAAATCTTTCAATGAGAGGACGTCATTCAGAGCTGTAAGTAATAAATGCAATTGCAATTAATTAATTGATTTTGTGGCAGCAAATAAATTTTCTGGTGGCTTCTCTACTCGGCTGTGAAGAATATTCACTTTGTTATCTTCACGTAGAATGGCCAGTCTTATTCAAAACGCGATGCATGATAGTTGGGACACCATTTATGATGAAAGGCAATAGCAGCAACAGAGGGCACGAAAGTCCGTTGAAAGATTGAAATGAGTGGCATCGTTGTGTTGTTTTTCCGCCCCGGTAAAATCCCCAGAAGAAATACATTGTGAATAAGCGAAACTGAATGTACACATGGGCCTCATCACTGTGCCGTTCTTTAGAAGTGTATAAAATGCAGTGATCCAAGTGCTGGTTCGTGAGTTCCAGCGACGCATAATAAGGGGAACAAAATATTTGTTCACACAGTTGCAACTTAACTCCCAAAATAAAGTAACAAACATAAGAATACGACCTCACACTCACAGTTCTTATAAATCAGTTCAGCGGAAGTACGCGAGTTGGAGAAAGGCTCGTGAAAAGGGAGAAACATTGACACCCACCACTCGTGCAGCACGAAGCTACAAGACGTTCGTCTGCCCAATTCTTGGCCAATCCTCGTGAGTGGGTATGCGCCCGACTATCAAGGTCATCATCATCATCATCAAGACGGTTCGCACTTGACAGACAACTCACAGTTCGACTCACACACTCACACACAACTCACACAACTTCAAGAGGTTCATACTCACAGACCATCCCAAGATTTTCGACGGCAAGTTTCGGCGGCTTTATGCCATCCGTAGGACCCTAGTTCCGCTGCCACCTGTGCTCCCCTCGTTATTCTGTGTTCGATCTTTTTATGCTGCTATGGCTGTTACAGCGACGTCTCGTATCATTCTGTGAATGCAACTCTGAGTCCAACAGCAATATATGGCTTGCATTATATATATATATATATATATATATATATATATATATATATATATGGCAATATTCTGAATTCTTATATTTACCAAACTAAAGGATACTCTTTATGCGCTTCATTGGGGTGTTTATTGCGCGGGGAACTGGCACGACTGTTATTGGCATTGTATGCCAACCTCCCCTGATTACTTCCAAGTGCACTGATCGGAACCGCATCGAAAGGCACTTGAGACAGCAAAGGCGTACTATGTAGATTCAGACGCGTCAATCTTGGGTCCAGCTTCCGGCCTTACCGTTAAACGGTCTCTAGGATCATATTTTATTTGTCCGTGCTTACCCGTTTGAGCGTTCGAAACGCACCTCTAGCTCTAGCTACAAGCTTGCAAACTTTATCGTCGTCATCTTCATCATCATCTTCATGATTATGTCGGTTTTGCGGGCGGTGGTGATGGTGGACGGAACTGCGACGGCGACGATGTCGAAGTCACTGGCAACGACCTCAAAATTTGCAAGTGAAACTTAACTGTTATATTTGTTAGGCCTTATCTACCTCAGTCTTGGTCAATCCGTTGCTGTGGGTACGAGTCATAATGTATGAGAATTACAACAAAAACAACAAGGACCCCAAAGCCAATTCCTGAAGCATATTCAGAAATTCAAATTTACGTAGCATCGGCTGGCGTTGATAAATGCATGACTGGATTCTATGTCGCCAGTCATTATACATACTAGACGTGATCTACAGTGGTCGAACAAAATATGTCACTGTAAAAGGGCCCTTGTTCTTCCGAAAGAATAATGACGGAAGACTGGCGGTGTTAAAAGGTTTGAACAAGGTTTTGTTAATTTGTTTAACTTGCGATCCAAGCCAGATGGTTCCTGGAATAAGGCACCGTCCCACCTCGACTGACAAGTCACGACTTCAAATAAAGGTTTCATTCTCTCTCTCTCTCTCTCCTTTGGCTCTCAAAGAAGAAGAAGGAAAAGAAGAAGATCGATCGCATCTGCCGTGCCTTGCTGACTGAGCGCCATGGGTGAGCGATTGGGCATTTTATTTATGTAAAGTAACAATTTCTAATAGGCGAATATGGTGGTTCTGGTCATGTTCACTGTCTCTTTTCTATGATGATATGTTTGGGCATGATCGTTTGCGGCAACTTCATTATTTGCACGGATGGTGCAAACCTATCGAAAAGCGATCAGCATAGTTCGTTGCTTGGAGCGAGCAGCTTGTCCAATAGCTTGACAATGAGCTCCTTCGTATAATCATTTAACATGCGTTCTCCCACACAGTGACAATTGCCGGTTATCACACCCAAGATTAGCTTCTCTCTCTCTGTAGTCGCGTAGCGTTTGATTCTACAGGCACCAGCGCAATGGATGACCTGATGAGAGCTTTTAATGCACACTTTTTAAATCGCTATGACGCAGAATAATACCCTAGCCTGCGTAATGTATTCAGGTTGCAATACATTCTTTGCAGTCAAGCATTTCGCCTATATATTGTTATGTGTAGCTGATGTACAAGTCTATTTAGACTATATTTACACGTAGACCAATGGTGGCAAAGATGGCGACGCTATATCAAGCGGGGTCACGTCGTCTTCTTTCTCCTCGGTGCAGCCACACTGTGGCGGCTGTTCCGTGGCAATATATTCTATTTTGTTAAGTTAACTACGCCGTATGACAATCCCAGCCCTCGATCAAGCTTGCATGTTTCCTACCGATAGTCTAGACGCATTTTGGCCATATCGACCACTGACCACTTAGCGTTTGCATGAACTATGATATCCAGTGCTTCTAGAATGCGGGAGTTCCCCGCGGTTTTGCCTTTACGTACGCTCCCACTGAAGCGCGTGTTACCACAGCCAAAAGGAAAAACTGACATGCCTTCTTTCTATTACATTGCCGGGGGCCCAGCTCGCTTTGAAAGTCAAAATCACGTGCCCTAGCAGTGCTTGTCTTTTTGATCTCTTGTCCCAAGGTTTGTTGCTACAGTAATGCATTAATGCAATGCAGCAAGTCGATCAACCTGTTTTTGTTTTTTTTTTGCATAACCCGCACTCATAGAATCACGATTATCGTTTTGGTAATGAAGCGTGAAAATGCTGAGTCAGACGTTGCGCAAGTTGGGCCAGTTTTTTAGACCAATTCTACAGGTTAGAACACAGCCCAGGCTAAAATTTAGTTTTGACGGCTTATCTGCGAAGGCAGTAAAAAAAACAATAACTTTTAGACAGAGTTATAGTGCACATTAAAATATATGACGTAAAATTTGGGACATTTGCGAAGTTTGATTAATTCAGGATTCATTTATTCAGCTTAATGTATAAATTCAGGTAACAAAACCATAGAAGTCGTAATGCAAGATTCTAGATTACGTTTTTTTAACCTTTTTTACTTTAAAGTGCGAACTCATACCGGTAAGCGAGCAGTTGCAGAGTTGTCGCAGCTGTGTGTAGGATGTCCTCATGTGTTTAGCGTTTCATGCATTTCGTCCTTGTTTTCTTCCAGCTGAACTGAGCGAGATGTACCAAGCATCCCTCCGTAAGTATTTTCTTCATAACGGTCCTAGTGTAAATGCGATTGGCTCAGTGTAGGATCAACTACAAATTGAATTGGAAGAAGTTGTGAAAAGCCCTAAGTGCTTTAAAAAAGGCAACGTCAACATTGGCGTCTTCTACGTGACGCCCGTTGTTGGGCGTATAACATTATGCAAGTTATTGTTAAACATGCAACTTTAACCACTAGGTCTAAGTTGCCATTTCTGTTTTTTAAAGGAGCCTTTTTTTAATACAGTGGGATTTCACCGTGAAGCGGGATTTCGGTCGAAGGCTTCCTGGAAGCCTTGTGCGGCTATTTGCCCTCAGCGCCTACTTTGTGGTGTGTAAATATATTCGTCCTACGTTCGAAAGCATGCATTTTCACTATTTGGTTTGCAGGGCCACATCCTCCGTACAAACCTTTGCCAGGTGAGCTCTTTCTTCACGTGAGCTTTCGCGTGTGTTTGTTTATTGAAAAGCATGTGGGCTAACGGACGTATCACCTCATATAATTAGACTTTTAATTGCCCGGAATTAAAAAGCTCTCATTTTTTCCTGTCTTTCTCACTCTCTGTGCACTTCTACTAGCGAACGGTGTAGAAATCCGGTCTTCTGTCCATTTGACTTTGTTTTATAACTTTTTTTGTCGCGGACAGAAAACCAATTGTCTCACTGACTTTTAATTTGACTTCTATATTTTTGCATACAGTAGTGTCTCTATGGGCAGCATCGGTCAACAAGACTTTTTGTTTGTACATTTAGGTCAAAATACTGATTCTAACGGGCTGTTTCCATTTACTTTCATTTATTCAACCTAAATATCTCTGCAAATGTTAAATGAATGAGGGGGCGGGAAAAGCCGCACAGTAGTACATGTAGATGAGCAGAATACACACTGTTTGCTGAGATGTGCCGAAATACAATAACTCTGGCACGAACACGATTAGTATACTTATAGTGGGGAACTGGACAATAAAGTATCGTTTGTAGGAAGTCTGTAAGACACTTTTAACAAAAAGTAAATGTTGTATGTTAAGGTCAGAAATCTATTAGCCGGCGTACACATATATTCCTCAGGAACGTGTAGACTATATACAGACTGTCTAAATAGATTCCGGTGATGGTGCATGCCTTACCCTGCTTGCTGTTGAGCCTCACCGACCGAACATGGCACTATGGTATTTTAGGCAAAGGTTTATGTTATCACCGCTACAGCGTGGAGAGCTCGCACTATGTGATCTCATAAGACGTGGGGCAGTGCGCGTCAGCTGGCATGAGAGCTCTTCAGGGGAGGAAGCGTTAGAGGTGATTTAGGGATTCGCTAGTGTCCTCCGAGCGCTTCAACTGTGTTGTTCGTTTCCCTATACCTTTCCTTCGCTATAAACGTTCATTTGATAGCCAGCGCTTACGTCGTGTGGTTCTAACCGTCGTTACTTGTTTAGCTTTTGCTCTGAAAATTTTAACGATGCTTTAAGAGGTCCCGCAGCACGAAGGTCTTAATCACTGGGCGTCACGTGACGTCATCACCGACGCACACATCACGTGCCTCTAGTGCCGAGCACGGTAGAACGCCCCGTCACTCACCTCGCCTCGCCCAGAAGTTGAAGAAGTGCTTGAAGGAAGCGAACGTCCCAGCACTTTCTATTATCGTAGTTATCGGAGGATGGCGGTTTATGGGGCACCACTTGAAGTGTCCTTCCGGGGGGACGCGAATTCATTGGATTGTCTGTGAAGGCTTTTTATTGCCGCTATACACACACCCTAATAATAAGCAGCAGACTCCGTTCCCGGGTGAACACGCGGGTGAACATTTCAGTCGTCGATGAACCGGTTGATCGTCGCTGTCAATTCTACCTCACTTTGTCCCTCCTCTCCCCCAGATGAGACCGGCTTCGTGGACTACTTTTCGCCGCCGCCCGTTCCGTTCGATGACCAGGGCAACTACGGGCCCTACTACTACTACCCTCCGCTGTTCGCTCAGCCTCCTCCTCCACCACCTGCTCCCCCTGCTCCGTCAGTTCCCTACGGGTATACTGGAAAAAGCCGCGCCAGTAAGACTCAAGGTAAGCCATCGGAATGTTCTTTATTTTATTTAGCTACAAGAACTTTAGGCAGCACTGGTGGCCCGTACAATGCGTTAGGACACAGTTCATTCGTAATCACGTAGAGAAAAAGGGGTGAATTACTTACCATCATTCTCAGAATTAGCAGACGATTAGTTGCTTACAAATAAAGTAGGACGCAAAGCTTTATGGAGAACAACGAGCCTGTGACGAATGCGTTTACGCAATAATCTATTCGTAATCACATAGAACGAAGTGCAAGATAATCAGCTTGAAAACCAACAACTAGAAATGCGTTGAGGTTCCGACCAAGTGACGGTGGGATATTTGAACAATTTGTGTAATAAAACCGAGTTTCTTGCTACATAAAGGCTGAGCTTGAGAAATTGTCTGTGACTAAACAATTCAGTTATCTGGAATCTAATAAAATATATATTTATATATACACATATACAACATGCTGCCCTTGTATGTGTCCTAAGCGTGAGTGCACACTCGAGATGGTTTCCTGGAGAAAGCGAAATTCTACCCGCGTTGGTCTAAGTGAACAACGAAGACAAGTTGACCACCTGTGCGGTGGTGAATTTTGCCCTCGACGACTGAAGAAGGGCAGCGCGTCTCTCCTGCTATTTCGACATCTTGGAGGAGGTGAAAGTTTCCTCGCCAGGAGGGGACGCGTACCACGGATTTTTGTGGAGACGCAATAGAGATGCACCTATAAGAGCGGACGCTGTGCTTTTTGCTGCGACGTTTCTCTCATCTACTTTTATTGGTAACCGGAATACAAGCCTTCTGTATTTCTTTCTCTCTTAATATTGAACCCCGTGTTTTAAATCTCTGACACAGCCCTCCGTCTCCCTCAAAAATTCGTTTACGTAAAAGCAGCTAGTTTGAAGAAAGTTAAAGAAAACATTTTGCAGTAATAAGACAGGCTTGATAAAAACAATAGAAAAACGCAAGACGAGCTTAAAGTCATCTGCTGAACAGACGCAATGTAGTTCAAGTTATTGTGTTCCAGCAAAGCAAAGCTGTTTGGTTTAGAATGATTTGTACGCGAAGAATCGAACTATAATATAATTCAAATAATACTTGCCCATTCAAGATAAAGGATGTTGTTTATTAGGGTAGATTACATGATCAGACAGAAATGCATGCTCTTCTTTTGATGTTATGCGTCTTTTTTTAATTTTGAATGATCTAATAAATAAGGTTTCGTAAATTTGAAAGTTTCATTGCCTGAATGTGTGTGTGTGCGTGAGAGAGAGAGAGAGAAAGGAAAGGCAATGGGGTTAACCAGGCTTGAATGTGAAGAAGGTTAATGAGTATTGGGATGGCGCATTCAGACGACTTGAAGTTTCTGAACATTTGCAAACTAGGAAAGACTGTCAGATATGGAAGAAGCTATATGGACGGGTGCAACAGTTATTAGGTAACCACACTACTATTTGGAATGAAGGGCTGAATGGTGGAAATTTCCATGAAGTTATTTTTTGTTAACTCCAGCTGCAGCTCGCCCTCACTCTTCAGCAGGGAGCCGATAACGTGGCGCCGCCCGGCGTCACTAAAAGGAGACAAACGAATTCAAACATAGCTTCCGAGATTTAAATACGCAGTGCCGTGGTTTTAGATCTTGAAGGCGGTGAATGATTGCGAAAATGGCCACAAAGTGCAAGCACCAAATGTTTTGTGATTAGGTGGCTCGTTCTGCGCGTCCTTTGTCCATGTCTATTCAATCGCATAACAATGTTCGCATAGAAAAGGCTACCATCGCATGCTTTTGTCGTGCGTAATAATCGTGTATCTACATGGAGTTTTACGTCAGTTGGGACAACTTTACAAGGCACGTTTCGATATGATTACCTATACATGAGGCTCGACTTTGTCGTCATCGTGCCTCCGAGCAACTTTGGCGCCCACGTCAATGGCTTAATCATTTGTCCAGTAATTTTTTTTACGTCGTTTGTGTTTGTCCCTATATCATGCTGCAGTTGCGCAGTAGCAGCAACCACAGCTCCATTATCTCCATAGGCGTCTTCTTTTTTTTTTCGTCTCCAGCGTTCTCAACTATCCGAGGCTAAAGACGATTAGAGATCAAATGAGTGTATACTCAATGTGTATAAACATTGCGGAGCAAGAAAGTGCAAGAATCTCACTATGAGCATACTCTAAATCACAAGGACCGTGTGTCAGCGAATCTGCATATCATAAATCATTACTACGCCAACCATACCTAGATGCTTGTGACGCACATAGACATAATTGCTAGGTTTCCCCGTAGCGATCCAAAATTACGAAAAGCACTGATTCCTTTTGGATGCGCATTTGATGCAAGTACATTGAATGCATTGAATTGATGGTACTGAATGAATTTAATAAAGAGGCATTAGAGGTGGCGTTAAGAGAGATTGCACAGAAGATGGCTTGGATGTGCGTAAGAAGGGTGGGCAGAAGGTTCTTGGTATGCGTGCCCGTGATCGACGTGGGCTCTTCGCATGAAATGTCGCGTGGGACGCGGTCAGAAGCCGGGCCCCTGGTCAACAATATCTGAAGTGCATTCAATTCCGACTTTAACACGGCCCTTTAGGGCATTGAGATGTTGCAAAAGCACGTTGGGTGGGCTATGTCCCCTGCAACACAGCACATAGTATCACACTTTGCATGGTGGCGACTTCTATCCGGGAATGGCTTGATGACGCTGAGGACTGGAACACCTTATGCGGTATGCCAATTAATTTTTCGTTACGCACAGCGAACACGTCCTATAGTGAGTGCTAAGCGCCCGTGACATTTGAGAGTTCAAAGGTTGCTAACTGCTGTCGTTGTCTTGCTTGGCCATGCCACCTGAGCTGCTTATTTACTTTGTCGTTTTTCAGGCCGCCCCTCCACTGTCTCGTGAGTACCGACGTCTTTGTATCATATCTCGCATACCAGCAGCAAGCGCTAGATTAGTGCTCAACGTTCAAAAATATCCGACGTCTGTCATTCGCAGCACGAAGCTACGTGGATGACGCTTTGGGGTGCTTACGCGAGTAAGCAGTGCGGCGTTAAACTTAATGGTGAGGTTTCTGTACGCGAAATTCGGATGCATAAGTCCACCTCATAACATTCGACACTCTGAAAAAAAATAAAACGTACATAAAAAAACGAATTCGGCCGCATAGACCCAGGTGGCGCTCAGAGATTACTTAAACGCATATTTTGCTTGAGATTGCCGCCACAAATTAAATCTGTTGACTCAAATAGTTAGTTTTACAGCACTCCTTGCTTGTGTACAGTTGTAAGATCCCCACCACCAGAGAAGCTATCCCAGAATATTTTTTCAGTCGTAAGTGTAGACACCACTGTTAAATTCCTACCACCATATTCAGTAGAGTGAGTAAGATTCGCCGCTAGGCCAGCTACCACAATAGAAACACCGCGTGATTTGTCCCGCGGGCTAAATAGGGAGCGTCGTTGCAAAATATAACCAAGGAGGCTAACCTGCAACTTGACTGCAGTCTATCGCCCCCATAAGCCATCCTTGTTGTTAATGTCTCAGTACTGCTTTTCTCATATGACTCGCGCACAATTTTCCACCCCAAATCTAACTTTAAATGTTTGAGGATGCGTGGGACGCACATATAGCATCAATAATTTTCATAATTGCTTCATATTCCAGAGTTTTATCTTCGTATGCGCAACCGTATAGACAAAGTGCCATCAGGAGTAAATACACATTACAGCTGGTTTATTCAATATCGGATGTCCCCTGTAGACTGGTCAGGATTGCACGAATTTGCCAGCGTGGTCCTTTAGGCAGCAAAGTGTATACCTTCAGGCTCAGTTTGATTGGCAATGTGCTCGGGTTTTACTACTTTGCCCAAATACTCCCTAACCCTTTCAGTAATCAAGCCATGGAGAACTTCGTGGTGTACGCCGCGCTGGTCCTCGTCATCCTGTTGCTCTTCTCCCTGGTTATCATGCTTGGGTTCGCTGTGGCAGGTGAGCTGCAGAGCCGCGGTTCACTAACTTTCACTGACACTGCAGCACTATTGCCATTGATCCGTACTTCTGTTCTCCACAGTCTCGGAGCGGCTATGAGGTACCACTGCTGAAAATGTGGCTGTAGACCCAATTTTCTACCCCCTGTGGCCTCATATACTGTGGGGTGCTAAAAATGTTTTTGGCGGTTTCAGGCGCATGCGAAGAACACTACACTGCTCAGATTCCTCGCGAACGCACCTTCCCGGTGTTCGTCAAAGCTTGCGTTGCCTATGGAGCGATACACCATCCAAAATTTTCAATGTGTACGTGCTGATGTGAAATAATTTTTTTCTCAGCTCCTAATTTTTTTTTCGTTTAGTCGTGTTTAACGTTCCGTTCCGTGAAGTCAGAGGCTATAGGTGCAGCTTTTTGTCTTTAATAGCTGTCAACCACTGGCCGATTGCTTGGTACGTACCTGACCTAACAATTAGTTGTAGCATTATAATTGTGTCCCTGTGTGTGTTTGGGGGGAGGGGGGGGCGTGGCGTGTGTTAGTGTGCTTGTGGCTGAAATGCAGGGCTTGCGTGCGCGTGGTAGCGGCGCTGCAGCCGCGCGCATTACATTCTTGTGCTCCTCGAAAGCAAGCGCTCTTGAGCGCTCTTCACAGCGGCGCACATTCGACTGGATGTTTTTGGAACGCTCTAGAGCACTCTAGCAGCGCCCAATACATTCAGCTGTAGTCGAAATGGACCGCACCCAGCACATTCGCTTGAGGCGCTCGGAGTGCCCGGCTCCAGCTCAGAGGCACCTTCGACCCGGGAGCGAGACAGAAATGACGTGTAGTTCCGGCACCTGCAGGAACTATATACACCACTGTGGTGCTGCCGGCATCGCACATTGATGGGTGCACGAGCTGATAACGACGGAAAACCGCCTGCGTTTGTAAGCCCCAAACGAGAGGATGAGGTATAACTCTTAGGCTGCAACTTTGCTGTCGTTTCCGCTCAGACCAATGCATTTGTGCATGAAAACATTAGCTCGACGGGAAATATGTTTTCTGCGCACAACGCTCGTGCCGTCAGAGTGTGGCCGAAGGCAGCCCTGGCTCCGGTAGGGCCGACTTAGCGGCAAGGGACTCCGTGTTCCGACTTCTCTTTTGTCTTCTTTTTTTTTTTGTCGCCAAACGCACTGCCTGTCCATGAAGGCCTCCTAACGTTGCACGAAATTGGGGCGTGCACGCATACTCGATAGCTTTACAGAACTATGGTGGCGCTGACTACATCTGGAGCGACACTGCGTCTGTTATCACAACAAATGCTTAAGAGTTTCCTACATTAATTACCAGAAGGAACTTTGGCGATGCGATCGTTCACCCATCATGGGAATCGTGAATAGTACACGGATTAAATTCGTCTGATCTTCGTGCTTGGGGTTTCACAAGTTCTAGTGGCTTCCTTTGTTGCGCATTATCTGTGCCTAAATTTGCCTACATTTCAAAGCAATTCTTTTAATGCACATGGTAATGAGCCTCTGCAAGTACGCACAATCGCTGCTAATTGCAGTAGTTCCGCTTGTCCATGAGTCCATAGCGTAATGGTTACAATGTCGGGCTTCTTTGCTAGAAGTCCTGGGTTTAACATTGTTTCTTAACTTAAAACGCAGTACAAAGTCACCAAGCCATATAAAGCCAGAAGGCAATAGTATAGGCAAATCCGTGTACTACCCAACATTCCGATGCTGCCTTATCTGCCCTGCTTTTGACTCCCGTGGACACTAGAGCCACAGATCCCTCTAGCCATTGTGTGAAACTCTATGCTTCTCAGGGCCTGAAATACCTACCTAAGATAGCCTTAAAGTTCTGCGTAGAAGCGCGCTTAAAGGCATGTCAACCGCAGCCCTATAAAGTAGTGTTTGATGGGAGCACTAGGCTTTTGGCGACTGCATGACCCAATAATTACTAAAGTAGGTAAGAAAAGCGCCGTATATTTTGTACTTCTAATATAGCACTATGTCTTGCGTACACTCTTCAATAAGCTCTAGAAGTAATACATATAGACAGGCCACAGAAAACAGGCAGTGGCAATCGAAATCGCAAGACATCTAAACCTGCGACATTCCAATCGGTTCTAGACGAGGGAATAAACTGCTGCATTTGTCCTCGACTTGTGTTAGAAGTTACGTCCAGATTTCTTCTTATTCCATTTGTTTATTCATTTGAATGAATGTATAAATGTACGCCGGCTTTGGCTATAAGCATGCGCAACGCTGATGTCCCATGGATTCGGGAATCAGTGCGGTGGTGTCGTGGCATGAAGGCCCCACTGTTTGGTACATACAGTTGACGACGCCAAAAAATATTGCCATTGTGGGTGGCCAGGGCGCGGCAGACGGCCAGGGTCCACGGCGTCCTGGACTGAGGACGCCGACCACCTAGGCTGAAGACGTCGCCTGCTCGTTTGATAAACGAAGCTTATTACTGTTACTACTCGCAAACGACGAGGCGTTCAAACCAATGGCAAGGATTAGCGTTGTACTCGACCCGCTGCGGCGGCGTTCCAACACGAGGGCGACGTATATGCTCGACGTAGCATGAAGGTAGTTGCAGGCGCGCAGCGCGAACAGCTCGCCTCGCAAATACCAGGCGTCTCAGAACGCTGGCAGCGGCGTTGCGAGCATCATGCCTGGGTGGTGGACGTCATCAGGCCGACGGGAAACTGTCAGCGTTTGTCGGCTCGCAATGCAACAATCAAATAGATTTAATCGAGCGATTACCATCTGTTCCGCGTAGACCGGTGTATGTGCCACTGTGTCGTATGCACATAGCTGCTTAGTAGAAAAGATAACCCACTTGCGGAAACTTTCATTGTGAGTGGTATGTTGCGCTGGTTGTGCTGCTGAAACGATTGAGCGGAACCCGATGGTGCGTCCACTTGGCATCGTAGTTTCAAGGCGTCTGCCACGTTTAGCTCGTTCCTCAGTTTCGCGTTGTCGGAGCTGTCCGCTTATCACTCTCCATCTCGCGGAACCCCTCCTCTCTCAATGGTGGAAGCGTACGCGATGGCGCATGCGCTATTCAAACATATAGTGTCGCCCTCCAAGATGCACAGGCGGCGGAAAACGCAGATTTCGACTGCAGAATCGTGAAAGCTTTAACGCGGCTCGGTCCCGCCTCGCCTTGCGCTCGTGAGTCGGTGACAGCGCGGACGCTTGCCGCAGCGTCGCGTTAAACGCGTGTGTAAGATTACGGTATGATTATTGTGTTGGGGGGAGTGTCGGCGCCATTGGATGACTCGGCCTGCTGCTGTGTGCAGCCGGCTGTGCCAGTCCACGGGGTGAGCCAGCTAACTTTAACACAGTAGTTCAAAGAAAAATAGTGCAGATTTAAAAAATATGGTGCGAGGTACAATTATAAAACATATGATGTTGGGTCGTCGATTGTCTGACGTCTAAACACCCTAGGTCTTAAGAGGAAGCTTTAGCTCGGGCCCGACTCGGACGCGGCCTATTCAAATACATGTAAAACGCAAAACGATTTTCTGGGATAACCCCAGGACCGATTTTAATGAAATTTGTTGCATTTGAGACATAGAGTTAAATTCTAGTGGCTGTTGGAAGCGGAATTTCGATTTAGGGCTTGTATATTGTTGAAAAGAGTTTCAAATATCGAACTGTTTGAAAAAAATGGAAGCACGAAGTTTACAAATTCATAGCTCTGTACCAAAAACAGATATCGCGGTTGTGTAAAGGGCATTCATTCGATCATTCAAAGCTGACAAATTCTATGTCATTTTGCATGTTACGTGAATTTGTTACTTTAGTTACAAGCGTTCTGCAAAAGCTGTATTTCCATATTATGAAATTTTTTTTATATTCATGTGTAACACAATTTTTCCGCTTTAGATGTACTGTTAGATGCAATTCACGGAATTGTATTATATCAAATTTTGTTGTTGAGTTACAGAGTTGTAAACTTGATAGTTTCGTTTTACGAACATTTTCGATTTTCGCGAATTTTTAATAAAGAGTTGACGACCTAACTCAAAAATTCGAAACCACCAGTCACTAGATTTTAAGTTTTTCTTTTAAATGCAACAAACCGTCAAATTAGATTTGACGATTTGTTGCATTTGTTTGTAAAAGGAGAAAAACTATTTCTCCTTTTACATGTATTTAGATAGGAGCACACGAGCTAAAGCTTCCTCTTAAGAGGAAGCTTTATCTCTATTGCTCCTATCCAAATATGTAAAAAGGGAATTCGTTTTTCTCGGCAACCACTGCATCACATTGGACGAGGCTGGTTTCATTTAAAAGAAATACTTAAAATCTAGTGACTGGTGGTTTCGAATTCAATTATTTATTAAAAATTGGCAAAAATCGAACATTTTCAAAAAGAAAACGAAACTATCAAGTTTACAACTCTGTAACTCAACAACGAAAATTGATAATACAATTCCGCGAATCGCATCGCTCGCTTAGCTTGCGATGGCAGCATCTAAGAAAACTGCTGTGCTAAGCGGCTCAAAAAGGCGACTACGTTGACGGGCGAATGTCGCTTTGGTCAGGCGAGAGACGCACCCGCACGAAGAAAAAAGCATTCACGCGTTCCTTCCCAACCCAACCAGACGCCCAAGACAATACGGAGCGCGGTACAAATGCTCTCACCTTTGCCGAAGAGACACGGCAGCAGGACGCCGCGAGCCAGTAGGACGCCGCGAGCCAAGCAAACTTGCAACACGTTCACCGACCATCAAGTCACGCGCATGTTGCAGCAGCGGACCGTGAGTTCACGAAGCGACTAACAACCCGTTCGGTTTCGCTTGTTCGGTTTGCGAACGCCTTGGGTTTGTGGCGGATTTCCGCAGTGCTCTGATGCCTGATATATGAACAGCTTTTGTGAAGACACGTTTCACTTTCGCGTTCTACTGATTCCCATGAAAGAGGGATCAATCGCAATTTTTTCTAAATGTTTCTTTTTTTTTTCTCTCGTTGGTCGCGGGCGTCTGTGTTAACAAGGGCCAGATACTTGAGTGTACTCCGACGACTACCACTGCTCCGGCGGCACACACGGTCACCCAGATGCCGTGGTGTCTTTACAAAGGGCCACCACAACAGCCACCCTCGGTACTCGTTTGGGATGCTAATTCGGACATTGTCACGTTCTGCGATGACGGCATTTTTGAGCATATCAGAGAGGCCGTAGCAGCGGGCCAATAATATATAGCTCACTGACATGGCGAATTAGACAGCACGCAGTATGTGACATTGTTCTGGATGGCATAGAAATTGCGCTAATATTGCTCTGGAGCGGACTCTGGCGCTGGGATCATTCACCTGTCGTGGGAATTACGCTCGCAGGTTCAGATCTCCTAGCGGCTTTGCTTACAACTCTTTACCATCTTTTATTGGGCTAAATTCCGAAAGTAATCCTCCATTTCTAACTGTACAAGGCAATAAGACTCTACGCATGCGCATAATTATGGCTAATTGCAGTGCTTCTAACGCAATGTTTTGTTGATTAGGAACAGTTTGCAAAGTCGCAAACTGTAAGGGCGGCTGAGCGCGGTTATGCGGGCCTTATGCTAAAGGCGATCGGCGCAGGGTACAGAGTCTAGGCGCACCGAGAGCTGATAGTTCTTACACTGTTCTTAGAGTGTCCTTACACTCTAAGAACAGTTTACACCCTTTGGCTTGCCCCTTCTGCCACACAAGGATAATCGTCATCTGCCTTGATGCGTTTCCTTTCTTTATCGCTGCAAGCCCGGAACTTTCCAGTGACGAACGGCACGCCCGTTATCAGAAGGGGCACTCCAACGGGTGTAGACCGTTCTATGCTGATAACGCGCGTGCCATTCGCTACTGGAAAGTTCTGGGCTCGCAGCGATAAAGAAAGGAAACGCATTAAGGCAGATGACGATTATTTTTGTGTGGCAGAAGGGGCAAGCCAAAGGGTGTAAACTGTTCTTAGAGTGTAGTACGCGTTGAAGCAAGAGGCAGCACAAAAGTTGATTCCCCTGCTGCTGCTGCCGCTGTTCCTACCGACACACATAACAAGTAAGGTTATTATTATTATTATTATTATTAGTAGTAGTAGTAGTAGTAGTAGTAGTAGTAGTGGTAGTAGTAGTAGTAGTAGTGGTAGTAGTAGTAGTAGTAGCAATAGTAGTAGTAGCATTCATTTGTTTTTCAGGGAGGGGAGAGTGGATGACGGTTAAGGATGCGCAGAGGCTGTCACCAAATTTAGCATTGTCACACGGGCAGGGCGCACCCTGCAACCTAGGCAAAAAAAAAGTTGAGTCACATTATCATAGGCTAGAGAGGATGAAGAGAAAAGCCTGCGCTCTCACGAGCGATTCATTAATTATTCGGCATTTTCATTCGAATGCGTTGCTTCCTATTGTTTTCTTCCACCAAAGGTCGAGGGCTACAGTGTCTTAATTAACGTTATATTAATTAAATTTGCCTAAATTAACTTTGTCTTAATTAACACCAAAGGTTGTGGGTACCACTCCCGACCTTCACGATGTCAACTGGAATACAAATTGGAGATATGGCCGGTCCATCCATACCTCCATTTTCGGTTATGGGTTCGAGTGCCCTAATAAACTTCGCCTTAATTATCACCAAATGTAATGGGTTTGACTGTCGACATTCACTATATCAATTGGAATCCAACTTGCAGAAGCCCGTTCGTCCATATCTCCATGCTAAGCCGTGGGTTCGAGCGCCTTAATTAAAATCGAAGATCGTGGGTTCGACTCCCACCAAAGGTCGAGGGTTTGATTCCCACCAAAGGGCGTGGGTTTAACAGCTAGACCTTCACAATATATATCCAAACCCAACTTGGAGATATGGGCAAACCGGCCATATCGCCAGGTACGTTTGACTCCCACCGTAGGTCGTGGGTTCGATTCCTGACATTGGTGAGGGAAATTCGAATCCAACTTGGAGATATGGCCGGTTGGCCCTTATCTCCAAGTGAGTACGAGTTCCACCAAAAGTCGTGGGTTCGACTCCCTATGAATTTTGGTGCCATGATGACAGGCGGCGTGACGCCATACATGGTATTTTTCGTTCCATGAGCCGTCTATGGCTTTCGCCTTGGTATCCTCCATGAATAAACTAAAGGTAACGACGCTCCTCCTCTCCTGGCCTCTCATTTTCGTTGCTCGTACCTACCCTCACCACTCGCCCTCTCAGTTTGCTCTTTTCGTTTGCTGCGATCGCGCTGCTCAGCACCGCGATCAACAGCAAGTGTTACGGTGCCGGCGCAAGTGAAAATAAAAAAAAGATAACTCACCGAAGATTCATAGACTCCCTACCGCGAAATTCGAGCGCAGCTCTACACGTGCTTCCATTTCTCGATATATCGGCTGCCGCGGACAATCTGTCTCGTGCGGAACATTGCAAACGGAGCTAAGTGTGGTGCCACTGCCTCGCTAATCAGGAGAGGCCAGGCGTGTGTGACGCGTGGGCGTGATTCAAAGCAGCCGCCGCAAACAGACATCCGCTCATTAAGCGCTGGGTTTCCATATATGGTATCGATGGACGCGGTCGACGCAAGCCATCGGTGAACAGACGAACGCGCGCTACTGTGGCGCCATCTCGTAGCGGCCGTCGCTGCAGAGCCCTTCTTGCGCGGCACAACGCTTTTCATCTCAGGCTTTCGCCATGCGCTCCTCCTCCGCTTTTCGCTTCATGGTACCGCTGTACCCTCCTCTTCCATATTGCGTCTCGCGCTCTCTTTGCTATCGCCGTCCTTAATCCCCCTCCGCGTTCGCTCTATCATCGTTCGCTGTGCTTGTTCGCTCGGTTACGTCAAGGGACGCCGACGCTAAACGCAGGAACGGCCAGCTAAGAGCTGCGCTTTAAATGCAGCCCCGCTTACAAACAATCAAAGCATTTTTTTAAAGACTCTACTCTCAATTCTCAGAATGGAATAGCACCCATAGGCTTGCGAATAACCCGCGTTCACGAAGCGAACGCAAGTTTTGCGCAATTCAATCCGGAAATTCTGAAACTCAATGAACTGGAACGTCACTAACTTATATTGCGATAGCAATTGTATGGACGCTCCTGGCGCATTTCTGCTGTCGCCGTCGCCGTGAGGTTCTGTATAAAGTCATAGGGCGACAAAAACCGTCACCGCGTGCCGTATACTGTATGTGCGAGAGAAAGCGTGCAAATGTGAGCCCCCGAACGCGGTTCTGCCTCGCGTGCGCGAGCGAGGAATGCGGCCCGGATGAGTACCCTCTCCTGTAGCGCGCGAGGCACGGAGGTCACGTGAGGGAGCGGAATGGGCGTTCTTCTCTGGTGGCTGCTGGGGTGCCTCGGTGTCCTCCTTGCCCGCGGCTCCATGCATAGTGGAGACAACCAGAGCGTCTACTACGGCGTTGGGCACGCGAATGGCGGACACCGTAAAGGCGCCTTTGACGGACGCCGTAAGGGCGCGCTGCGGGCGCTCGTGTCTCCTGAAAGCAATCTGCGACGTGGCTAAAGGGCGCGCCCGCGCAGGCCTCATCTTCAAAGCGATCGGCGGTGTTTGCAGAGTGCGCGTACTGCCGGTAGTTTTGTATGCGCTGTGCTTTCGACGTTTCGTTCTCGTTGAAGCGAGAGATGCACGAAGGTCAATTCGCTTGCTGCTGTCCCGATTCCTCACTCCAGCGTTTTGGCGGCGAGTTTCCGCGCTCATGGAGGGATATGTGTTCATGTGTATCTGTGCGCGCGTCACACCGTGCTTGTTGTTAATTTACTTAAAACACGTTGGCGGGCTAGTTGGCTTGAATGCATGACAGAATGTGTAAGCGCGACTGAACAAAGACCTAGAAAGAAGCAGACGCACAAAGTGCGTATTTTTGTGTGTATGTGTGCATGTTTCTATGTCCTCGTTCAGAGACGCTTGCATATTCTATCATTGTTAATTTAGTTAGTAAGCAAATGTTTACAAGTTTATACGGCCGATCAAACTACTATCTTTACTTCGTGGAGCTATCTACGAATTTGCTACCTCAATCGGTGTTTTTCCTTTCGGGTGGAACTGCTCCTTTTTTGGTGCCGTCGCTTGATCACGCTTGATTTTCGGCCTCATGGAACATGTTCCTAGCTGCTACTAGAAGGCGATGATGATCCTTGGATTTAGTTGGAGGTACCCATAAGCGGTCACTGCTGATCTGATGAGGCCGACGAGCCTCCTTTGATGTTCGTTGGCTTACATGTTGGCCATTGCTCGCTACCCTTGTAATAAATAGCAGCTGTAAATAGTTTCGCTACTGTGCGTTCACGTAACAATATAATGCTTTCGCAGAAGATTCGTTTGGAGTGTCCATAGATTGTTATTGCAATATTAAAACAAGATGAAGATGTATTGTACACGGAACCGTTGTACAACGAAGTGAAACGTCACTAACTTTTTGGTGTCATTGCTCGATCACGGCACACGTTTTGCCTCAGAAGCTGTACAATACTTTTGAATTAGAACTCGTTTGGAGTGTCCATAGAACTGGTATTGGAATAGTAAAACAAGATGAAGATTTATTGTACACGGAACTGTTGTACAACGAAGTAAAACGTCACTAACTGGTTGGTGCCATCGCTTGATCACGGCACATGTTTGCCTCAGAGGCTACACAATCTTTTCGCATTAAAACGCGTTTGGGGCGTCCGTAGAAATGTTATCGCAATATTAAAACAAGATGAAGATTTATTGCGCACGGGACCGTTGCACATTACCATGAGCATCGCGGAAACGTCACTGTGTCTTTTTGGTGCCATCGCTTGACCACGCCACATTATAAAGCGGCAGCGTTAGGCGCCCCATGTATCAGAAAAACCGGCGTCGGTGGCGGCGACGTTTTCGGTTTGAGAAAAAGCACCCCGATCCACGCAGACACTCCGCGTGGCGCATAGGCGTTACTGAACTAACTGAATTTCTCAAACTGAAATGCGCCAGGAAACCCGTAAAGTACGATTTACACACAACTGCCAGAAAGGATCGCGTTGGATTTTAGTTTGAATGTGCCATAAAACATACGCGGAAACTCAAACACAGACCCCTTTTCCAGCTGCCGATGAGGTCTGTTTTAGTTGGAGCGGCGCGCCTCAGAAAGCTCGCCTTCGTTCTTTGCTTTCTGCGGCAGCGTTTGCAGGAATGCATTGCGCTTGCAGAAGCTGCAGTTGTGGGGAAGTGTGAGAAGCAGTCAGGAACCTTTAAATACTATCGCGTTCCACGGTGAAAAGTGTAGCTTAAGCCATAGAGAAAGAAAAAAAGTGAAGAGTGGACAACACTCCAATACACTCCAATACACCCCAGCGGCCCAATCGACCCTAGCACGCCTGGCGGTTGGTGACAGCAACTGGCCTGCACTTCCTGTTTCGGTTTCGCTGGCGCGAAATTTGGATTACCCCGCGTAACCGACGTTAGGCTGCAGCGGAAGCTTGTCATGTCAGACCACTTTTCGTCACCCAAATGGCAACGATTTTATTTGTCGTTTTGGTTTAGCGATTCCCTGTTTTGTCGAGTTCAATATTTGGTGTGAATTGAGGTCGTGACGCAATTTTTATTTCGGTTAAGTTCTAACAGATGGAGATAGAGGTAATCATAAATCACTACGGCTTTATCCATCGCGCTTGTCTTCTGTGTTTTGGTACAAGTGGTCATATGTATCAGAGGTAGAGTTTCCGCAATGTTTTATTGCAAGGCAAGATAGGCTGTAGCTGCCTTAGCTTGTACCGCCGGACGGCATGGCATCAGCATGGTCTGAAAATGTCAATTAGTTCACGCTTCGTTAATTACCAAAAACATATGTGCACGTCACAACTGTACCAGGAAAGCGCTTTGAATGAATAGGGAACCGATGCACAATATAAAACCACCGACACATTCTGACCTCTGACCCATAACACTCGGACTTACAAGGATAAATGTTAAGACCCCGTACAGGGGTATTCAAAAGTTCCCAGGCCGCCATCCTAGGTAATCCCATGGCATCGCGGCCTGTGAACTTTTGGAAACACCTGTACGTACTCAGTATAATGAGTACAATGGTAGGCAAAATAGCAGTTCACATAAGCATGGTAAAGATAAATCCGAAACGTCGAAATACGACGCCTTTGTTCAAATGTGCACCACGCCACGCCTACGCGAGAATACGTTGTGCAGTGATTTCCGCCATGAAAAAATGGCAAGGAACCGAAAGTTACTAGAATGCGCAGTACTTCCCAACACGGCCGCCGCAATAAGTACATGCATTAGTCATTGGGGACTTTTCTCCACCGCTACTTTTCTGTATAAACAAACCGTACGGACGTATACACCACCGTCCGTCCGTGCGCCGTAGATACAAACCTCGCCGCAGTACAAAACGCAATAAGCTACGCTCGCTGTTTATGTCACATGCCATTGTTTGCAAACAATATTATTAAAATATTCAGGAGCCCTTACTGTATAGGGTAAACGAGCCAGCAAAGCTTGGCTACCGCGTGCCTAACGTCCTGCTTTCCTTTATTTAGGTCGCGCCCGTCCGCGGAACGCCGTTCTCGGTTTGAATCGGCGTGGTGTCTTTTACGGTCTTTCCAGCGTCTAGAACGGGCCACCAAAGGGACCGTCAACCGTCACGCGATCATGTAAACGCGGGTTAGGAATCCACTTTTCTCGAGACCAGAATTTTCCTGAAATGTGCAATTCCTGATATTGACCTTAAGCGTTGTCCAGCAGATCGTTTTTAGTCCGCCAACACGAACTATTTCAATGGAGTGGCGATACCGTGGTTATCGCAAGCAGCGCTGGGCAGGAACGGTTTACCCTCGCAAACCGAGACGCAGCGTCTCGAGTGCGTCTGACAAGCTGCGAGTCACAGTGCAGTGCACAGCCGTCAAGCGCTGCAAGTTACTGGCAGCTTCGCGCTGTTTGATGATTTTCACGGAACGCAACCAAGAAAGATTATTCCGTTCTCGGTGTGGGTAGCAAGAAAGCAGATGGTACAGCCCTCTCGCTACGCGTTTCTTCAGGGGGCATGCTTTTCGCATTGTTCGCGTCTAGCCGCCTCATATAGAGTCGCAAACTGGTTTTTTTAGCAAACCTCATCGCCCTCACAAGTCAGTTACTCCAAGCTTCGCTTGAAAATGTGACTCACCTGTCTCACACACGAAAACACGAAAACACCGCCGCAGTTGACGTTCACGAAACCTTCCCGCTGGCACGCCGCTGGTACACGAATCGTTTATTTCTTCTCGACGGACGAATGGTGATTGGTGTTGATGACAGTACGAATGAAGAACAAGAAGCATGGTAGGTATCTTGGATAAATTCTGTTTTTATGCATAAGAAGCACGCCAAATTTGGGCGTATAATTATTATTTTGTAGAAGGATTCAGCAGAATTTTCTTTTTTTTTTTGCGCCTGCGTCCTCTGGCGTTTGGTGAGAGCACTAGTTCGTTACGTAGCCCTGACGTAGTTCCTGCGGCCAGATTTCTCGGAGTGTCCGCTCTTAGTCTTTTTTTCTTTCTCTATGCTTCAGCGTCCTCCATTTTCTGCCTCATTGGACAAGCAATGCTTTCCCATTCAAGTTCGCTCGGGTGCCTATATAATTCTGATCACAATAAATAAGACGTCCTGTGCGCCGCGACCGCTACGTTTGGAGCCAGTCTTCAGAGCAGGGCTATGAGATACCAAGTTGTATAGCCTACACTGTTTCTCAAGCTACCTACTTAGATTATTTTGTAAGCTTTTCTTACTTCGTCATACTTTGCAGGAAATGTCTATTCATGCAATGTAGTTGCACACCTAGCATATATCTTTTATCCAACTTGCGCAAAAAAAATGAGTACCATCTATTGCTGGCTCTTAAGAAATTTGGACGACAAAGCCATTCAAGCCTTAGTGACGGAGATAAATGAAGTATGGGAGGATGGCGTTGTACCGGAGAGTTCCAAGAAGACTACGGTGGTCCTAATACCCAAGCCAGGTAAATCACCCAGCTTGGAGAACCTCCGTCCTATCTCCCTTGCTTATTGCATTAGCAAAGTAGCACAACATACAGTGGATAACAGGATATCGAGAGATATCGAGCGGAACGAACTATTGCCGTACAATATGCTTGGTTTCAGGCGCTTGCTTTCAACGCCGGATGTCATGCTCCTGCTCAAAACACAAATAATCGACTCTCAAAGCAAAGATTTAAAAGAGGTCATCGCACTGGATCTAACCAAAGCCTTCGGTACAATTACACACGACTATACCCTTAAGGAGATATCGGCCTTGAACTTAGGAGTTAAATTCTTCTCTTTCGTTTCATCGTTCCTCGAGAGCAGGACGGGGGCCATAAAGTTGAGGCAATCAGTCTCGGAATCTTTCACACTCCGAAGATGGGGTACTCCCCAAGGGGTTGTTATTTCACCCCTTCTGTTTAATATCGCAATGCGCAAGTTGTTGGCAAGCCTTGCAGCTATTCCCTACGTAGGTCGTGCATTATATGCTGACGATATTACAATCTGGTGTACTGGAGGATCGGGACTGGCACACTCGCCTGGAAAGTCGGAACTCCTGCTGTACAGACAGGCTAGGCGAGGTGATAGGGGCTCACTCGCCTCACTCGATCAGGTGCCCATTAGCGTTCGTACCAGACATGGGCACACCATCCCAAGATTAGACTCTATCGAAATCCTAGGGCTTTCAATAGACTCAAAGGGCTGCAGGTTAGATGGGCTAAGACTATAGCCCATCTCAACACAAGAACAGTCTTAGATTAATTATGAGAGTGTCCAACAAGAAAGGCGGCATAGGCGAGGATATACTCCTTAGGGCTCACCATGCTTTCCCCATGAGACATGTCATTTAGATAGTGGCGGCCCTCAATTGGACCAAAACGTAAATTGATAAATTAGACACGCTCATGCGATAAAGTGTCAAAACGGTGATCGGCATGCTAAACACGGCTAGCACAGTGAAACTCATGACGATGGGATTACACAAAACAACTTCGGAGTTACTGGAAACACAAAGATCAGCACAAATTATTAGATAATAAACTCCAAAGTAGGCAGAAGACTGCTGGATGCGGCAGGTCTCCGTCCTATCTTCAATCAGGGATATACCACGCAACTTGATATTCAAACAAGGAACTCCTTTATTGTAGACCCTTTTCCAACAAATGTCCACCCCCAACACAATAAAGGTGGAAATTTAGCGATGTCTAGAGCTTTCTTAAAGAACATAACCGGAACGGAGCCCTTTGTTGACGCAGTGCGACACGCCAGTGCCAACAAGTTTTCCGTAGCAGTAGTCAATGAAAGGGGAGAACTCCTCTCGGCAGCCTCGCTGAAGACCTCCTAGGTCGACATGGCGGAACAGGCTGCTATAGCTCTTGCATTACTTTACTCAGAACGCACAACGGTTTTCACGGACTCCCGAGCAGCCGTTAGAGCGTTCGCATCGTGATTGATAGCCAAAGAAGCAGCCAGGATTCTGAACGGAAAACACCCCTCTGACATTGTTCACTGTTTCCAGCTCACATGGGACCATATGTATTAAGGGGTCACCTGAACCCCAATGAGATAGCCCATGACCATGCGCGAGGTTTCATAAGCCGCGACGTGATGGTGTCTCGGGTGAGTTCTCTAGAGCTCGTCCACAGTGATCCTCTAGTTCTATTTCACGAAATCACATCTAATTACAGAGGGAATAGGCAGAGTTTTCCCTTCCCCCATCATAATCTCAACAGACCACAAGCTAGCACTCTCCGCATGCTCCACCCGGGGTCCTGCCCCTCTAGGGGCCTTCTGAACAAGCTCCACCCAGACATTGATCCATTGTGTCCAGAGTGTGGCACTGAATTTTGCTCGTTAAGGCACATGCTCTGGCAGCGCCCTGTGTTACAGGATTTTAACCGAGAAGATTGGACGAAGGCCATCACACACCCGAAACAAGACGTCCAGCTCCTGGCCGTCCAGAGGGCCCGTGAACGAGCGGAAAGGCACGGCCTCTGTTCCGACATGAGACTAGCCAACGACTGTGTAGGGACCTACCCAGCAGGCCCCCTGCCTAGCTCCTATGGACCTCAATAAAGTCGTTTACTACTACTACTACTACTACTACTACTACTACTACTACTACTACTACTACTACTACTACTACTACTACTACTACTACTACTACCATCTCTTGCTAACACAATATAAAATAAAGCCAGGGAGACTTGGATATAGGTATGTTTATGAACGCGAAAACATTGCGACGTCTCTCCAACGAGGTCTCGGCCTCGTTCGCGTACTTAGTGGACCCCCATAGGAAACGGGCGCAGTTATACACTGAGAAGTCGAAGTCGCAAGTGCTTACCGAAATCACCGCACCGACTGGCAGCACCATCACGCGCTGCCCTATACACGGTGTCCCAACTATCAAGCACCAAGATTCAAAAATATGTAAATGCCACGTATCTGAACGGACACGGGACACGGGACATTGTTGTTCGCCGCCACTTGGAAATACTCAGATTATTTTATGCATTCCGCCTGATTACATAATTAGCCTTAATTAGTTAGTTGCACGGATACACGCAGAAAGTGCGCGCGACAGGCCACTCCACCCACTTTGCGTGTATTTGCGGGCTTCTTTCGCGTTCGGAAAAGCACTTTTATGAACCCTGTTGTGAGCAACAGAAAGCTGTATCGAGAGTTTTTCATGTTGCCCTAAAATTTTCCCATTGACACTTACATCTAACAATAATGTTCGAGAAATCTATGAAATAATTCAGGCTAATTATTTAATTAGGCGGAATGCAAAAAATAATCTGACTATCTGCAAGCGATGGCAAACGACATTACCTTAGTTCCGTCCAGCTACATAGCATTTGGGATATTTTCACATCTTGGTACGCGATAGTTGGGCAAATAATAGTTGGGAGACCCTGCATATAGACAGGCCACACAGTTGCCGCTCCCCGGCAAGTGCAGCTTATTCAACCGTAATCTTTACCGGGAAACGCTTGCGGCGAACTTTGTGCGCGAAGGCGAGCATTCTGGTTCTTTTTTTTTCTTTCACCCGGACAGCGGGAGCCGCCGTTGCCGTGGCTGCACGGACGTGAGCGCTATCTGGTGGCGCTTCAACGTAGATTCATTGCTTTCCTCCTTGCACACTCTTTGCTGTCCAGTCTTCGGATTTTCTCCTCACCCTTTCGCCATACTCTTCTCCTACGCTTTCCGCTTGCTCCTTTCACTGTTGCCTCCTCTTCCGCGTTCCTTCTTGCACTCTCTTCGCTATCCAGTCTTTGGCTTTTCTCCTCCCCCTTTCGCCATACTCTCCTCCTACGCTTTCCGCTTCCTGCTTTCAGTGATGCCTCCTCTTCCGCTTTCCTTCTTGCACTCTCTTCGCTATCCAGTCTTTGGCGTTTCTCCTCACCCTTTCGCCATGCTCTTCTTCTCCGCTTTCCGCTTCCTGCTTTCAGTGATGCCTCCTCTTCCGCTTTCCTTCTTGCACTCTCTTCGCTATCCAGTCTTTGGCGTTTCTCCTCACCCTTTCGCCATGCTCTTCTTCTCCGCTTTCCGCTTCCTGCTTTCAGTGATGCCTCCTCTTCCGCTTTCCTTCTTGCACTCTCTTCGCTATCCAGTCTTTGGCTTTTCTCCTCCCCCTTTCGCCATACTCTTCTCCTACGCTTTCCGCTTCCTGCTTTCACTGTTACCTCCTCTTCCGCTTTCCTCCTCGCGCTCTCTTCGCTGTCGCCTTCTTTCATTCCCCGCTGCGCTCCGTATTCGCTTGGTTAAGCCGACGAGGCACGCCTACACTCAAGGCAGGAACGGACGCCTAAGAACTACGCTCTAAAACACTTCGGCGTTTTCGTTAGACGTCCTGATAGGAAAATTACTATCTTCGCGTTGCCATCGCGCGAGCACGCTCAATGCATCAGGTCGGATTCCGTCAGTAGGCGAGCTGGCCTGCAGAGTAATTGCATCTCGTGAACGCTTCGCAATCGTGAAGAGCTACGCACCGACATGCGCGGTGGATATTGCCATTACGCAATTATTTTGCAGTGCTCAACGTTTTGATTTTTACCCTCTCATGAGCGTCGGCGCCGAGCGACACAATGGCGATCGACTCTGGTAGAAACAGTGAATGTGGACAGGCCTCACTGATATTTATTCTCGCTTCAGGAAGCACGGCGATTTTGGAAACTTATCATGTTGAACAAAATATTCCGTCATGGCTTCAACAATTCGCTATGATGATGCATGCACATGCAGTTTCATTGCCTTCTTCATTTAGAAAAAATATAATTGTTTCGGAAATTAGGCCAATCAGTGTCGGCGACAAATAAGCACGTAAGTTACAGCATGGAAGGAAGGAGCGGGCCACAATTACACATGGTGCCACACATGTCGTGTACGTGTCATTACAGCGTAACATGAAAAGTGCCCCCTCATTTTTACACCAAGGCTGTTTGTGCTACAACAGAAAGCTCGTGAATGGTATGCGTGTTGTCGTGGTGACCTGGGGATAAGTTATGCCATGGGCCCATTTAAGTTCAAAGCGACTGTAGGACACTATGTATGGCAGTGTCTGCAGAAAGTGAAGTGTGTGAGGTAATTAGCGGCTCAACGAAAAGTGATAAGCTGCATTAGCTGCGAAGTATCAAACTCATAGGAAATTTTCCCAATTTCCAGAGAAAAACAAAATCTGCAACGATTTTATTCATATTGTGATGATGGTATTCTGACGAAGCTACGGTCATCGTGCTGGGCTGTCCGGAAAGTAACAAGGTCAGGAAACGAAGAGTAAACAGCGGCAAGATACTTATCGAAGTTGTCAGCCTCACATTCAGTCATCGGCACAGGAAGGCGAGATGGGCAGTCAGCGTCAGTGTGGCGGTTGCCAACCTTGTAGCATACCACAAAGTCCATCTTGTAAACGCTAGGCCCATCACGCTAGGCACCCAGAGGGGCCTCGTAGGCCAACCAATGAGCACAGAAATCGGTAGTCAGTGACGCCTGAGAAGCGACGGCCGTAGACGTATGGAAGAAACCTGTGAACCGCGAAAACGACTGCGAGACACTCTTGTTCTGTAACTCTAGAGCTGCGCTGTGCCTTGCTCAACGGACAGCTTCCATGTGTGACTGCATGTTCAGCATTGTCATGGCATTGAATGGGCACTGCGCCGAGACCGACGGCGCTGGCATCGGTGCACATTTCTGGAGGAGTGGATCAATGTGGCGTAGCACCGGCCCTCAAGTCAGCATAAACTTCAGCTCTGAAAATGTTGATTTCCGATCCGGTGTCCAGTAGGAAAAATACCTTTTGCACAAAGTCAGTCAGCAAATATGTCTTATCTGCAAAAGTGGGAACAAAACGCTGAAGTATAACAGGCCCAGGAAACTTCGCAGATCCCGGAGAGACTGCGCCTGCTTAATGTTACCGACAGCGACAAATTTCTTAGTGTCTGGCCTAACCCCAAGCTTGTCGACAAGGTGTCCTAGAACCAGTGCTTGGTGTGCTTCAAAACGACATTTTTTTTTAGTTCAATGTTAGCGCAGCTTTCTCCGCACAGGTTTGCATAACGTGAAGGCGATCGTTATGTTGGTAAATTATCCAGACAAAAATAACCTCGTTGTCAGGTAACATAAACAAATCTCCAATCTTTGGCCCCGCAGAACTGTGTTCATATAGCTTTCGAATGTTACAGGGGCATTGCACAAGCCGCAAGGCATAACAGTAAATTCAAACAATCCGTCGGGTGGAACAAAAGCTGTCATTTGTTAACCAACCGAATCCATTAGAATTTGTCAATGACAAGATTGCAAATCCACAGAAGAAAAATAAGATACGGAATGCAGGTAGTCGATAACATCATGGAACGAGGAAGCGTGAACAGATCTTTTTTTTTTTGGTTATGGAGTACACAACATAGAATCTGCACGAACCACCCTTTTCTTTTCGCCAGAATGACAGGTGCAGCCCAAGGACTTGGTAATTTTTGTATAACTCCGCTAGTTAGAATATCGCGGACTTCTGCTAAGTTATTCTGCGCTCCGAAGGAGAAACTCAATAGGTCTCGTAGGCCTACTGAGTAGTAGGCCTCATCGCACAGGACAGTAAGCCACATCGTGTGTAGAATGAGCAAGAACTGCGAAGTCGGCCTTGAACGCCTTGCCAGCAAAAGAGGCAGACACCGTGCACAAAGAAACTAGGCGCAACTACTCGCCGCTGACACAGCCAAAAAGCTAGCAGGTTTGTGTGATCAAAACATCGGTTTTCCTCCAAGTCGTTGTTAGGTAAAAGCAAAACTCTACCCCGAAACCATTTTTCCTGTATATATCAAGACCATCGTGAGAACGTCGTCTATAAACACATGAACCTTACTTCGAAGCGTCGAAACTGCTAGAGGCATACTTGCGTGTAATGTGGTATGTCCAGCGACCTCACCTCCATCAGCGGCTCCAGCTAGTTTCCCGGTGGTGGGGATGAGAGCCATGGCCTGGACCGTGGCGGTGAGGATCGTCATTAGCGCTCAGTAGATGGCGTAAAGGCCCGCTAGAGGCAGGCGGATCACTACGCAGTCTCTGCTGGTACATGTTCTGCTGGAAGGTTGGAATCGAAGGCAAAAAGCTGCATTCGGGTCATTGGCTGCGCCGTGGAAATGTCTGCGGTTGCTTAAGAAGCGTCACAGATGGTCTACGTCGAGTATACGCCAGAACCGGGTGATGTGTCCACGAACGCCTGCACTGGAAGCATACGGGGCGTTCACGAGGAGCGGTTCAAATTGCTGCGTTTTTTAAAGGTAGTCGACACACACACTTCACATTTCTGAACTAAAGGAGACCGCCGGCTGAAGTACCTGTCGCGGAGCGCATAAAGTTGCTTTGCGGAAGACGCCACTGGGAGAACTGGGGGCCTCAACCCTGGTACGTGGTTAGGATGGTCGGGATCATCGAAACTCGTGGCATTAATAGTTCTAGACACTGGTTCACACAGCCTGTATCCACCTTGCATGGGAACGCCAGAATGCCGTCGCAGTTCCCCGGGCACGATTGAACGGATGTTTACGAAATATTGCAAGGCGGCGAAGTATGACTCATATCAACGGCGGTGATGGTCGTGACAATTTGGCCAGCGGAACGAACTTCGATGTCACTTAGAGCGTTTTCAGAGTCTCG
Source organism: Dermacentor variabilis (assembly GCF_050947875.1). Taxonomy (NCBI): domain Eukaryota; kingdom Metazoa; phylum Arthropoda; class Arachnida; order Ixodida; family Ixodidae; genus Dermacentor; species Dermacentor variabilis. Next base: position 59,710,731 of record NC_134575.1, read on the forward strand.
AAGGTTCGACAATATTTAGTCACGTCAAGTACGCACTCGAGACTCTCCTTCCCAGTAAGGAAGTGATAAACGTCCCCGGCGATACCTATCCGAATGTCGCCCACATTGTCCTCTTCGGTCATGTTGGCTGCGCTGACTCTCACAACTACAGTGCCGCTTCAATGTACATTCTGCGTGTCCCACCTTTAACCCGAGCACTCTGTTGACAACATCTGTTGCGCGCGTTTCTTATTCTTCATGGCTGGCTGGCTCTCGAACGCACCTTATAATTTCGTCCACAAATCGTTGCCAGGTTGGCAACGCGTCTTCGTGGTTCTCATACCAAACCAACGCGGTGAAAACAAGGAACGACCCAACGTAAGATAACTAGGTAGTAGCATTCCAGCCGTTATATTGGCTCACCCGCTGATAGCGGCTGAGCCACTAGCTCACGTCGTCGCTGAGATTTCCTGTGAAGTTCCGCGGCTCCCGGTAGTGGTACGCAGACGCGCTTGCAGAAGGCTGCTGGTAGACTCCCATTAGATCTCATGTCTTGAAATAGCGCTAGCAGGTTGGCGAGTCGGTGGCTGCGGCGAAGCTCGTACTGTTGTGATTCGGTCGTTAGTTGGCGGCGTTTCTCCGGAGTAGCCTGGTAGTGGCTTACCCCGGAACTCTACCACGTCTGTGACGATGGGTGGCGTTTACTTACAGGATTGAAGATGATAGCCCTTAAGGGGGGCTATCTAGGTAGGCGCTCGCCATACACTGTAACCTGGACCTCTTCTTCGGCCTTCTGTTAGCACGTTCCAATACACGTGGTGTGCCAACTACCTTGCACTGAGATTTAAAACTATGCACATGCCACGTAGTTCCTCCAGATATTGATATGTTTATATTGCATTGTGCCTAATTACGCAATTATTCGTAATTATTCAACTTCTCAAATATTATAACTATATGAAAAGTACCAATGAGAAAATTGTAGCACAAGGGGAACAACTGCCTATACATTTTTTTGTTGCTCAATACGGGCTACATATTTTTTTTTTGCGAGCGTGAGAGAAGCCCGCAAATACACGCAATATTGCCGTGCGACTGGCCGGTCGAGCATGTGCTTTAATTACGGGCCCGGGAGAATGACAATTGATAATGCTAAAAAGCAAAGCTACGCTGGAAATAGCGGTTATATCGATATTTCATGTACATGTTGTTGTTGATTTTCTTTTTAAAGCGGAAGCTTTACTGGCCGCGCACTTGCGATTTCGCCGTGGCGGTGCTCCGGGGAGGCACATGACCTCACAAATCGCGCCTCGCCGCGGATATTTCTCTCTCTCTCTCTCGCTCCCTAGTCACTACTGCGCATGCGCCACTAGTAGCACCGAGCCACAGGTGTTCCGCCGCTGCGCAGCGCCGCGCCTTTCCGCCGCCGCCGTTTGGTGTGACGTCACACCACGTTCCTCGTCGTTGCGTTCGCCTCCACTCGCTTCGCCAGCTGCGTCGCTTGCCTGATAACATGTTGGAGGATTGAAAAGGAGAGCTCCAGTGCGCCGCAACCACAGTTGAGGCGGCAGTATGTACGGCGGCAATTCTGATAAGCAGGAGGAGGCCTGGAATCGACATCGGAACGAGATGAAGAGGAAACGGATCGCCCAGGAAACAGATGAACAGCGAGCCGAACGACTTGCTAAACACCGCAACATAGCTAGACAACCAGACTAACCTGGACTTGCAATGAAGGTTAACGAAGGCTAACCAGCTTTCGCTACGTATATCCTGGCATGGACGAGCTAAGCCACTGCCAATTTTTTCAGTTAGCCTATCGATGTAGTAAAATTCAAGACATTAGCGGGCTTTGAAGTGGCGGCTGCAAGTTTTTTTTGTCAATTTTATTCAGATAAATGATATACGGACACTCAAAGCGCAAAACACTTTATCGCCGTCAGGGCCGCTCTTGCGGCTGTCGCCACCGTGCTGTCAGGCTGTTGATGGCACACGGGCGCCCCGCTCGTATTTAGACGCTTGATGGTCTCCAAAGGGCAAAAAAAAATGAAAAAAAAATGACGCAGAACGTGAGACGCACCGCCATGTTCTGCTCATCTAACAACGCTATGGCAGCGTTCTGCCTTATGCCCAGCAGCCGTGTTCTGTGCCCCACACACTGGTTCGTACCCAGACCACGGCAAACAGTAAAGGCTGGGTGAACAATATTCTAATACTTGAATGGGCACTGACTGCACCGACGCTTTTCCGTTGGCTTCATTTTTAAGAGACCAACTCTCGTGCTCCCGCTCCTGCAGCCAATGCCTCCAGCAAGCGTCGGCGTCTCTCGCAACCGAGCGAACGAGCACATCGAAGGATGAAGGAGCCAACGAGGGGCGAAGCGGGGGTTGAAAGACGGCGACAGCGAATGTCAGCTTGCGTTACTTGCAACATGACCAGTCTTTTTTTCTGACCGCTGTATCCGTGTTTGAAGACACAGACAGGGTGCTATATTTAACGAGCGCTGGAGATGGGGAGTTCCAGATAAGGTATTGCCATCAGCCGCTCCCAACAACCGGTGCGCCGTAGGGCATGAGATCGTTGCATTATCGAATGCTGGAACTACTGATTCTCCATGCAGAACTAGCCAACATAGCGTTGCAGCCTCACTAACTTATCGCCATTAAAATTCTAATTAAACCACTTACAGGTATCGCTGTCGAAATTAATTGTGCAATCGCGACTTATCGTAGATAGTTTCATGCAATAATTACCTAAGGTACCAGCATGGAAATTATGGGAAGTACATGGACTTGCTGAAACTTCACCCTTCTAGCTTCAAACGGCTGCGGGACTTTGTAAACTGGTCATTTTCAACAAAGTGCTGCGCAATAAATAATTAAAGAAACGTTATTCAAACTGTCCGACAGCAGCATTCGAGCACAGAATGTCAAGCACAAAAGCCCGATGTGGAAACCATTACGACAAGCTACATATAACGTCCTTATGAATTTATCGCAGGCATGCCAGTGCCTTGAGATGCTTTGCGCGTTTCGATTTGGCCAGCTCGCAAGATTAACCGTTGCAATTAGTAGCGATTGTGCATGGTGCTCAGCATCTCCTCCACTTCGAAAATTGCCCATTGCTGTGAGACTAAAGACAAAGAAGGCACATAAGCCGTAATAAACAAAGCTACACGGACGTCTGAATCCAAAAGCACGAAGATCAGAGAAATCCATGTACTTCCCACGGTGGCTGAACGATTGCAGTGCCAGAGTTCCCTCTAGTAATTATTGTATAGGAAACTCTACGGTGAAAATGGCCTTGGTCGCACGTGCGGAGCCATTTCAACACCATTAAAACACTGACGAATTTTTCCTGAAGCCGTGTGTGACTTTTCACTTTATCGATTTATTTTCATTCTGTTTCTCAATTAGAGCCACACTATTACTTGTTTCCCGGCAGAAGCAGAAATAGGAGATACCGCATTTGCACGATTCTACCGTGCTCCCGATTGTAACGTGCAGTTAAATTAGCGCATAAATATCCAAAATATCCCGAAAGATAGGTTGGTGCCGATTCTATCGCGTACACCAAGTAACAGAACCTGACTCGACACATACCGCGTTGGAATATTATTGCGGAACATACAAAGGCGCGCAGACACGCGCACAACTGAACCTTAGCGGCTATAGTGGCTATCTTAGTCCGACGACACCTACTTTCCGCTGTCTAGCGACCACAGAAACTTTTCTTCAGTTTCATCTAATGCACTAGAAAGGCCGCATTTTATTTACAGCAAACTGGAAATTGGCGACCACAAACCAAGGCATCTAAAAAGAAATAAGAATGGTTCAATGACAGTGTGGCTATAGCGACCTTGCACTGAGCTTTTCCTTTTTATAAAGAATCGGTTTAGTTTTTGGTTTAGACTAGAATTAGTTACGATTTGAACGCGCATGCAAATTTCAACCCACTTTTTATTCAAAAGAAGGTACACGTCAGAATCGTTATAATACGGTATTTCATATTTTGAAGAAATGAGTCCAGCTTTTCGGTGGCGTGAACGGAAAATAGTCACTTTGTAGGTTGCTTGTGTGGTCTGAAAACAGTTGCTGAGTATTCACTTGATACCAATTTTTATGCGTTAGACCGGGCATTTAGTTGCTCCCCCTCCCTATTTTCATGCGTCATAAAACGTTCCTAGGTGTCTTTAGCAATGTCCCCCGGGAACTAAACAAGACACTTTGTTTATATTTGGCGAAAATAAAGCGCTAGATACTGGCAATAGGTAAGTAAACTTCAAAGGCAGGTGTGTATGACCTTTGCAGTAAGTTACGCATGCAAGCGATCCAGAGAATTATGAGTGTTTTACGAACAATCCAGAATATATACGGTTGCCATTGGAGAACTTCGAACTCAGCCAATGTCCAATCTAGCGGAAACTGAAATGAAAGCGCGAGAACTGGAAGGAGGGAGGACACCATGGTAAATGTTTTGACGACGTAACGTGTGTATTGTCGAGTTACTGCCTTTTCAAAAATTGTCAACAATAAAGGCTCCGAAGTATTACATGCGGGCAAGGTTTGAAACGAACAGTCATACGCGGGCAAGTGTTTAAAGTACGCGATACAATTCAGGAAACTGAAACTATTATCGCAACTGCTCGAAAGAAACATGTTCGCTAGAAAGAGCGCAGTAATTCTTCAAGGTTGCACGCAATTATGTCTTTTCTTCTTGTTAATATTGCAAGTCATTTATGTTGATTGCACGAGGGAGGTTCCTAAAGTAAGTTTCGTAATTTATTTTCACACGGAAACTTTATGGCCAACAAAAAACGCACCATTGCATCGTGAACTGTACAGCTAGCACTGTTCGGCAGTGCGGCTTTCAATGCAGGGAACCGTTCATACCGGATAACAGCGCACGCTTCCATTGGCGATGTACTTAGATTTAGGCGCACGTCAAAGATCCCCAGGTGGTCGAAATTTCCGGAGTCCTCGACTACGGCGTGCCTCATAATCAGAAAGTGGTTTTGGCAAGTAAAGCCCCATCATTTTTTCATTTTTCCATTCGCGACCACGTGATCAGCACACGTCTCTCCGCATCATCGTGATTCGAATTACCAAGGGCACGCCAGGGTGCAGCTACCCTCTCTCTCCTTCGCAGCTCTGCGCATGCGTCATTCCTTCTGCGCTTCTTCCGTCGTTGAACCAGACGGCCGTGAATTCTTACGGCGATCGTTTGTTTCACCTCGTGTAACATCTTCTCTTTAAAAAAAAATGGCAACAACTACCTTCGGAACGCCCCTCGTAGTTCGTTGCGTACAGCCTAGAGAAAACTATTACCTGAACTAGCGATATGCTGTACACTTGTACAACGAGTACAATTCTTTGTTCAGTAATTGAAATATTTTGCAGCAAATGGGCGTTTTTTGTACGCGTTGTGCTGCTGCTACTGGGCGTGATCGGGGATCTCTGTCAGACACGCATTGCCTTCTGCCCCTGCATCACCGTGAGTTTTATATCTAGTTGAAATGAATATGTAAACACAAATGTCAAATTGTTTTTAGGGCCCCCATGGTTCACCATGTGCGATTGATAAACAAGTCTATGCATGTTCAAAATAAAAATAGAAATGCATATATATATATATATATATATATATGTATATATATATATATATATATATATATATATATATATATATATATATATATATATATATATATATATATATATATATATTCTGAGCAATGTATTCGCATGTCATCTTGCGCATCTGTACATGTCATCATCGCAGCCGCGACTGCTTTGCCGTCGTAGCGCGGAATCTTCGAGAACAACGATGTTTCTCAGAAGTTTCTCATTTGTTTCGAGATGCTCAGCATGCTGGACATTCGACCTAACTCCACGCAGGGAAATATTTGCCGCTGGCAAAGGGGCGCCAGACGGAGCACGTTCCAGCCGGCTCCTCGGCGCGTCCGTCCGATAACCCTGGGCTCATGTGGTGGGCCCCTGTGGCGCGACCCTCGAACAACAAGGCGCCGGCGTCGCTTCCGCGCCATCGTGATGGGGACGAGGGTGACGGCGCAACTTGATGCCCGCTGGGTCTTGTTCGCTGCGCACCCTTTTAATTTATTTAAGCTTATCGCTTTGACGAATAAAACCTCCCATACTCTTTGCGATAGCACTCCTTGTTTATGCGTATCCGCGTGATTTCCGGAAGTCTGTCTCATTGCCTCGCGGATTTCACTTTTCTATTCTCACATACAACATTTTTGTGCCGATTAAAAAGAAAGCTTCAGGGCGCAATCACCCGCATACGATAGCGCGCCTGAAATTAGTCAAGCTATAGCCAACAGCTGGTATAAGCGTCCTATCTACTACTGTGCATTACTATAATAGCGCGGAATACGCAACACAATGTTTAATCGGAACTTCGCTTTAGTCCTTGCTCTTGTTCAGTTTAGCAAGTTCCAAGAGATCGCAAGTTCATAGCCACGCTGAATTGGCAATTGCTATAGAAGTACTGAGCGTTGGGTTAGCTGCCCATTCGTTCTGACTAAACTAACCAAGCGGAATGTGACCGCGAAGCTGTCGCAAGCAACAAAGGACGTAATCAGGAAACGACAAAGAGCGAAAATGTTTTACTCAAGAGATTGGACAGAATTCCCCTAAAGGTGTGATAACCAAGGCGAAAGGATGTGATATTGAACATTACGTCAGAAAAACGAGGAAGCCGCAAAAAAATGGCGGCCGCAGGAAATAACTGAGAAGAAAACTTTTCATAAGACAGGGCAAGATGTATGCCCTAAGGGTAAGCAGGTAATGTCGTAACCAATACCGGTGATTTAGTAAAGGCAACTGCGGACTTCTTTATTAACTGTAGAAGTCCCAGAGCAGCCACACAACCTTGATTTAAAGTAGTGACAAACATGATACAAACACTCCATGTGTAACTAGCGATGAAGTTAGAATGGATTTGCAAGACATGTCCCAGAGAAAAGCGGCAGCAGAAGATTGAGCAGCAGTTGATTTAATCAAAGATAGAGGAGATATTATACTTCATAAGCTTGCGACGCTCTGTACTCAATGCCTCCTGCGTAGCATAGCGTTGGAAGAATGAAAACGTTATACTAAATAACAAAAAAGAATGACGTTGAAGAATTGAACTATTGGCCACTTAGCTTGCTCTCAGTATTGTATAAAGCAGTCACAAAGGAAATCTTCAATAGAAATGACAACACTTCAATCAACCTATAGAGCGGTCTGGCTTCAGGAAGGGGTATTCTACAATGGTTCATGTCTAAATGTCATCAATAAGGTAAGTGGTAAATCTGTGGAGTACAAACAGCCTTTGAATATGCCTTCCATAGATTATGAAAAACACTTTGGATTCAGTAGACATACCAGATGTTTTGGTGACATTGCGTGTACTGACGGCAAGAAACATCACGGACAGGAATAGGTAATGTTGGTCCAGCAGCGTGATCTATGGTGAGTATATGGGTCACCTGTACCTAGACGCGACCGTAGAGGTCTACATCCTTCACGAGGTCTAGTAGAGTCTGGAAAGTCCTGCTCCACAGTGCTCTTGTCTTCGCAGTGAAGAGGCGTTCCTGGAGGCTCGCCATCCTGAAGTTGAAGGGTATATGACGCCATACGGCTCCTTTCGGCGTTGTGCGCCGAGCATTCCAGAAGGACATTAACCGCGGTATCATCTTACTTACAGTGAAGCATACGCAGGAGGTGTTCTGACACTGTCGAAATAGTATTTCGGGTGTTTGCACACGTTCTGGTCTCAGCTTGGAAAGGAGAGAGCGTTTCTGGCTCGAGAAGACTATGTCCAGCAAATGTTTGCAAGGGAGGGTTGTTGGCGATCCCGGAGTCCGGATGCTGAGTAATCAGAGACGTGCGTATCACGAGCCGGCTTTCTTATGGACAACGTGCGCACAGGCATGTATCAGATAGTTCGGTTCAGTCAGGTCGTTATCTTTGTCCGCTGGCATGCCAAGACACGCGACTCAGTTATCTGCGTAGCCTTATGCTGCAAGCATCTTCCCCACTTGCCAGAAAATAGGTTGGTGAATAAGTCTCTCCAGCAGATCCCTTTTCTTGTTCTTGTAGTTTGATCGACCGTACAGTGCACTGCCTTCGGGATTAGCGTAAGCTTTTATTAACCTGCATAAGAAGCGTATCGTATGCCGTGTATTCATGTCTGGTTCACATTCGCACTAGTACGCAAAAACGCAGACAACCCACATTGGTGTAATATTCAGTTTTGGGCGTAGCAGACGCCCGAAAAGAGTAATAGAAACAGAAGGGAAAAAAAGCCAAATGACAAAGTTAGGTAGGGAGGTATCGTAGTTGTTTTTTTTACTTTAAAGTTTACGTAATATTTTGTCCTGCAGTACTATGAAATATTCAAGCCTGCCTTTATTATAGCGATATCAATTGTATGGACAATGCAGACGCATTTCTGCTGTCTTCACCGCACGCCATGTGCTGTGTGCGCGAGCGAAAGCTTGCGAGGGTCAGCCGACGATCGCAGATGAATCTCATGTCCGCGAGGAGAAAAACACAGGAGAAAACGCGCTGTCATTCGCCGCGTGCGAGGCATCGCGGAGTAGGGGAGGGACGGTAGGGCGGTCTGCGATGTGTACAAAGTGCGCCGAGTGTGCTGGTAGATGCGTATGCGCTGTGCTTTTGACGCTCACTCAGCGATCAAGCGAGACGCAACATGACGGCCAATTCGCTCGCTGCTACTGCCGCGCCTACTCACTCCAGCGTTTGGACAGCGAGTTTTTGCGGTCATCGAGTGAGACGTGTTCATGTTTACGTGTGCGCGCGTGACACCGCGTTTGTTAATTCACTTAGTAGGCGCATGGTTACAAGTTTATACAGCCGATAAAGATACTATCCTTACTACGTACAGCTGTCTGCGAATTTGCTATCGCAATCAATGGTCCACCTTTCGATCGAAACTAGGACATTTTTGCTTTATCTAGGAAAACAGCAATACAATTTTCTTTACACTATTGCAAATGTTATCACCGACTCTAACATGGAAACGTCTAGAACGCCGAAGCCTTCCATAAGTTAACTAACTGATGTCAAAACTTGATACAGGGGTCTTGAACCAATCAAGGCGGTCGATGAAAAATCTGAGGAGTGTAATTTTGCACAGACGTGATCTTGTATCTGCATTATGACTACAATATGACTCAAAGAGGAAAGAATTCGAGGCTTGGCTTGATATAATTCCCCGATGAACGTCCTAAGGAGCACCAGGAAAAGCCGAGCCACATTTATCCTGTTCTAATAGCGCAGTCAGTATTGCTCAGAGAAAATGTAACACGATTATGAATACTACAAAATAAAATAAACATATTAAATTGTGCCATGCAATTGCCGTGGGTGGTCTGACCGCATCGAAACGACGTCACGTGATCCAACATTCTACGCAAGATCGATTGCAGCACCATGTCTTCCAGGGCTCGTGCACGCACCCAATGCCAGCTCTCTAGGGAAAACGGCCCTGCATTGTAGCTGTGTTTGTCAACCGGGCAGGTGATCGGTCGCTTTTGGTATCCTTTTTTTTTTCTGAATTCTACTTATGTTTCAGCGAAGTGCCGCGACCTGATTAGGTGGGTTTAATGTCACTTTTGTCACCAATAATAATAATAATAATATTTGGGGTTTTACGTGCCAAAAGCACTTTCTGATTATGAGGCACGCCGTAGTGGAGGACTCCGGAGATTTCGACCACCTGGGGTTCCTTAACGTGCACCTAAATCTAAGCACACGGGTGTTTACGCATTTCGCCCCCATCGAAATGCGGCTGCCGTGGCCGGGATTCGATCCCGCGACCTCGTGCTCAGCAGCCCAACACCATAGACACTGAGCAACCACGGCGGGTTATTTTTGTCACTAATGTCGTTTTTGTAGATGTTGCAGCGTAAACTGGCCGTCGCCGCCTTTCGGTTAAACACTTGAGAGAGTTGCGCGATTTACACGTTTCACGTGAAGAAATACCGTATGCACAAAGATATTAATAGAGCATTCACCTCTAAAAACGTTTCTTTATTACAAGTGGATGTGCTCGCTGTCATCTCCCTACAGTGCTTATTCCATTCCGTATGCACTATGAAATCTGTCAGATCAATTTAACATGATGTGATTAAATTCTTCCGCCAAGTGTCTTCTTGAGTATGGTATTTCCGTGCTTCCTGTATTCCGAATGGAGGGGGTATAAAGGTTCCATGAGAATCAGTCAATTAAGCAGCCCCACTTTAGTGGAAAAACCAAGCAAAATTGAATGTCTTGACTTATGCCCTTCGTTACAAGCGTCAAAGCTTTACTTGCAATGGTGGCCTACGTAGCTGCTTCGACAACTTCGGCATATATATCCTTCCACAGCTCCTGCACGAATGCCGCCTGTGGAGTTGTGTTTATCTTCTCCAATGTCATTCTCAGCGCAGCCTTACTGAATACCTCTCTCCAGTTCCCGATCTTCGCCTTCCTAACAGCAGACACACTCTCTTCCATGTCTTCCGCCCTTCTCAAAGCAGTCTCGTGCGAGACATTCGGGTTTGTGAACACCATCTTAATGAACGCCTCCTTGGGAATGTTTATAAGGGCGCTCACATAGGGGACACCGCATTTTCTGACGACATCACTGAGGACTTCCGGATTTGTGCGAAGCGATTCGCCGTAGTCGCCATCCAAGAAGTCTGCCAGCCGTAGGACAACGCCACCGCAGTCCGTCACCATCTCTTCGTATGTCACAAAGAAAAAGTTCGGGTCCCTTCTTCTCACGTAGCCAGCGTGCACGTGCTCAAAGTACGGGCCAACACCGACACGCCCGTCAAGAAACAAGGACACGTAGTCGTCAAACGACATTCGCTCAGTCAGTTCACGCAGCTTCATGGCGAGACAATACGAAGAGCAGCAAACGTCCCACGGGTTCCGAGCGACGTAGACGTATTTGGCCTCTGCCATGGTTGCAAGCTTTCCCGGCCGGATGTGCGTCAGTATGAGCCGCGGCGGTGACGTCACTACGTCCACTCGTTTGCCAAGGAGCTCGAGCACTAGATACCTTTTCAGGAAATCATCGTGCGAGTTGGCGCTCTTGCCTTTGTAAACGATGAGTTGTATCATGTGCTGCATCCAGCGGGTTCCCGAAGACGGGTAGCTCACCTCAATGACGTCACCTGGGTGGGGCTTGAAAGCGAGGGCTTCGCGAATGATGTCCGGGTTGAAGTTAATGTTGTAGAGGTCGCCGTCGATGTCCTGCGTAAAGGGGCGTTTGCTGCATAGCATTCCGCTCTTGAAGCTTCCTGCCTGAAAGAAAAAAAGAGGATGCCGGTGACAAGCAATTTTCGTGAGGATGGCTACTTTCGACATTTCTGCAGGAGGGCAATTCTAGAACGGGGTTTAAAAAATGTTTTTTCACGTTTATTGCTCGAACCTGCATAAGTGTCAACGCTAAAGAAAGTGACTGAGTAACCAATCGCATTGATCACGTTTCCCCTGGCCGAACTGCATTCCAACGTTTCCTCCCAGCCTGCCTAACCTATCGCGTATTCTCCGCTCAGTGAGAGTAAACCGCGTAGACCCTTCCAGTGTTCACCACTCTACTTGTCAGAGGTGAGTGCTCTATTCCAGTGTTGCATGTAAAAAGTGCGGTAATAAGATACGTGGGAAAAAGCATGATGCAACAGCGGTGTCTTCCTCAAATAACAAGATTTTCCTTCGGCTGAGATATGGTGCGGTCGAATTACTTTAGAGGTAATGAAAGATTACCACATAGAGAAAAAAGAATCCTTCGATGTTAGACTCGCGGTTTTCGTATCCACACTCATTGAGTACGGCGTATCTCGTGGCTGTCTTTCAAGACCTTTGCATTTCACAATCTATATAAACGACTGCAATATTCTGCAGTCACCTGAGACATTGATCTACCTTCGTTATACAAGCATACTTCATTAGTATATTACTCGCCCAACGTGAGTTTGAAAAAAGCACTTATTCACGTCTATGCATATGCACGTGACACATGGTCACGTAGTCAAATACGTAGTCAAGTGTATTCAGCAGTAGCGAAATCAGCACAAAGTGTCCTGGAATGACGTCATGTGCAGTCATTTGATATACAAGTCTGCCCCATAAAGACGTCTGCTTAATCTTGCGGTACAGAAACAGTATTAATCTTGACGTACTGAAACAGCATTGTGACAAGTGCAGAATTAAAGAAAAATAATCGAGGCATCGCAATAACCAATACAATAAAGAAGGTACTTAATTTAGCATGAGCTCAAGTTCGTAACTGGACTTTGTTGCGCCTGTTTGCTGCACGCACCTGGCACGTATGTGGACTGTGCTGTCCTAAACTGCTGTAACGTCATGTACACGTCCACTCTCTTAGCGGCCCTCGCCTTCCCTCCAGCTGTCACAGCAGAAATAGGCAGTCTAGCACCCCAACAAACGGAAAGTCCGAGTCGCACACATCAGCCATCCTGCTTCAAAGAGTTGTCGTCTGCTGCTTCCACCGAAGAATGATGAAAGAAGGAATGAAGAATGATGAAAAAGGATAGAACCAAGATGGGTGTTACGCTAAGGGATAAGAAAAGAGCAGATTGGGTGAGGGAACAGACGCGAGTTAATGACATCTTAGTTGAAATCAAGGAAATGAAAGGGGCATTGGCAGGACATGTAATGAAGAGTGAAGAGAGAGAGAGAGAGAGAGAGAGAAAGAAGGTAAGAAGGAAAGACAGGGAGGTTAACCAGACTGAGTCCAGTTTGCCACCCTACACTTGGGGAGGAGAATGGGGAGTGAAAGAGAGAGAGAGAGAACTTAGGTGTAGGATGTATATAGTCGGGCACTCAAGTCTGCTGCCTTCAGGTAGTGAAAAAGTGCTCGAACTGCTTTCTGGGCTGATGAACTGTGAGGCCAGGCTCCCAAGATCTTCGCTGCTGGAAATGGCCTGTCATTCAGTCTATTCAAGGCACACTGGAGAGTCTCACGCTGATTATCGAAGCGAGAACAGTGGCACAGAGGATCTGATTCACCAATGTGCGCTAAGCGCAAGTGTGAATGTGGAGTGAAAATAACCGATGATCATTAAGGGTTACGAACTGGATTCCAAGGGAAGCGAAGTGTAGCAGGGGGCTGCAGAAAGTTAGGTGGGCGGATGAGATAAAGAAATTTGCAGGGACAACGTGGCCACAATTAGAACATGACATGGGTAGTTGGAGAAGTATGGGAGAGGCCTTTGCCCTGCAGTAAGCGTAACCAGGCTGATGATGATGATGATGATGACTGCCATGCAAGCGTGGTTTCCAACGAGCCCTCTGGGTGACCATCAGTGGCGTCTCTGTAGGCGTCGCGCTATGTGTGTACACGGAAAATGCCACCGAGCCAGCTGGGTAGAATGCACGGTTTGGTGATCGTGTGTGGGATGCAAATCATAAGACAAACAAGAAGCGTCAGTGAAGATGGAACGGACCAGTGCAGGCGATTACCACTTGCCATCAAAAGTAATGGCAGTACTGCTAGATTTACAGTGGGAGTGTTTGCTAAAAGCTGTTATCTGGAAAGAGCGTTGAATGCTAGACAAATGGGCAAACGCATTTGCTGCTTATTCCACATTAGCCGTCTCAGCGATTATGGTAAGTACCAACGGCATGGTGCCATGCAAGATTATGACTTCTAGTGAAGAATGTGTTTGGAAAAGGTTCTGTAAAAATGGAAGAAACAATTTCATCTGTGAGACAAACCTTGCTGGAGAACTGCAGGTTAATCTGAATTATGTGAGTTCATTATAATGCGACTGAAGCACAGAGCACTCATGTTTCCTGCATCCAGTTCGCGATTGAATGCGGCCGGCAATCGAACCGTCTACCTCGAGTGCAGGAGTGCAACGCCATATCAGCTAAACAATGAAGCAGCGTGGTTCGTAGGGACATTGTTGACGCATGCCGCACAACAAATCGGACTGAACCTAAGCGTCCTATGCACCACTTTCTGTAGCCTTCCAAGAGGCTCTCAGATTCATAAGTAAACTTTGAAAGCAATCAGGTGTAGAAGAGTTATTTATTTATTTATTTTATTTACAGATACTGCTATCCCATGAATTGGGACATTGCAGGAGTGGTACAGAAGATGATACATAAACAATATTAGGAAAGCGCATGATTACAGTACAGAAAGCGCAAACAGTACAGTATCAAAAGAAAATACATGATTAGGCAATTCTAGCACAAACTGACAAGATGACAGGCATTCTTCCACCTAAACAGGCACTCCTCTAAGCAGGTATTGTCTAAGCAGGTAGAGCATTTTGCCTGTGACGCGGCGTCCATGGTTGCTTCAGAGTGCTCATTTATGGCTTTTATGAAAGTTTCTTGAAGTTTTCTTTTTCTACAGGATTTCCTATTTTTTTTCGAATGCAAATTATTTGTGTGGGCATTGTAAAAGCTGGTCGTAAATCTTCAAGCTTTTCCATTGTGACAGAGTCCTTTAGAGCTTAAAAAAATTAAGAAAAATATGCTTACTTGATTTACGAACCAAACTGCCCTAACTATAATAGGTATCATGACGTACTTCAGGTTGCTAAGAAACTACCAAGACTGCCCCTTGGTAGAACCTTATGCAGTCTTGTAGTATATCGTATCTAAACTAAAGAAAGAAAGGCATTCCACAGAAGGACATAATACATGCAAGAGTCAAGCACCGTTATGGAAAAATGACAAATCACACAGAATTGTGCACAGACTGCCCGAACAAAAATTTTTAGATGCACGAACAGGGAATGAAAATTGGGAAACGTGTATTCTGTCACCGCATGTTGCCGAAGTCTTTCCAGGAGAAGTTTAGGCCATATTGACGGCACAGGAACTGTTATCACTGACAAGCATGAAATTACAGTTATATGCACTGATACAGTAAGTACATTGAAAGCTGTCCCATTACAATATGAGCGCTAACAACTCCAATATTCCAAACGTGTTCTTTTTCACAAGGAAAAAAAAGATCCACCGTTTTTGGTGTGGCACAAGCCACGTTGTGATAAGAGGCAATGATGAGGCGGCTGAACGCGGTATCTAGGGCACCACAACGATACGTCGGGAAAATACCGATGCGAATACAGGACAGCCCTCAAACGACTGATAAGCCTTTGGTTTGATAATGGCAATACGTGTGTGACTCCAGGACAAGTAACAAGCCACAGCTAATTAAACCTGTGTTCGGCAAATGGAAGACGTCGCCGAGATTCAATTCCGCGACCTCGTGCTCAGCTGCCCAACACCATAGCCACTAAGTAAATACGGCGGGTACTCAGCTTAATACCATTTCAGTGCTGATGACATAACGCGAACAAAACGGGATAATAAATTATCGTCACAATGCTGCGGTAGCTACATTAGGTCGCATTTTTATGCACAGCCGGTGCAGGCTACGGCGAGAAATGACCTTCACCAGTGGTGCTATACATCTGTCACAGAAAACAAATATGGGAGGCTCCGCCGACACGGTCCGCGAGTTACTGCTAGTGATACTATCATTCCAGAAGTTCAGTGTAGTATATGCAGATAGGACGACTTTTTCGCATAGAAGACGAGTCGCCTTCGTGAATCCATCTTACCCCGCACGTCCATCTGCCCGCACAAACGAGGAACAAACGGCCCACCTGCTGCTACTTGAAATGCAAGCCATACACGATGCTATCAAGTCACTTAGTACGTCAGACCGCACCACACCAGGGCAAGCACACACTAAATCACGTATAGGACTGCGTAACACCTCAAACAAGTCACAAGAACGCTACAAGTCTCTGAAGAACACTACAGACTCCACAAGTCCGGACATCTCACTTCTGAGGTGCGGTAGGTAGACGGGCTCGGTCGGAGTCGTTTCAGCCACGTGGCAGATAATCTGCCTCGACCTCGTGCCACATCTGAGACACCTGTATTTCTACCATCCGATTACCGCGCTCTGTACCAAGCACTGAAATCAAACCTCCAACAGGTCACATGTGCCTTAATCCCCAAGCCTGTCTGCCTTCTTTCCCGTAACCTTACCCGGGCGCAGGATACATATCTTCGAAGTCTTCGGGCTGTAATGGTCCTTACACCATGTAATACCTGATGATTCAACAAAACTCGACCAATCTACGTGATCAAAGTGATCGGCTGCTGTGGAAATGGTGGTGGCTCAACGCCGGCTCTGACTGTGCCCTGGATCCTGGGTGATTAGGCTTCAGATGAACGCGTATGGGACTCACCATCTCGTCTGCTCGCACTAGTGGGCTGAAAATGAGCCAGAAGATATTCCCTACCAATCCAGAAGGCGCTCCTTTGTGTGAACGTGCTGCACGTTAGTCAGCTACGAATTCTATCAACCTGCCTGATCGGCCCGGCTAGCCTGCCTTTAGAATCGGCATCGTAATCGTAAACAGAGACAGAAGGGACGAAGAAAACGCTGCGAACATCGTAGTTATAAGCGGCCTTGCACAGCCGCTAGCTAATGACGTCTTTCCAGAACAACATTGGCAAAAATAAAGAATGAAAATGCTCACAAATCAGCTGGAGCACCGAAAGCGTCAACCTCCCTTTTGAAATAAAAGGAAAAACGCAAAATTGCTCCGGAAACCTAAATAGGCATATGGCTGACATTTCCTTTGCGTACGCGCCAGGGATAAAACTCAATAACATCCGCTCCAAGCATAACTTCGGTGAATGGTCGAGTATGACAAATGAAACCCCAGCGTTACCAGCTGCATTGCGCACACCTGTGACAAGTAGGGGCTGGCAATGACCTAGTTTTATGGACGCAGTTCTTTTATATTATTTTGAACTTAATAACTTGCTGCCTGTAGTGCCAGAATTAAAATTTTCTCTAATTCGATGCTACGCACTTTCTCTGCGCGCATGCCAACCAAGAACGCATCTCAGTAATACGGGCAATGGGGCGAGCCTTGATTAAACTGTATTGTTTACCGCTGTGAAACCACGCCATTGGCTATTAGGAATGGTATAACTAGTACAAAGCTTCGGATTGATTTCCACCACCTGCAGTTATATTACGCGCACCCAAAGCATGGTACGCTAGTGTCTTGGGGAGTATACGATGACCTTAACGGAAACGTGAGAAGAACATCGGCACTAAAACAAGAAAGAAAGAGCTGCAGGAACTCCTCTGGGAGCTATCTAAGTATACGTAAGCATTGTGCTAATTCCTCATCTCCACGTCGCCCGGTGTCATTAAGAATGTTATGAAACTTTATTCCATCTCTATAAACGACAGCGCTGCGGCGACACGAACTGCTGCGGACAGCGGCGCAAGGTGAATCGATGACGCAAGCAAACTGCTGCAGGTGGCGGTGCCAGGTGCGCTGATGCCAGGTGCGCTGATGATAAGCCGTTATCGCTCTTTACCGCCTTACGCATCAGCGTCGAACCATTATGAACCGAGCTCAGCCGTACTCCTGCGGCGGCTGTGTATGGCGTGGTCGCGCAGGCCCTATCTCGAAGGCGATCTACGCCGAGTGCTTATAGCTTCCTGTGCGCTATGATCTCTGAGCATTGTTCGCGTTGAAATGCCAGGCAGCACGAAGGTGATTTCACTCGCTCGCTCGCTCGCTGCTGTGGGTCCTATATTGAAAACGATCGTCTTATGTGCCGGACGGATGGACGGTTTTGTGGTTATAGGGATGTTAAAGGCAACATTCATAAAGGCACCGTTCTTGTTGCTATGGTGCCAATCCCAATGCCACGGGAAAATTCCCGGTTGCGGCGGCCGTGACTCGATAAGGGGGGAAATGCAAGAACACCGTGTGCCACGCATTGGGCGCACGTTAAAGAACCCCAGGGGGCGATAAATATCCCGAGTCCCCCTTCACCGCGTGCTTCATAATCTTGTCGCACTGTGGGCACGTCGCACACGAGAATCAAGAAGACAAATATGAAATATTTGGCAGGCCTCTTTGCATAGCGGGATTGACTTTTCATTGCTTTCCGTTGGCTTGCTCACGGAGACCGGACAAAGCCGGGCCCAACAGTAAAGTAGAAAACGCCTGGAAGAGAAAGGCGTCCAGACGACAGGCACCTACAATGCTTGCGCGACAGCGTGGCTACAGTTCTTTCTTTCCTCATTTGTCCAAACTTGACTTTCCCCTTCCCTCTACAACATCGATCATAAGCAAGTGGGCGCAGTCACTATTGCACTGTGTTCTTGGTTTGATACACTCGTACAGAAAGAAAGACATATATACTTAATACACACACACACACACACACACACACACACATATATATATATATATATATATATATATATATATATATATATATATATATGTACACACTCAGGGTTGTCTGCGTGAGCAGGCGTTTGGTGTGTTGCTACACCACGTACCCGAGCACACGAGGGTTAGACCATCCCGCGTCTAACCGTGCGCGGCTTAGCCGTGTCCGGGGAAAAGGGGATCCTGGGGGTTGTGCCAATGTGAGGTGTCTGGACCTTTATGGCCCCTCGGCGGCGGCGACACACCCTTTTGCCCTCAGCTTCACGTAGGCGCCATCCCCGCACTGACCCACCCGGGGGAAATAGGTAGTTGCCTTATTGCCTATAACCATATTTGGTTATAGTGACTGCATACGGCTGGCGTCGTGCAGGCTTGTACACAAGCTTTGCCGCGTCCCCTGGTAGGGCTCCGTGGTGGGCGGTCGGCACTGTTGCCGAACATACACATTTTCCCATGGCAGCGTAAACTTGTGTCGTTTATGATCGGTGTCTGAAAAGATGCTGCACCGAAGCACCGTTCCAATTCTCCTTTCGGAGCAACGCTCCATTTTTCCCGAAGTATTATGTAGTCCACAGCGAAAACAGCATGCCAGTAAGAAAGCTCTCTCTATTCCTCGTGGCCAAGTGCCTTGAGGACAAAATCTGACCGACATACAAAGCCTCAAAAATGTGTAGTGGAGACTTCCTCCTAGAACTAAATGACAAAGATCAAGCGCAAAAGCACTCCAAACTGACCAGCTTTGGCAACGCGACAGTGGCAGTTTCCCCACACAGAACACTAAATACAAGCCGGGGGGGGGGGGGGGGGGTAATATCACAGGAAGACTTTACTGGCCTGAGCAATGAGGAACTGCTGGAAGCTTTCCAGGAACAAGATGTTAGCAAAGTACAAAGAATTTTCATCCGCACAAACGACCAAGAAATCCCGACAAAATATCTTATACTTACCTTTGGAACAAGTCTATCTCACTGGATGCAGGGTACGTAAAAGTAAACGCGAGACCATATATCCCGAACCCCAGACGATGTTTCAAGTACCAAAAGGTTTGGACATGCTTCACATGCATGCCGAGGCCAAAGAACCTGTGCTAAATGCCGCTCCAACGCTCATCAATCTGACAACTGCATTTGTTCCCCACATTGCATTAACTGCAAAGGAGATGATCCAACTTACTCGCGATCTTGCCCTTGCTGGAAAAAAGAAGAAGGAGGTAATTGCATTAACTGCTAAAGAAAAAATTTCGTCCTTGGAGGCACGATAGCGATTGTCATACCTTTCGCGAAGTTATGCCGACGTCACGCAGGCGGGGGCAGTGTCAGAGGCCTCTGGATTCCTCCGAGCCCGCGCGCAGTGGTGCCGCAGTGACCCCTCCCGCCCCCGTCGTGGAAGCAGCCAGTACTGCTTCACCCTCTTCGAAGGCCCTGCAGACACCAGTCCCGCAGGGCCCTAATATCAAAATAATCCCAAGGCCCGAGACTCGTGTCTCGGCGCCCAACTCTCGGTCTCCCAGCGCCTCAGAGAGAGCGATGGAGGTCGACCCAAAACGACCGGTGTCATCGACGCCGAAGAACAAGCGCTCTCTCGAGCGCGGAATGAAGGACAAAGTCTCAATAACACCCTTAAATAATAAAGCGATAACCTAAAGGTTATCGCTCCTTCTTTTGATCTGTGTCACCTAACATCTTTCTGTTTCTCATTCACTTTTTAATGCCATTTTTTACCTTTCAGTTTCAAAATGGCTTTTATTATCCACTGGAATTGTTGAGGGCTCTTACACAACTTAGGTGACACCAATGACATTAAGTAACTTCTCTCCTGTGGCCTTGTGCTTACAGGAAAGAAACTTAGATGAACACATTCCACTACAAGGCAACCCTCAACGTCATATGCTGTGTGTCACGACGTTAACCCCTCCTTAGAAAAATTTAGTGCTTGTTCAGTGCCATTTTTGTATGACAGAGAGCCGAAAGAAGGAGGAGAGGCGGGTATACTAATGGGGACGAATGGGGATATATATATATATATATATATATATATATATATATATATATATATATATATATATATATATATATATATATATATATATATATATATATATATATATATATATATATATATATATATATATATATATATACGTAATTGATAATGAATTGAATGGGTGGGTGCGTTTTCTTCTGGCATCAGTGCTGACGGAACAATTGTAGCCCCCTCTTAGGAAAACGTGCATGCGATGTGAATCACAGTTTCATACAATTACTAGGGAGAACTATGGTGCAAGTGTTTATTGCATTTGCAAGCGATGTGGTTCATCCAGAATGGAAAGGAAGGTTCGCACACAGATTTGCCTAAACTTCGTCCTTCGGGCTTTAAACGGATTCGTGACATTGCAAAGTGATAATTTCAAGGAAAGCACTGTGTCTTCAATCATTCAAAACATTAATAAAATCGTGCAGTAGCAGGATTCCAACACAGGAGCTCTAGCACAGAATCGCCACAATAGAGCCATTACACCACGGACGCATAGACAAGCGAAACCAGCGCAATCAACAGCGATTATGCGTGTTCACGGATATGTGCTGTCTTCTGAACTTACAAAGGGCATAGATTCCTTGAAATTTGGGTCAATAATGGCAGATAAAGCACAACAAATGAAGCCACAAGAGCGCCTGAAGCCACAAGCGCGAAGATCAGACAAATCTATGTACTCGGCGTCATTACCATGTTGACTGAACGATCGCAGCGGAACCTTTCCCTCTAATAATTATTGTAGGAAGCTCTTTGCTCCTAGTAAGGTTACTTGTGACTGTCTCGTTGTATCATTATTTCGCATCTTTTTAGAGCCCAGCTCTTTGGCGTCCGCGCCCGTTCCTGGGTTAAGCGTCGCCGTCTCTCGGAGTAACCACGCAAACGCGCACGTGCAGAAAAATGGCAGTGGCTTAGCTCGGCAATTGCAGGATATACGCAGCGAAAGCTAAGGCATAGCATGGTTAGTCTTGGTTAAACTTGATTGCAAGTCCTGGTTAGTCTGGTTGTCTAGCTATGTTGCGGCGTTTAGCCAGTCGTTCGGCGTGCTGTTCGTCTGTTTCCTGTGCGATTCGTTTCCTCATCATCTCGTTCCGATGTCGATTCCAAGCCCATCCTGCTTATCAGAATTGTCGCCGTCAATACTTCCGCCTGCACTGTGGCTGCGGCGCACGCGAGCTCTTTTTTTTTTTTTTCAGTCCTCCGACATGTTATCAGGCATGCGACGCAGCTGACGACGCGAGCGGAGGCGAGCGCAAGGACGAAGAACGCGGTGTGACGTCATACCAAACGGCTGCGGCGGAAAGGCGCGGCGCTGCGCAGCGGCGAAACACCTGTGGCTCGCTGCTACTAGTGGCGCATGCGCAGTAGTGACTAGGGAGCGAGAGACGGAGAGAGAGAGAAATATCCGCGGCGAGGCGCGTGTTGTGACGTCATGCGCCTCCTCGGAACACCGCCACGGCGAAATCGCAAGTTCGCGGCCAGTAAAGTACGCGGGTTCGTCTTTTTCCACAACCCGCTCGCTAGAGCACCGCAGCGCAACCGCGCGAACGCACTTGTGGCACAGCTCGCGCGTTCGTCGTCGCCTTCTTCCAGAGATGGTTCCGATGCCGCTCATCATGCCGGCGTGCCCACACTGCCACTCGCGCTGCTAAGGTGCCACTGGTCAACTCCCAGTCGGTCCGGTGATTTCGGTCTAAAATTCTTTGCCTCGATATATCACGAAAGGAAAACACGTGTAAAGTTGCGTCTATATTTTGCACCAGGAAATAACGTAATCGTCGGACGAACTATCAGATGCTATAAACGGTATCTTCAGCATAATCGGTCGGTTGCGTAAGCCTGCAGGCAACAATGAAAACCCAACTGCTCGATGCGAAGTCTGAGCCTTTAGAGGGAGCCTAATATTCGAACATATGTGTTAAAGGGACACTAAAGGGAAACAATAAATCAGTTTAGACTAATGAAGCATTGTTTAAGAACCCTGCAGGCAGTCATTTCAAAAATATAGTTTCTTTATTAGATGAGAAAATGAAGGTCCAAGTATCAGTATTTGAATTTCGCGCCAGAACCCCAGCGCCTGTACGTCAGCGTGACGTCAGGGATTACAAAGTATGTTTTCGTATTTGAGAATATGCTATCTCTATTTTCCCAAATACGAAAACGTACTTTGTAATACCTTTTTCGGGAGCCATTGCAGGATCATATCTCGCGCCTTCGTCGTCGTAGTCATTGTCGTCTTCGCCTTCCCTTTGCAACGCATGCATGCACCTCGTGACAAATATAGAGACTATTTGCTTAGTATAACCCACCGTAGGGGGAAATCTTGGTGAAACATTGGTAACTGCGTGCAAAGGTGCCGTCACGATGCAATTGACATTGGGGCCAGTGCAATTATTTTCTGAATGGCTACAACTATGGTGTTATATAACGTGGAAATTACTCAAAACATAAGCGCAAGATGAGCCTTTGCACGCAGCATGTACGTACGAACAGTATGTAAAGTTGATTCCACATATTTTTCAGAAAGATCCCATGCCTATTTATATAGGTTGGGGCGCTGAGGAACACGAATGGAACACGGTTATGGACACTTCAAACTAGCATACCTGCATTAACTTGTGCCAAGAAATTACCGCGTGCGTTCTTACCGCAGACAAGTGATGTCACGTGATCAAACTTCACATGCACGAGCAATTGCAGCATCCTGACTTCCAGCACTCGCCTTCGCACCCAATGTCAACTCTCTAGTGGAAACAGACCGACATTATCGCTGTCGCAGTGATTGTGAACTGGTCAGGTTATCGCTCGCTTTTTCCTATATATTTTTCGAACTCTGTGGATGTTCCGCTAAAGGCAAATGTATTTTAACCTCATTAGGTGGTTTTAATATCACTACTATGCCAATAAACAGCCTGCAGCTGTAAGCCACCATTATACACCTAATTCTGTGAAAGCCGTCAACTTTTTCTCTCCGCAGTTTACCGATAGAGGCTCGCGCAATCTTACCATTTTTGTCGATGTAGAAGCCCGACCTGGTCGGTGGCGCCTTTCCGGCAAATACTCGAGAATGTTGTGCGAGTTGCAAGTTAAATGTGGCGAAACACCATATGCACACAACATTTAAAGGGAGCATTCATCTCTAACAAATTATTTATTGTATTTGGATGTGCTTGCCGTCACCGCTCTATATTTCTTTATTTCATTGCACATGCGCTATAACATGTTAGATGAATATGCGGTGATGCGATCAAACTCTCCCGCTAAGTGCCTTCTTTGGCACGGTATTTCTGTGCATCTTGTATACCGCATGGTGCGGGTATAGATTTGAACGAAGATCAGACATTTAAGGAGCTGCAGCTTAGTTGAGAGTCCTCGCATATTTCAATGTCTGGAATTATGCGCTCAGTTACAAATCAATGCTTTACTTAGAATTGTTGCCTACATAGCTGAGTTCACAACTTCGGCATATATATCTTTCCACAGCTCCTGCACGAATGCCGCCTGTGGAGTTGTGTTTATCTTCTCCAATGTCATTCTCAGCGCAGCCTTACTGAATGCCTCTCTCCAGTTCCCGATCTTCGCCTTCCTAACAGCAGACACAATCTCTTCCAAGTCTTTCGTCCTTCTCAAAGCAGTCTCGTGTGAGATATTCGGGTTCTTGAACACTATATTAATGAACTGCTCCTTGGGAATACTTAAGAGGGTGCTCATATAGGGGGCGCTGCATTTTCTGACGACATCGCTGAGGAGTTCCGTATTTCCGCGAAGAGATTTGCTGTAGTCGCCATCCAAGAAGTCTGCCAGCCGCAGGACAACGCCCTCGCAGTCCCTCACCATCTCTTCGTATGTCACAAAGAAAAAGTTCGGGTCCTTTCTTCTCACGTAGCCAGCACGCACGTGCTCAAAGTACGGGCCAACGTCCACGCGCCCATCAAGGAACAAGGACACGTAGTCGTCAAACGACATTCGCTCAGTCAGTTCACGCAGCTTCATGTTGATACTGTAGGAAGAGCAGCAAACGTCCCACGGGTTCCGTGCGACGTAGACGTATTTGGCCTCTGCCATGGTTTCAAGCTTTCCTGGCCGGATGTGCGTCAGTATGAGCCGCGGCGGTGACGTCACTACATCCACTCGTTTGCCAAGATGCTCGAGAAATAGAGACCTTGCACGGAACTCGTCGTACGAGTTGGCGCCATTGCCCTTGTAAACGATGACTTGTATTATGTGCAGCATCCAACGGGTTCCCGAACACGGGTAGCTCATCTCAATGACGTCACCTGGGCGGGGCTTGAAAGCGAGGGCTTCGCGAATCGTGTCCGGGTTGAAGTGAATGTTGTAGAGGTCGCCATCAACGTCCTGCACAAACGGTGGTTTGCTGCAAAGCATTTTGGTCTTCAAACTTGATGACTGAAAAAAATGGATAAATAAGACAGCAAATTTTTAATGATTCTATAGTGTTTATTCATTCCATTGAATTTAAATTAACATACTCAAAGAGGCAGCACTTTGGTATGAAATAAAATTTTGTCCCTTTCTTATACAAGTGCTCGTGCTTTGTGTCTATGTATACAGATTTAACCAAATCAATCTCAGATCGAGTATAGGTTTCAATGTGCCAACAACCAACTAGCTTGTATGACACCATCAGTTGCAATTTTAATTGTCCGTTGAGTACAATTCATTCTGTATCGCCTTTCATCAGTTTCCTCAAAAAGAAAGAAAAACACTGTTTTGTTCATGTGCGTGAGCGTGTTCTATAGTTCCTGAGTGCTCATGTGTTTCTGTACCTGCGTGTATGTGTGGGCGTGTCATTTGCACGCGCGTCTTGTGTTCATGTGTGCGCACGACTCCTCGTGCATTTCTTCATGCAGGCCGTGTATGTACACGTTAGCGACAGAAATGTGTGAGCATCTGTGGGCATCGGTGTACGTGCATGCGCGTTTGCTTGTCATCATCACCCACGAGGTCGCGGGGTCGAATCCCGGCCACGGCGGCCGCATTTCGATGGGGGCGAAATGCGAAAACACCCGTGTACTTAGATTTAGGTGCACGTTAAAGAACCCCAGGTGGTCGAAATTTCCGGAGTTCTCCACTACGGCGTGCCTCATAATCAGAAAGTGGTTTTGGCACGTAAAACCCCATATTTAAATTTTGCCTATCATCATCATCATCCTGGTTACGCCAACTGCAGGGCGTAGGCCACTCCCATACTTCTCCAACTACCCCGGTCATGTGCTAATTGTGGCCATGTTGTTCCTGCAAACTTCTTAATCTCATCCGCCCACCTAACATTCTGTCGCCCCCTGCTACGCTTCTCTTACCTTGGAATCCAATCCGTGACCCTTAATGACCATCGGTTATCTTCTCTCCTGATTACATGCCCTGCCCATGCCATTTCTTTTTCTTGATTTCAACTAAGATGTCATTAACTCGCGTTTGTTCCCTCACCCAATCGGCTCTTTTCTTGTCCCTTGACGTTACACCCATCACTTTTCTTTCCATAGCTCGTTGCGTCGTCCTCAATTTAAGTGGAACCTTTTTCGTAAGCCTCCAGGTTTCAGCCCCATGGGTGAGTACTGTTAAGACACAGTAGTTATACACTTTTCTTTTGAGGGATAATTGCAACCTGCTGTTCATCATCTGAGAATGCCTGCCAAACGCACCCCAGCCCATTCTTATTCTTCTGATTATTTTAGTCTCATGATCCGGATCCGCGGTCACTGCCTGCCCTAAGTAGATGTATTCCCTTACCACTTCCAGTGCCTCGCTACCTATCGTAAACTGTTGTTCTCTTCCGAGACTACTGAACATTACATTAGTTTTCTGCAGATTAATTTTTATGCCCATCTTTCTGCTTTGCCTGTCCAGGTCAGTGTGCATGCATTGCAATTGGTCCCCTGAGTTACTAAGCAAGGCAATATCATCAGCGAATCTCAAGTCACTAAGGTATTCTCCATTAAATCTTAGCCCCAATTCTTCCCAATCCAGGTCTCTGAATACCTCCTGTAAACATGCTGTGAATAGCATTGGAGAGATCGTATCTCCCTGTCTGACACCTTTCTTTATAGGGATTTTGTTGCTTTGTTTATGGAGGACTACGATGGCTGTGGTGCGGCTACAGATATCTTTCAGTATTTTTACATACGGCTCGTCTACACCCTGATTCCGTAATGCATGCATGACTGCTGATGTTTCGACTGAATCAAACGCTTTCTCGTAATGAATGAATGCTATATATAAGGGTTGGCTATATTCCGCACATTTGTCTATCACCTGATTGATAGTGTGAATATGGTCTACTGTTGAGTGCCCTTTACCAAATCCTGCCTGGTTTTTTGGTTGACATAAGTCTAAGGCGTTCCTGATTCCAATTGCGATTACCTTAGTAAAAACTTTATAGAAAACGGACAGTAAGCTGATCGGTCTATATTATTTCAAGTCTTTGGCGTCCGCTCTCTTACAGATTAAGATTATGTTAGCGTTCTTCCAAGATTCCGGTACGCTCGAGGCTATGAGGCAGTGCGAATGCAGGGTGGCCAGTTTTTCTAGAACAATCTGCCCACCATCATTCAACAAATCTGCTGTTACCTGATGCTCCCCAGCTGCCTTCCCCCTTTGGACAGCTCCCAAGGCTTTTCTTACCTCTTGTGGGATGTCAAATTCCTCTAGACTATTCCATCTTCCATTATCGTCGTGGGTGCCACTGGTACTGTATGAATCTCTATAGAACTCATCAGCCACTTGAACTATCTCATCCATATTAGCAATGAGATTGCCGGCTTTGTCTCTTAGTGCATACATCTGATTCTTGCCTATTCTTCGTTTCTTCTTCACTGCTTTAAGGCTTCCTCCGTTCCTGAGAGCATATTCAATTCTATCCCTATTATGCATCCTTATGTCAGCTGTCTTACGCTTGTTGATTAACTTGGAAAGTTCTGCCAGTTCTCTTCTCGCTGTAGGGTTAGAAGCTTTCATACATTGGCGTTTCTTAATCAGATCTTTCGTCTCCTGCAATAAATAACCGGTATCCTGTCTAACAAAGTTACCACTCACTTCTATTGCGCAATCCTTAAGGATGCCCATAAGATTGTCGTTCATTGCTTCAACACTAAGATCCTCTTCCTGAGTTAATGTCGAATACCTGTTCTGTCGCTTGATCCGGAATTCCTCTATTTTCTCTTTTACCGCTAACTCATTGATCGGCTTCTTATGTACCAGTTTCTTCTGTTCCGTCCTCAAGTCTATGCTAATTTGAGACCTTACCATACTATGGTCACTGCAGCGCACCTTGCCGAGCACGTCTACATCTTGTAGGATGCCAGGGTTAGCGCAGAGTATGAAATCTATTTCATTTCTAGTCTCGCCATTTGGGCTCCTCCACATTTGCTTTCGTTTATCCGGCTTCCGGAAGAAGGTATTGATTATCCGCAGATTATTCCGTTCTGTAAACTCTACGAATAACTCTCCCCTGCTATTCCTATAACCTAAGCCATATTCCCTAACTGACTTGTCTCCAGCCAGCTTCTTGCCTACCCGGGAGAAACGAGAACTAGGAGTCGGATTCCTGATTAATAATGATATAGCTGGTAACACACAGGCATTCTATAGCATTAACAAGAGGGTGGCAGGTCTTGTGTTGAAACTTAATAAGAGGTAGAAATTCAAAGTCGTACAGACCTACGCGCCTACATCCAGTCATGGTGAACAGCAAGTCGAAAGCTTCTATGAAGACGTGGAATCAGCGATGGGTAAAGTAAAACAAAATACACTATACTGATTGGCGTCCGCTTGTATGGGCCGCCCAAATTTTTGCATGTTGCATGCTTCACATTTCAACATAGCATCCAGACTCTCGCTCTTCATTCCCTGATATGACTGCTGCTCTTGCAGCTCAGAAAACTACACGAGCATTTTTGGATTGATACTGAACTTTTTCAACAGAACGCAGTCTGAAACAACCGACGACTGCTTGTGCAAGCGCTGTCGGTCGCGGTTGGTTCTACGGAAATGGGCTAGTTCGTCATTTGGGTTGGCGTTTGGCTTAACTACCGGCTTAAAGATGGGCTTAGCATGGCGGTATACCCACCGTGGTGGCACGGGGGCCATGACGTCGTGCTCCTGAGCATGAAGTTCCAGGTTCGACTCCACGGCAAGGCAGCAGAATTCATGAAAGCGAACTGCACTGCCATTGTGTATGATAACGTAGATTTCGTTGCGCAAAAAAAGAACCCCTGACAATCAAAGTTAACCCGGAACTCTCGACTACACAGTCCTGCATTACACACTGTAGAGTTTAGTGGCGTCCACTAAAACAGAACACCCGAGGATAATTTATCGAGCTAACTTCTTCCTCTGAGAAAACAGGGCTTCAAATTGATTTTAACACGATAACGAGCCTAGAAGAAACGAGATTTTTGCGTGTTCTCGCATCCGCTGTCCAGGGCGACTATGATCATGGTAGTTGCTCACCTAATTTGTTTCGGGTGATGCGATTGAATATGCAGCACCGTCGCCTGTTTGTACCACCTGATCCCGTGAGCACAGATTCGCGAGGCGGCCGCGCTGCCGAAGGGAACGTGTGTAGATGGGACAAGGAATTGCATACGTGAAGTCGGCAGAGTATCATTGAAACTACAAACTCCCTGTTATTCCGTGATTCTACATCCATCAAATGAAAGAGAGACGCTGATGCTAACACTTTACAGACGATCATGTGTAAAGTCATGACCCGCAAGCTTGTTTATTTTTTTCGTCTCGTAAGGAAATAAACTTTTCCTCGTAGCATTTCGGGACAGCTGTTTGCATGCCTTTTTTCGCTTCAAAATGCGTTTTTTCCCCCGTGATTCTCGAGTGTTTCGGCTGATGGCTATATACACCTTTTCCATCGTAGATTAGACTAAATTAATATTCCCGTCGCAGTTATTGTGCAAGTTGTGAGAATGTATCTCAAACGTGAGTACCACTCCATATGGTTCAACGCTAACACTTACAAAAAAATAGTGCCTAATATTCAACTACATTTGAACAGACATTACGCTGAATTCAACAGTAAGTGAATAGAAAAACTACAACATCTTTATAACAATTTCTGCAAGGTAAATCTCAACTCTTGGGGCACATTTCCGCGAAGACTTTCATAATTTACCTGACCAGCTTGGCTTTCGCAGTGCTCGGTTGGGACTAAACCAAACCGCGTTCGCCGCGAAATAAAAGGGAATATTTTTTTCTTTAGTCGACGTGTGCAAGGCTGGTCCAAATGAAAAAAAAAGGAACCGAACGAAACGCTATTCGCCCATGTGTGGTGAGTGCGTTTAAATCGTTGGCGAGGTCATGAAGGCCCCGACAGTTTCAAGCGGCAAAAAATATTTGCTAAAAAATAAATGAACTAATTCACGAGCAGAACAAAACGCTGAACAGATGCTACTGTATATTCAAATGGACGGGGAAACTGTAAACGCGTACTGGTTAAGCGTACCTTCCTTGTGGGGTGCCAGATATGAGAACGCGCATGTGTAAGCCAAACTAAAAGTGTAAACACAAGTGCTCACCGGATAACCTCAGTGCGCGCTCCAACTTCATAAATAACACCGCATCAGTCCCAGTTGAATCTCGGTGAGAGGTTCCTGATTTAACGCAATTTGTCTATCGGACGAAGAGGGCGTAATGCCACTGGTTCGTTTATTACCCGCGTATATTATCTCCTCCAATTCAATGCAACCATGGGCTTTCTAATATGGACAATATAACGAATTAGTATAGAGAGCGTGGTGCTTTTCAGCGCTGAAGAATAAGAGAAAGCATCAGAGAAAGCGTCATACATAGTCCTAACGCTTTCTTTTTCTTAGCATACACTGGATTAGATAACGTTGGTGATAAGCAGTCCTACACAGTGCAGTCTGAAGCGACGCACTTAAGTAGCAGAACAGGATTGAGTGCCGCAAAAAAAGAAAAATTATGGGGTTTTACGTGCCAATGATCATCAAGAACGCAGCACCAGGTAAGTATGGTGGTATAGTAGGTAAGTAAGTGGTGTGGTCTCGTGCGGACGCTGTCCTCTCGGTGAGCGAATATTCCCCTCATCTTTTAAAAAGTTCAATAATTCCAAGCATTTGTCTCGCAGACCATACTTAGTTGAAAGGAATTTTCCACGTCTGAATAATTTCTCTCGTATTCGAGATCTGATTGCCCTTTTATCGGTTGTTCACGAAACTTTCTCTCAAGTCTCTAAATATTTCAAGGCAGTTTGTCGTGTGCGTATCATGACCACGCACGCTTATATCGCCTTCCGTTTCTCTACCGCGCGTGAGCTTTAAAACCACGGCGCTGCAATTATGCTTCAGAGACTTTCCTTCCCCCTCCCCCCCCTAAATTCGTTCTCTTAACTACTACACGCAGAGACAAAGCAACAGCGCTCGCATTCGATCCCATATATGAGATGAATATATATATATATATATATATATATATATATATATATAGAGAGAGAGAGAGAGAGAGAGAGAGAGAAAGTTATCAGTGATAGTACTCGTAGTACAGCCCTCTCGGCCGTCCCCTTTTTCGGAAGTTGTCTTACTAGGGTTATTATAGTTACACGAAGGTATTTCGCCCTCGTGAGCAGCAGTCCTTGAGATAGTTACTCGGGCTAGCTTCCCACGCCAAGAGTGCCGCGCTCGCACCTGTTTAAGCTTTTCCTAGACTCTAGAGTTATACTATGCCCGCGAAGCCTTGAGCGATCGGAACGCACGTTTTCTGCGCTTTGCCGGCAGAGAAGGGGGCTTTGTTCCGGCCACAAAGCGCTCCATGTCTCAGTAAGCTGCCTGGTGTGGTCTCGTGCGGGCGTTGTCGTGCATATTCCTCTCATCTTTTAAACAGTTCTACAATTCCAACCATTTGTCTCGCAAAGCATACTTAGTACATAATCGACCATCGCGGACAACATCAGTACATTTCCACGTAGGTATGAGGCTCTGGACAGGAGCTATGGCGCTTCAATGTAACCTGGAGCTTGACGGACCAACCGACTGAGCTATCTTTCCGGGCAACATCCAAGGGTCACGAGTTGAAATCACCTGTTCTCTTCCTTTCTTTCTTTTCCTTCTTTCTTTTCTTCCTTTTCCCTTTTTTTCTCCCCCCTTTTGATATGTCTTTTCTTTTAGTTTATCACGATACAGGGACCCTCCTAAAAGAAAGGAAAATAATCTTCTCTATTATGCATGGCCACACTAGTGCAGGTCATAAATGCCAGGTTCTATAGTTCAGTGCCATCCGTGCGGTATAATCGAGCTCAGATTGGTCCACCTTCAATGATCAAAAAAGGCCCCACTGTAGGTTAAATGTGGCGTACAACTCCTGCGCGGGCGGTAGAGTATCCACCTCGCGTGCAAGAGGACCGTGGTTCGAATCCCGGTGCCGCGTGAATCTCTACCGAAAAAAACCATGTGTTGAGAAAATTTCACAAACAGGCCTGGAGTGCCACCTGATCGCGGTGACCAGAACCAGTAACGCACTCTCTCACCAGAGCAGGATTGGCCACCCTGGTGCAGTACTTGGCCACAACCTCCCATATGAATACAACAATCACACCCCGGCCCTCAGGCCCCAGCAGCCGCGAAGCAACTGACCATGGCGGCGGTCAGATCTGGGACGCAGCAAAGGGTGCTAAGAATACCTGGCTCCGGGCAGGCCTCCTTTGGAATCTGAACCTGGCAACGTTTAACGTTACAACGTTATCTAGTGAGGCGAGTCTAGCAGTGCTATTGGAGGAATTAGAGGGAGTGAAGGTGATATAATAGGGCTCAGTGAGGTTAGGAACACGAAAGAAGCACATACAGTGCTAAAAAGCGGGCACGTACTGTGCTACCGGGGCTTAGTGGAGAGACGAGGACTAGGAGTCGGATTCCTGATTAATAATGATATAGCTGGTAACATACAGGAATTCTATAGCATTAACGAGAGGGTGGCAGGTCTTGTGAAACTTAATAAGATGTACAAATTGAAGGTAGTACAGGTCTACGCCCCTACATCCATTCATGATGACCAGGAAGTCGAAAGCTTTTATGAAGACGTGGAATCGGCGATGGGTAAAGTTAAAACAATATACACCATACTGATGGGCGACTTCAATGCCAGGGTAGGCAAGAAGCAGGCTGCAGACAAGTCAGTGGGGGAATATGGCATAGGCTCTAGGAATAGCAGGGGAGAGTTTGTGATGCCCAAATATGGACAACGGTTCGTGTACTCAAAGGTTTTAACGGTTCTCTTAGGCGGAGCCTCCGAGAACCCGATTGAGGACAAAGCCGTTGGTTTCGTACACACGCACACAAAGACTTTTATTGGAACTAAAAAAGGCTTAAAATAAATAATAGAAAGAAATAGAAAGAATCAAATAAACACTCAAATAGACATCACGGCCGTAAGACGCGTTTGGGGCTAGTGTGAAGCTCACTAGTGCGCGAGTCCGGGCTTGCCACGACGGCAGGGACGCATAACAGTCTCGATGTGGAGACGCGGCGACAAGTTGGCGCAAGGAGTTGCGCCGGTCTCACCAAAGGTCGTGGTGTAAGTTGACTGACCGGGCGACCGGAGCGCGCCAGCTCTGGCTTGGAGAGGAAAAGCAGGCGGTTTGGTGTCACGAGCAGACGGCGGCGGCGTTCTGGCCGGGCAGCTGGGTGTAGAGCTCGGGCCCGTAGCCCGACTGCTCTTGTCCTGCCCACGGGCACAGAAGCTCGAACGCCGGCCTCGGGCAGCAGGCGGCACGACAGACGGGGCGGCGTTCTGGCCGGGAAGCTGGCGTAGAACACGAGCCCGTAGCCCGACTGTTCTCGTCGTACCCACGAGCACAGAAGCTCACCGGCCTTGAGGAGCTGGCGGCGCGCTCGGGTAGACGGTCGACGCACAGGAACAGGTTGGCAGGAGGCCCCGGTCGGGTGAAGTCCTGGTGGCGCGGGTCCGGAACCGGACGGCCCGTCTTCAACGCCCGCTCCGGTGGTTGACCTCCTCCTGGCGTCGCTTCCTGGAACTCTCCTGGCGTCTCCCGCTACTGCCAGCGCACCACGCTTTTTCTTCTCTCTGGCCGATTAGGCATTCTCCGATTGGCTGCCTGACGCCCCGTGGTCTTTCCTAATTGGTAAGCTATCCAGTAAGCTATCGCAGGAGACGAAAGATCTGATCAAGAAACGCCAATGTATGAAAGACTCTAACCCTACAGCTAGAATAGAACTGGCAGAACTTTCCAAGTTAATCAACAAGCGTAAGACAGCTGACATAAGGAAGTATAATATGGATAGAATTGAACATGCTCTCAGGAACGGAGGAAGCCTAAAAGCAGTGAAGAAGAAACTAGGAATAAGCAAGAATCAGATGTATGCTTTGAGAGACAAAGCCGGCAATATCGTTACTAATATGGATGAGATAGTTCAAGCGGCTGAGGTGTTCTATAGAGATTTATACAGTACCAGTAACACCCACGACGATAATGTGAGAGAGAATAGTCTAGAGAAACTTGAAATTCCACAAGTAACGACGGAAGAAGTAAAGAACGCCTTGGGAGCAATGCAAAGGGGGAAGGCAGCTGGGGAGGATCAGGTAACAGCAGGTTTGTTGAAGGATGGGGGGAACATTGTCCTAGAAAGACTGGCCACCCCATATACACAATGCCTCATGACATCGAACGTACCGGAATCCTGGAGGAACGCTAACATAATCCTAATCCATAAGAAAGGGGACGCCAATGACTTAAAAAATTATAGGCCGATCAGCTTACTGTCCGTTGCCTACAAAGTATTTACTAAGGTAATCTCAAATAGAATCAGGAACACCTTAGACTTCTGTCAACCAAAGGACAAGGCAGGATTTCTTGAAGGCTACTCAACAATAGACCATATTCACACTATCAATCAGGTGATAGAGAAATGTGCGGAATATAACCAACCCTTATATATAACTTTCATTGTTTACGAGAAAGAGTTTGATTCAGTCGAAACCTCAGCAGTCATGGGGGCATTACCAAATCAGGACGTAGACGAGCCGTTTGGAAAAACACTGAAAGATATCTATAGCGGCTCAACAGCCACCGTAATCCTCCACAAAGAAAGCAACAAAATCCCATTAAAGAAAAGCGTCAGGCAGGGTGATACGATCTCTCCAATGCTATTCACCGCGTGTTTAGAGGAGGTGTTCAGAAACCTGCATTGGGAAGTATGGGGGATAAGAGTTAATGAAGAATACCTTAGTAACTTGCGATTCGCTGTTGATATTGCCGTGCTTAGTAACTCAGGGGACCAATTGCAATGCATGCACACTGACCTGGACAGGCAAAGCAGAAGGGCGAATCTAAAAGTTAATCTGCGGAAAACTAACTTAATGTTTTCTTCCCCCCGAGACTTAACAGTCTCGGGGGGAAGAAAACAGCAGTTTACGATAGGTAGCGAGGCACTGGAAGTGGTAAGGGAATACATATTCTTAGGGCAGGTAGTGACCGCGGATCCAGATCATGAAACTGAAATACACAGAAGAATAAGAATGGGCTGGGGTGCGTTTGGCAGGCATTCTCAGATCATGAACAGCAGGATGCCATTATCCCACAATGGAAAAGTGTATAACAGCTGTGTCTCACCAGTGCTCACGTAAGGTGCAGCAATATGGAGGCTTACGAAAAGAGTTCTACTTAAATTTAGGATGACGCAACGAGTTATGGAAAGGAGAATGATAGGTGTAAAGTTAAGGGATAAGAAAAGAGCAGATTGGGCAAGGTAACGAACGCGAGTTGATTACATCTTAGCTGAAATCAAGAAAAAGAAATGGGCATGAGCAAGGCATGTAATGAGGAGGGAAAATAACCGATGGTCATTAAGGGTTACAGACTGGATGCCAAGGGAAGGGAAGCGTAGCAGGGGGCGGTAGAAAGTTAGTTGGGCGGATGAGATTAAGAAGTTTGCAAGTACGTGGCCACAATTAGTACATGATTGGGGTAGTTGGAGAAGTATGAGAGAGCCATTTGCTCTGCAGTGTTCGTAACAAGGCTATGATGATCATGATAATTACATTTGTTGCTTCAATTTAATTTCTAATTTCTGCCACCTTGTAACAGGACAGGCTAAGGTGCTCCCGCACCCATAATCTTAACTTAGCTAATGAGCTTGAAACATACGGAAGCAAATGAATAGAATACACAAATATAATAACGTGGAACGCAAAGGAAGCTGAATATTGCACCATAACAAAATTTCTAATACATGTAATGTTAAATATCACGGCTTTTTAAACCGTGTGTTTGTTCCCTTACCCTTCATGGTCTCATTTCTTACTGCCCTTCGGTCGGTTCCTTGAAATAGGCCGACTCAGGAGGCATTGTTTTATTAAACTGGCACAATCCAGGAGATGACGTAATGCAAACTATGCTAATCGCCGCAACAATCGGATCTGAAAACGAGTGGAAACCTGCGCTCATTCCAAAACAACGTAACATTAGCAGGGTTTACCCAGAATACTCTGCAATAAGGTTGGTGACTTGGTGAGACGATTTCTACAATAATGCGCAAATGTTTTCTCGCAAGTGTCCAATATACATTGTGCGCTATTGTATAAGAGTCGCTCAGGCGCAACATGTGAAACTAGCTTCCTTGCTTTTCCTCCCGCTTTACGTCGGTGCCTCACAGAGCTGACACAATAGCAGGTTTCCTACACAGTTGCACCGCGGACAAGGGTAACACGAAGAATATTTGAAGAACAAAAGGACATTGAAAAAGTATATAACCCATTACACCGGTGAGATGGAGTTAGAATACGCTGTCGCTTTGATCGCACCGTAGAAGACAACGAGCAATCACGTGTTCGTCACAGCTGTTGAATTGGTAAACGT
This sequence comes from Dermacentor variabilis, assembly GCF_050947875.1. Lineage (NCBI taxonomy): Eukaryota > Metazoa > Arthropoda > Arachnida > Ixodida > Ixodidae > Dermacentor > Dermacentor variabilis. Next base: position 59,746,889 of record NC_134575.1, read on the forward strand.
CCATCGCTCTGTTTCATACATCTCTGCAGACGCACATCTGCTCACCATGCTACGTCGTTGCCATATGTCGTATTAGCCCTCAAGTCATCGCTGGTCCAGGTTACTTGCCATGAGGCTGCACAAACTCTTGTTTGAAAATGAGCAGAATGTGTACAGAACTGCATATGTAGAAGTGCAATGTAGGGACCAATGCGAAGATGTATTTTTATTGTAGCTCTGCCAAGGTCCGGACGCGGTACCAGGCAACTCGAAGCGTTCGCCATTGACACCCTCCCTTCTATAAAAATTCGGCGCAAGAATGCTGGGCCGGCTAGTTGGATCGAGCGTGGCAGTGCCGGACTGCGTCACCAGGGCAAAACAAAGCTGAACTCTAATGTGTACTGGAGGCGCATTTCAACTGTAACACCGAGCACATCAGCCATTGCCTAACCGAGGTGAGACCCCGTCGAGCACACCGATAACTACGGCTGACGCTCTTGTGATTAAGAAGGAGAGAACGTAATCACCAGTAGCCTGCGGTAAGCAAAACTGCCTCATGGTTTGCCAGTACCTGTCTCCGCAAATTCGGAGCTTGTTTCGCCACCTCCGTACTGTAGGGAGCGACGAAGCGGCTTTCAGGTACACTTATTGCCGATGTTTTGCTCCCTTGCTGATGTACAACGCTTCTCCATTTAGGCGTGTAGGTATATCTCCGCTGTAGCGAGGAAATATTTGCCTAAATATTTAGAGGAATGGAATTCGGCGTCCTCAAACACATTTCACTAAACGCCACATCCTCAACTCCCTATGTTGTGTGTTACGGCGTAAACCTTCCTTAGTAAAAATTACCGCTTGTTCAGAACTAGTTTTGTATGAGAGAGAAACGAAAGAAGGGACAGAGGGGGAATAGTAACGGGGATGGAAAATCTGGTTTTTCACGCAACACAGGAAGACACGAAAGGCTGGTTTACACCATTAAAAAAGGTTACAGTGACATTTCAATTCGCGGACGCGGGTGTCGCGCGAGCGCATGGGTGATGAGGAGAGCTTTAGGGGCTTGTTGGCACGGAATATCTTATTTCGTTGTAGCGCAGGCTGAACAAGGACAACAGAAAGGCACATCTGACACATAGAGCGCTAACTTTCAACACAATATTTATTTCCAGTTTATTCCTGAAATTTCACACGTGATGTGTGACGTTTCGAGGGTGTATATCAAAACGAAGAAAACTGGAAATAAATCTAGTGCTGAATTTTAGCGCTGTGTGCGTCATATGTGCCTTACTGTTGTCCTTGTTCAACCTGCACTATAACAAAATAAGGTATGGGTACTAAAGCGCACACGACGCCAAAGGTCCTTGGTGTGCTTAGTCGCCTTCGCTGTCCGCATCGCATGCTGTAGAAAGCCCTGTTGAAATTAGGCATAATATATATATATATATATATATATATATATATATATATATATATAAATATATATATATATATATATATATATAAATATATATATATATATATATATATATATATATATATATATATATATATATATATATATATATATATATATATATATATATATATAGTGCTTGTGTGCGTGCGTGCGTGTGTGTGTGCGTGTGCGTGTGCGTGTGCGTGTGTGTGTGTGTGTGTGTGTGTGTGTGTGTGTGTGTGTGTGTGTGTGTGTGTGTGTGTGTGTGTGTGTGTGTGTGTGTGTGTGTGTGTGTGTGTGTGTGTGTGTGTGTTTCACAGAGGCAAACATGGTCACCCGAACACTGCCTTAGCCCTTCGTCTACCTCTTTCTTCACTGTTGCACCGTACCGTCTTATTGTGCGGTTCGTCACGTGTCTGTATATTGTTACGGAAGGATAAATAAAGAGAAAGGAAGAAGAAGATTGCGAGACGGTGGCAGCGGCATGTTGTCGCTGCTCAGCCATCTTTAAATACACTGACTCTGGTTGTGTATATACTCTAAATACAATCTTTCCGTACTCCCAACATCCCTATAACATATTGATGAGGGGTGCTGCGTGCCACGGCTGGAAACGGAGCTCCGCAGTGGACGTCGCATCACCGCTGGAAACACGTGGTACAGTCGCTCACCATCGCCGCGCGGACACCAGCCTCGTTCGCCGCAAGCGCGTCGCCCATCTTCCCTTGCACCGTGGCCACGTCGCCTTTCGTCCCCTGTGGCATTTGGCCGCACCCGTTCGTAAAACTAAGAAATGCCGCCCACGTAGGTGGTGCTGCATTGCCTACTACTGCAGCAAATTCTCTGTCTGTGCCCACAAAGAGAAACGGAATTGACGTTAACATAGACGGCGTACCTGTCCAAGCCCTCGTCGGCACTGGAGCCCACGTTTCTGTGCCCCCAATCAGTATCAAGTGGTGGGGTGCTCTATTGGTGACCATGTGGTCGGGTCAGCTTCTACAAAAAGCTACTCTCTCGCTACACAGGGCCTTGTGAAGTCCTATGTGAAGTCAACGTCGTCAATTACGAGATTTCGCCTTTACAGTTTCATCCATCCTCAAAACCGACGCCTGCTGACATCTTGCCCGTTTCGCCGCTCAAACCTTACTTCGCTTGCAGTTCTTTGCCTACCATTTGCAGAGACAGCGCTTCAGCACCTGAGGATCCTTTTGCGGAAGGATAAAAGAAGAGAAAGGACGAATATCGCGAGACGCCATGTTCAGCCACACGGACTCTGCTTATGTACATATTGTAAATACAATTTTTCTCTACTCCAAACATCCCCGTAGCAATATGGCTCCACCTGCTGCCACTTTTGAGGCACCTTTATTCCATCCATCCGATTCCCGCGCTCTCCACCAAGCACTAAAAGCAAACCTCCAACAGGAAACACGTGCCTTAATCCTCAGGTATGTTTGCCTCCTTACCAGTAACCTTACCCGGGCGCAGGATACATCTCTGCCAAAAGTTCGGGCTTGAGTGGTCCATACACCATACAGTACCTGTACTTGGGGACAAACGAAATTCGACCAATGTACGTGCCCCAATTGCTCGGCTGTTGTGGAAACGGCGGTGTCTCGACGCCTGCTTTGAGTGTGCCCTGAAGTGTGGGCAATCAGACTTAAAATTACCGCGTATTGGACCTACCATATCGTCTGATCGCACTACTCGGCTGAAAATTAGCCAGAAGATATTTCCGACCAAACCAGATGGCACTGCTTTGTGTTAGTAAAACCTTGATGAGGGCTAGTTGGTTTATATTTAGAACTGAGGTTAAACAGTGCGAACAAGGAGACAAGGAAAGCGCTTGTCTTTGGTATTTGTTTCCTCATGTGCTTGTTTTATTCCAGCTGTTTACCCTCAGTTCCAAATAGGAACCGAGAACCCTCATCAAGATCTTACTAATGCAAATTTCTTCTACAATGGGCTCCTTCCTCTCATCGCAAGCCTTGCAAGACCCAGCACACGTATGTGTCAACCTCATCGCCATAACTACTTGCTAGCCACGTTCCTCGGTTACTACCTGAGAAGACGCATCACGCCAACTGCAATCATAGGCCTTTTTGGTTTCGTAGAACCTTCTTGGGGACACCCAAAAAAGGTGTGCAGATTACTGAAGTCTGAAAAATCTCACCAAATACGGCTATATAATGACTGGCTGAAAGTACTTGTTGAAGAAAGAAAACACCCCTGCAAGAAGGATCGAACGCTGCGTTAGTACAAGAGACTTGCCGGGCAATAATCAGAGTTCCTGTGGCACCACACCTAGATCTTTTTACCGAAGCCGTGCGTTAGGATCACCATTGCGAACGTAGTCACCACGCTCGGGGAGGCTACATTTCCAGACCAACTTAGGAAGACCTTGGAAAAAGGTCGAAATACAGTTTTGAGCCAAAGCTTACTGGTCCACATCTGCTAGCCATGGGTAGAAGCGCAGGAGACAGAGCTGAGAATCAAGACCGTGAATGAGTTCTCTGTGAAGCTGTGGACGGCGTTCTAAAGCACGCACCATGTGGAAAATCAGGTATGCCACCCATAAAGAAAATTGAAACGAACCTAAAGAATGATGCGCTTGAAGTAATACAGGCAGATAAAAGGCGGGTTTGTTGTTCTGCCTAAAAACCTTACGAAGCAAAAATCCAAGCAATCTATTATGAACAATTTCAAAGCTGTTTCTTTCGAACCGAAAAAGCAAAAGAGGGTCCCCCTGAAGCTACTCAAAGACTTGCACCTGGAATCGTTACGGCAGCTTGGGGACAAAGCGGAGACGGTGTTTCTTGAAGTTTTCTATACTTGCAAAACCGACAAGCCTGAATACCCTTTTAGGGTTATTGTGTCCGAGATAGCTCTTGTCCGTGGTATTTGTTTCCTCGTGCCCTTGTTTTATTCGCGCTGTTTAACCTCACCGCTTTGTGTGAACGTGCTGCGCGTTAGTCAGCGACTAATATAATGAAACTGTCATCGTTCTGGCTACCCTGGCTTTAAATCGACATCGAAGTCGTAGCGAAACAAAAGGAGATGGAAGGGAGCAAGGAAAGTCAGGGAACATTATAGTCGTAAGCGGCCTTGCGCAGTCGCTAGCTGATGACGTCATTCCGACGAAACGTTAGCGAAAAGTAAAGAACGAGAAAGCTCTCAAATCAGTTTGAGCACCGAAAGCTAGAACCTAAGTTTTCAAATAGAAAAGAAAATCGCAAAAGTGCTGCGCCAACCATAATAGGCGTATGGCTTACATTTGCTTTGCGTACGCGCCAGGGATACAATGCAATAACATCCGCTCCAAGGATAACTTTGGTGCATGCTGCGGTATTAAAAATGAAATTCCAGCTTCACCAGCTGCAATGCGCACAGCTGCTACAAGTAGGGGCGGACTCAGACCTAGATTCACGCACGCAGTTATTTTATATTATTTTGAAGTAGTAATGACCTTGCCGCGTGTAGCGCCAAAATGATACTTTCCTCTAATCCGACGGCGGCAGAGGAAGCGGCCATAGCACTGGCCCTCACACAGACCAAAGATACATACGCGATCGGCGATTCGCAAACGGCGATTCGGAATTTTTCAAATGATCGCATCTCGCAAGAGGCGTATCACATACTTCAGCGACATCCCATATACCAGGGAGAGACCGACTTCGATCTGACGAAAAGGCAAAGAAAGCCTCTTCGTTAGAAAAAATCCGACAAACAGGCAAAGAAATCTTCGCTTTAAAAATGGGGGCCCAACCATTTTCACGGATCTCTAGAGTAACGAAAGGTTGAAATAAACGTCGGCGCTAAGGAAGACAAGGTCCAAGTACATCTTTGTTCAGAAGATTCAATGATTATTTGTTGATTGTATGTCTCTATTCTGCGTCGTTTTTGTGTATTTTCTCCCCTTTTTTTTCTCATCACATCGTATTTCACGCGTAATTATGTCGACCCTTGAGGTCGGCTTGACCACCCTTCAACGTAAGAGGAGCACATTGTATTTTTTTTTCAGAAGCCCGGGCAGCCAAGGGCTGCCGTTGGATTACTCTCTACCGCCATAGAGGTCCCCCAAATGTTGCTCGACGTCTGGCCATTTCTGGCGGGCACGTTCCGAATCACGCATTTGGTCGAGAGGGGCCTGGCCAACTTCGGCCGTCTTGTTGGCGTAGTTGAACAAAGTGGAAGGAGCGGACCAAATTACGACAACACGGCTTCGCAACCTTACAGAACCACGACGATGCATACTTAATTATGAAAATCTCAGTGCACTTCCACTTTGTGAAGAAGGATGACCAGCGAAGTTGGGTATGCGGGGCCCTTAACGGAAAACGGCACCTCCGCCGCGGGTCGGCCCGGTATTGCATTATCTTCGGGATCGGCCCACGTATGGGGAGTGTTTACGCCTGCTTCACATACGCCACGGGTCGGTCCTGCATTGCACTAACTTCTAGATCGGCCCACGTATGGGGAGTGCTTAACGCCTGCTTCCACCGCGAGTCAGGCCGGGATGGCACTATCTCTGGTATCGGCCAAGTATGGGGAGTTTTTTGCTTACGACACAAAAATTTGCTTGGACGGTAGAGGTATACAGCTTCGCTGTAAAATTTTCAATGTATAAGACACATGCAGCTTGCCAGAAGAATGGAAGACGGTCAACCTCATTTTCATGCTGAAGCCGGGCAAGCCCCAGGCCATAACCAATCTGCGTCCACTATCGTGACGCCGTACTTCGGTAAGCTGATGGAGCGTGTCGAGCAATCAAAATCTCTTAATTAGCCCTATGCGTTGTAAATGAACCCGACATGAGGAATATGAATTTCGCTACGTTCCTCAAAGGCTATCCACATTAACGTCAGTCTTCATCGTGACATGAAGTCTGCCGTACATCTTTATTTTCTTCTGCCTCACTTTGTCAACTGATTTGCCTAATGTGAGGCCCACGTACACCTTGATCGAAACGCAATTTCATATAAAGTTTCATATATACTCTGAATTTTCACCCTAGGCAGGAACACGTGACAGGCTGGTGTACACCATTAAAAAAGGTTACAGCGACATTTCAGTTCGTCGACGCGGGTGACGCACAAGCGTATGGGTGCTATAGTGCCCGCGACCCTTTTGGTCTTTGGTGCGCCTAGATGCCTACACTGCCCTCATCGCGGATCGTTATAGCCCTCATCGCCATAGGTAGAAGAGGCGGTTGTAGAAGGCCCTGTTGTAATTCCGTATATATATATATATATATATATATATATATATATATATATATATATATATATATATATATATATATATATATATATATATATATATATATATATACGGAATTGATAAGAGTTTGAATACATGGGTGAGCTTTTTGTTTCGCCATGAGTGCTGACTGAGTAATGAGTACCCCTACTTTGGAACGTCTGCATGCCCTGGGAATCATAGTTTCCCACTGTTACTAGAGGGAACCATGGCACTAATGTCTATTGTATTTGCAAGCGAGATAGTTCAGCCAGAATGGAAATGAGGGTTCGTACATGTATTTGCTTAAACTGCGTCCTTCGGGCTTTAAACGGCTTCGTGACATTGCAGAGTGATAATTTCAAAGAAAGCACTGCATCATAAATCATTCAAAACATTATTCAAATCGTGGATTACCCAGATTCAAACACACGAGCTCTGCCACAGAAACCCCACAACGAAGCCGTTATGCCACAGACGTATAGACAAGAGCAACCACCGCAATCAACAGCGATTATGCGTGCTCACATATATATGCTGTCTTCTGCACTTACATAGAGTATACATTCCTTTAAATTGGGGTCAATAAAGGTGGATAAAGCACAATAAATTTAACCACAATAACGTCTGAAGCCACAAGCGCAAACTTCACACAAATCTATGCCCTCAGCGTCATTCTCATGTTGGCGGAACGATCGCAGAACAAGATTTCTCTCTATTAATTATTGTAAGAAGCTCTGAGTAAGGTCAGCTGTGAGTATCTGGTCTTATCATTATTTCACATCTTTATGGAGCGCAGCTCTTTGGCGCTGGTGCCCGTTCCTGGGTGTAGCGTCGCCGTCCCAAATTCCGTTTGTAGTTAGACAACGGAGAAGAGAACGGCGCAACCGCGACCAATCCAAACAACAAACTGGGTCGCCAATGCCTCTCAAGCCGGCCCTCAGCAGCTCGCACAGATCCAGGAGCCGATCCCGAGACCCTGGGGGCGAGGATAGCAGCCACCAGGACCGTGCCCCTTCTAGGGGTCGCTCGACGGAACGCTCGTCTTCCAGAGGCCGCAAGGCCCCCGGGACCCGCTCCCGCTCCAGAGGCCACTCTCGTTCCAGGGGGCCTGCAGTTCAGATCCAGGAGCCTGCTCATCGTGGTACCACATGGGCTGACCGGGTCAAGGAATCACTGAAAAAGGTAACGGGGGGTCAATCGCCAGAGCACGACAGGATTTCACAATTAGAAAGAGAAAACACTTCGTTAAAATACGCCATGGAGCAGCTCAAAGCAGAAATTGCAGAACTAAAACAAGCCAGCAAGCGAGAGGCAGTTCAACCCAGTCAGGCCCCTGCAGTAGAAACGCCCATGGAGATCCCCGTAGCGGAACCGACTGCCAATGGTCTACCAAAAAGAGGGCGCTGGCAGTTCATGCCTCAGACAAGAGCGCCAGTGTTCGAAAATTGGAAAAAACGATAGATAAAATTGATGAATCCCTCGAAAAAGTTCAAATTGTTATTGACAAACTTGCGGAGGCGGTCAGAGCACTAGGAATCAGATGTGATAATCTGGAACGCCACGTTTCTATAATGGCTTCAGTTACACCGATGGAAAAAGTGAATAACACCGACACTGAAAGGTCGCCATCGGCTGCGCTCCGCAGCATTTTATAATACAAGCTATCTACTACGTCCCACCATGGCGGCACATCACAGGGTAATTAACATCTGGCAGTGGAACTGTAGGGGATCCCATCGTAAAAGGAACGTCCTCCAACAGTTCATTCGGACCCACTCGGAAAAGCCACATGTAATCTTATTACAAGAAACACTCACGGATAAGGTCACCCTACCAGGCTATAAATCGCATACCCAATATGTTGATGGGAAGAGGGGAATCAGCACATAAGTCACGAACAAATGTGCGTTCATAGGCCACGATCTGACTCTTGAATCCAATAAGGTTGAACACTCGCTTGTTGAAATCATCCCCAGCGGACCATTCAAGACAAGTATATTTATACCTAACATATACAGTACACCCAAAGACCTCAGGCAAAGATTCGCGGCAATTATCAACAGGGCTACAAGCAAGGCCAAGACATTTCCACTCCTGGTGGCCGGAGACTTCAACGCTCCGCATCAAGCATGGGGGTACCAACAAGCTAACCGCAAGGGCGTTGACCTATGGCAAACTACAGTCAATAATAACCTCACGCTTATAACAGATCCGGCTTTTCCGACGAGGATCGTCAACTCCTGCTCTAGGCATACCACACCCGATCTCTTTTTCATCTTGGTCCAACCTCCAAGTTGACCTTGGCAGTGATCACAACATCCTGGCCACCTCCGTCAACGTGAGAAGCAGGGACCTCAAAGAGTTAATTATTACAGATTGGGATTACTTTCGCAAGATTCGGGAACAGCGAGCACAAACGCATGACTCAGCACTTAGCCTGGAGCAGTGGGCTGAACAGTTAAAGGAGGATATCAGTGCGGCGACAAAGAAGATCCAGACTGAACTGGAGGTGGACAGGATGGATAGCCGCCTCGCTCATCTTCTAGAAGCTAAATCGTCACTATTGAAACGATGGAAAGGGCAGAAACTCAACCGAAGGCTCCGAAAAAAGATCGCGGAGCTCAACAAAACTATAGAAGATCACTGCCAAACCTTGAGCAGACAACAGTGGGATGAGGTCTGCAATTCCGTAGATGGCCAGATGAGAGTTGGAGCTAAATGGAACCTACTCAAGCATCTGCTCGATGATACCAATACCAAGTCAAACCAAAGACAAGTGATAGTGAAGGTTCTGCACCAGGCATCGCAATCAGAGACATTGCAGACCGTACTCGACAGACTAGCTCACAAGTATCTGCCACTGGGCAACTCGAGTGACGAAGACTATCCGCCCTACAAAGGCTCATCTTGCCCCGAGCTAGATAACCCCTTCAAGGCATGCGAAGTTAGGGAAGCTCTCCAGAATCTAAATGGCAGGTCTGCCCCTGGTCCTGATGGCATCCCCAACCGTGCCCTCAGAAACCTGGACGACTGCTCTATAGAATGGTTGACAGAGGAGATTAATGGCATATGGGACCGAGGGGTTGTCCCGGAGTCCTGGAAAATGGCCTCGGTCATCCTCATTCCAAAGCCTGGAAGGCCCCCGAGTCTCTCAAACCTCAGACCCATTTCCCTCACGTCCTGCGTGGGGAAAGTAGCGGAACATGTCATACACAATCGAATTTTTAAGCACATCGAGAAACAAGGACTGTTTCCGTACAACATGATCGGCTTCCGTCCGGCCCTGTCAACGCAAGACGTCATGAAACTCATCAAATGTCAAATCATTGACAACACCACAAGAGATATAAGAGGCATCCTAGGCTTAGACTTGGAGAAAGCCTTTGACAATGTATCCCATGCTCACATTCTGAACTCCATCTCAGAGCTCAATTTGGGAGACGCCTTCCACAGATACATAAGCTCGTTCCTCCGGGATCGCAAGGCCACGCTCAAAATCGGTGACCTCAAGTCCGAAAATTTCAGTTTGGGCCCCAGAGGCACACCACAAGGAGCGGTAGTCTCACCACTGCTTTTTAACATCACCATGAAGAAATTATCGGAAAGGCTCTCCAATATAGAAGGGATCAATCATACGCTCTACGCTGATGACATCACAATCTGGTGCACCGGAGGAAGCGAAGGAACTGTTGAATTAGGCTTACAGGAAGCTGTAGATCAAACAGAGATGTACCTGGAAAATACGGGGCTTAGATGCTCCCCGAGCAAGTCTGAGCTCCTCCTCTACAGGCCAGTCAGGAGAGGTCCCAAACCTAGAGGCTGGAAACCGTTGTCTGAAATAAACATCAAACTCCACACTAAAAGCGGCTGTACCATCCCCAGAGTAGACACCATTCGGGTCCTTGGCATGTTCATCGAATCCAATGGCAGTAATAATACTACGCTCAACAAGCTCACAGCCAAGACTGAGAACATGATGAGACTCATCAACAGAGTCTCGAATAGGCGTGGAGGCTTAAAGGAAGACAATCTCCTCCGGTTGTTCCACGCCTTCCTCATGAGTCATATAGTTTATGCGGCAGCCATGCACAACTGGTATAACTCCGAGAAGAAACGATTAAACACGCTCATCAGAAAAAGTATAAAAAAAGTACTAGGCATTCCGTTACGGGCGAGCACGGACCTCCTTATGCAACTAGGAGTGCACAACACATTGGACGAGATAATCGAGGCCCAGGAGTCAGCCCAATTGGCCCGTCTATCCTCCACCCCGGCTGGAAAGAAGATCCTGGCAGTTCTTGGGATCAACCCTATCCTCATGAAAGAGCGGAAATATGAAATTTCAGAAAATCAAAGGAACAACATACGAGTTGCACCGTTTCCCCGTAATGTTCATCCTCAACACAACGTAGGCAGACGCAGGGCAAGAGCCCTCGCCCTCCTCAAGCGTACCAAAGACGATCCCTACTCGGCATGTTTTGTCGACGCAGCCCAATATGGACAGTCGTCTAACTTCGCCATTGCCCTCGTTGATCACAACGGACAGATAGTGAATGCGGCTTCCCTGAAGTGCTCAACACCAACCAGAGCAGAGCAGGTCGCAGTTGCTATAGCACTCCTAGACAACAGCAGACCACAAATCTTCACTGATTCGAGGTCGGCGGTCAGGGATTTCGCTTCAGGATTCATCGCCGAGGAGGCTCACAAGATTCTCAAGAACAAGATAATCTCTCCGCACACCATCACGTGGTTTCCGGCTCACCTCGACCCCCAGCTTGACTAGTTTTCCAATCTTAATGACATTGCCCACTCCCAAGCGCGCGCACTAACCCACCGCGCGGGAGCAAGATTGAGCTCAGACTCCGGTGTTCTCGAGTTTCGGGACACTCTCACTACTTTCAGCGAAATTACTACGCACTATCACCTGGGTAGGAGGACTTATCCTCCCCCTCACTGCAAACTGGCTAGACCTCTGGCGTCCACTTTACGCATGCTTCAGACGCAGTGCTATCCAAACCTGGCCCTTTTCCACACAATCACTCCAGAGGCTTTCAGCTCTACTTGCCCCGACTGTGGGGCTGTTAGCAATTTGGCACACATGCTCTGGCGATGCCCCTCGTTACAGGGACCCAATCGCATCACAGAACAAGAATGGAGCTCTGCCATCCGGAGCTCAGAGTATGCACGTCAAACTTGGGCGGTCCAGAGAGCCCACGATGCGGCGGTTAGGCTCGGCCTACCCGTCCCCACGTGGGAGCGGCCCGCAGCTCTGCCCTAGGGCAAAGCTTCTCAGGACCTTGTTATTAAAGTTCTTTGTCTGTCTGTCTGTCTGTCTGTCTGTCTGTCTGTCTGTCTGTCTGTCTGTCTGTCTGTCTGTCTGTCTGTCTGTCTGTCTGTCTGTCTGTCTGTCTGTCTGTCTGTCTGTCTGTCTGTCTGTCTGTCTGTCTGTCTGTCTGTCTGTCTGTCTGTCTGTCTGTCTGTCTGTCTGTCTGTCTGTCTGTCTGTCTGTCTGTCTGTCTGTCTGTCTGTCTGTCTGTCTGTCTGTCTGTCTGTCTGTCTGTCTGTCTGTCTGTCTGTCTGTCTGTCTGTCTGTCTGTCTGTCTGTCTGTCTGTCTGTCTGTCTGTCTGTCTGTCTGTCTGTCTGTCTGTCTGTCTGTCTGTCTGTCTGTCTGTCTGTCTGTCTGTCTGTCTGTCTGTCTGTCTGTCTGTCTGTCTGTCTGTCTGTCTGTCCCTTGGCGCAACCACACAAACGCACTCGTGCGTACGCTAGTTCCTGGTCTTCTTCCACACCTCGCTCGCTGACGCCCCTCTGCGCAACCGCGCAAATGCGCTCGTGCCATTGCTCGCGCATTCACACCGTCTTCCGATTCTGGCTCCGATCCGTTCATCATGCCAGCGTTTCCATACTGGCCCTCGAGCAGGTGCCACTTCTCGCGCCTTCGCCAGATGGTTTCGATGCGGCTCGTCATGCCAGCGTTCCCATACTGTCGCTCTCTCTGCGAAGGCGTTGACGACACTGGCCGACTGCCAGTCGGTGCGGTCACTTCGGTCGCGAATTCTTTGCTTCCATAAATCGTGAAAAGAAAACACGTATACAGATGCGCTTATATTTCGCATTGTGGAGTATCGTAATCGCGGGAATTTTTTTTTCGTCGCCTGATGTATGAACCAACTAGACCAGATACAAGTAAGCGAATTTTAAGACGCTATAAACACGTATCTTTGGCATAATTGGTCGGTCGGGTAAGCGTAAAGGCAACAATGAGAATCTAACTTCTCGAAGTGAACTCTCAGTTTACGGTTTATGGCCAGCGACGAGTGCGATGTTGTGACGGTGTAGTTATTTTCACCGCAGTAGGTTTTTGAAATTGTTCAAAAGAAACCGATTAGAAAACAATATACGGAGTGTGTGCTCTCTGTCCCAGGCACACAAACATGCTTTCTTACACATCAATGCCATATAATTTTAACCTGGTAGGAATTTGGAACAACTATAAGCACAGAGTCAATAACTAGTCCACAAACTAGTCAAGCAAACAAAATAAATTATGGGGTTTTACGTGCCAAAACCACTTTCTGATTATGAGGCACGCTGTAGTGGAGGGCTCCGGAAATTTCGACCACCTGAGGTTCTCTAACGTGCACCTAAATCTCAGAACACGGGTGTTTTGGCTCTTCACCCTCATCGAAGCGGCCGCCTTGGCCGGGATTCGATCCCGCGACCTCGTGCTCAGCAGCCCAACACCATAGCCCCTGAGCAACCACGGCGGGTAGTCAAGCAAACAAAGAGGTAAACCTTCGAACTTCACACATCGTCATATGGTTCGGTGTGGAGTGTCGGAGGAGGTAATGACCGAAATGGTGCAAGCGTCGTGTTGTCTGGAGCTCAGGAACCGCAGCTGAAGTCCGTCGGCGAGACGGATTGGTAACGCGGGTCAGGAACTTGCGCCTGGAGGGAGAGCCAGGATAATAGAGGCTGTGGTGTGTCCTCCGCTGGACGCCTGGCAGACGGACATCAATGTTAGACGTTGAGATGTAGGCTCACGAGCACGAGGCATAAACAGGAGCCAGCCCCCATCGTCCTGCAGGCTGCTTATTCCAACGCGGATAACTTCTTTTCGCTTTTGCTCTGCCAGAATGGCGCCGCTCCCACGTTCCTCGCTTGCGCCACTAAGCACTACGGAGGTTCTTTCTCTCTTAAGACGAATGCCCAAGACTTCAGTATTTCAAGGTCGCGTTGTGAGGCACAAAATATTTTAGCGCTCATGTCACTCCTCGCACATTCCTCGTCTTCTTCCGCATCGCTTCTTTCACATCACTGCCACATCGACGCCACTAATCATGCGAAAATAAAGGCGAAGTTAATTACTATCGAGCTGCTTAAGGCGCTCAAACCCACGACATTTGGTGTTACTTCGGGCGAACCTGATTAAGGCACAGTTATTCAATGTAAACTTGATTAAGGCACTCGAACCCACGACCTCTGGAGGGAGTCTAGTCCTCGACCTTCGTGTTATGGCGAAGTTGATTAAGGCACAGTTAGTTAAGGCATAGGTTCAACCTCTTCTAGCCTGTACTCGCAAATTTGAGACATACCGAATCTGACTTCATAAATCCACATTGAACGCTTCAGCAGAATAAATTTTGATTCTGAAGCCACGCTTGGTCATGCAGCAAAAATGTATCGGCGTGTCACCATCTCTGGTTCAGGTAACAACGCCCTGAGCATGATGTGCTTCGAACGTGGATGAGAACGCCGAGAAACTCATGCGGCTGTATCTATTCCGGTGGATGGATTGAAGTCACCGTCTCTGCAATGCCGGTTGTTTGACAGAATGCAACAAGACGCGAGACAGTTAACCTGACAAGTCTAAGCTTGTTCAGTGCGAGAACATGCGAACAAAAAGGCACTGTTTTGTAGTAGTGCGCGGGCACGTTTCTTTTAAACGACTTTAACAATCTCACCCGTCGAAGCAGATGGTGTGACAGCAACTTTCAGCGTTCTTGGCTCGCATACATTTCTAACTGCACATTGGAATGTTTTACTTCAGGTAATGAAATACATGCTATAAGGCGTTAACTAAGGCACTCGAACCCATGGCCTTTAGTGGGACGAGACAAGTAATAAGAAGTAACAACGCATTCGAATGCGAATGTCAAGTAACTTCCTGGGTTTCTCTTGAGCGCGCAGGCTTTCCGCTTCACACTCTTTGGCGTATGCTAATGTCACTGTCACTTTTTATACCTTTTTGTGGTACCATTGCAGGATTGCATATTGTGCTTTCGTCGTCGTTGTCTTCGCCTTTCCTTTGTAATGCAACACGTCCACCTCGTGAAATGTAGAGTCTAATTAGTATAGCCGACTGAAGGGGGAAATCATGGCCGAACAGTGGCAACTGCATGCAAAGTTGTCACTATGATGAAATGCTCAATTTGGCCAGTGCAATTATTTCCTGAATGGCTACAATTGGTGTTTTATAACGATGAAATACTCAAAATATAAGCCAAAATAAGCATTTTCAAGTAGCATGCACATATGAACCATATGTAAAGTTCATTCCACCTAATTTTGATAAAGGTTTATGCCTATTTATAAATGTTGGGGCGCTGAGATAAAATGCATTTCCAGGCGCATTCACCATACGGCACCCCCATAAAGAGCAAGGCACGGGATTGCACTTGATCCCGCGTCTCGTCTAAACCGCATTTCGTCGTCGGCAATCGCTGTTGACTCGTAGTGCGAGCTCAACCTTCCCCGTACTAGGTCTGACAACCACAGGTATGTTAAATACCACCAGCCCTCATTGTTCCACCTCAATATACAAACACGCTGTGTACCGTTATTTCTCTTGCACCAGTGTCACAGATATATATTCGATCGCGATTAAGCCTGATCAGGATAAAATTTTTTAGTGCAATGCGTTCCACACGTTGCGCACGTTGATCGTTGTGCACGTTGTCGAAGGGAGCTAATCGCGATCGCGAAGTTTCGTTTCAGTCAGTCACGATCTCAAACGCAAGTGTACCGTGTGATTCGTCTGAGCTTCAGCTTACGGGAGTGGTCATGTCAAACAGTAGCTTTCGGCTTGATGATGCGTACAATGTAATATCTTCAAGCACGATACCAAATCCCACACATGCATTGTAAATTGTGCCAGTTATCGCGAGCAGTTTTGGCTTCAGCACAACTTCGGCGAACAATACAACGGGCACAGCTATTTGAGCCAGGTTTTATTCGCAGCTATTTCAGCTGTAGGCGATGCAGCTTCTCGGCGGTGCTCTGCTTCCAAAAGCTGATATGGTGCTGTTTGCTTTGATACCGGAAGAAAAAAAAAAGGACAGGAAAACACTAAACACTCGTCCATCTCAATGCATTACTAACTCCCGCTTGCTGGCGCTTCCCAGTAATTTTCTGATGCACTTGTCGTGTGCACTTCGTTGTGTCGATTATACTTCTTTTGTGGCCGTAATACACGCCGGTGCGGCATCGAACTATCTCGATTATCCTGGCACTAACATCGGGCTGGACACGATGCGCGTCGGAACACGGGACACGATCGCTTGACATTTCCAACCGATGTCAAGTCGCGGATATTGACTTACCTTACGAGCAGAACTAAGAGAAAGCCTCACAAAAATGCCACGCTGGAGCGCGCTGTTTAAGCACTGTAGCAGCTGTGGTAGCCCAAGAATATTCCGAAGACGGCGATCAGGTTGCCCCACAGACGTAAGCTGCCGCCCGTGCTGCCGGCTTCGGCCTCGGATAAAACGGATAAACGCTGCTACAATGGCACATTCTTACCGCGAGTTCCTCGGCGTATATCTGGAAACCCATGACGTCCTCATATTTCATTCCAAGTCGATCGTCGCCGGCAGAATTCGACCCCCCTCCTTTTTTTTTTGTCCAAATAAGGACCAAAACCTGCCCGCGCGATCTCCGAAACCACCCCCTCCCCCTGTCTCGCGCTAGCTGAGTCCAAATTGCGCCTACAAATTTCATCATTTCATCAACCCGTCGTCCTCGACTGCGCTCCCCTTCTCTACAGGCGCGCATTCTGTTACTCTAATGATCCAGCGGTTTACCTGTTGTACAGATTTCATCGCCTAGGCCCAGCTGCATTTTTCTCTCTTAATATCAACTACAATATCGTTTCTACCCTACACTCTCTGGTACACACTGCAAGCCTCCTGTTTCCAAATGTGACGCCCGACATTTTTCGCTCCTCACTCTCTTTTCGCGGCCTCTGACTTGTTTTTGAGCTTCTTCGTCAACCTCCAAGTCTCTGCCCCATATGTTAGCACCAGTAGAATGCAATTATTCTACACTTTTCTTTTGAACGATAGTGGTAAGCTCCTACTCAATAATTGGCAATGGATACCCAAGAGAATATGCCGTGCAATCTCACTGGCTACATACAGTTCGTGATTTGCCATGTGTACTCTTAAGTAAATAATAGAAAGTTATTTAATGAATTTACGTCGAGTGCGGACATTAGTCGCGTGCGGACGCAAAACTACAACGTGGGGTGGGGAGGAATCACATTTTCTTTTTCTTCTTTTATGTACTGTAAATTTGACGTAATTTCAACTCCTGTTGCACTATCAAAGCGCCAAAACCGTCTTTATTTGCTCTATTTATGAAAAAGGAGTTAAAAGCTTCTTTTCTTTTCAGTACAGCAGACGTGATCACCATCCCTAACACGGAAGCGTCTTGAACGCCAAAACTACTCCACAAGTTGCCTCACTAATGGTAAAATTTCATAGAGGGGTCTTCAATCAAGCCAGGCTATCAATAAAAAATCTCAGCAGTGTAATTTTCTGTAGACCTGTTCTTGTGGCTGCCCTTGAAGCGAACAATATGACTCAAAGAAGAATAATTTCCACGCTTGGCTGGAATTATGCCCAGATGAGCGTTTTAAGGAGCACCTATAGTAAGCCGAGCCACTTTTATTGTGTTCTAACTGCGCAGTGAGTACTGGTCAACGAAAATGGTAGACGCTTATGAACACTTCGAAATAAAATAGGCCCATTAAATTCTGCCACGAAATTACTGTGTGCGTTCTTACCGCGGAGAAGCGGCGTCACGTGATCCAACTTGTCATGCGCGAACAATTGCAGCATCCCGACTTCCAGTGCTTGCCTTCGCGCCCAGTGCCAGCTCTCAAGTGGAAACGGCCCGGCACAGTCACTGTCGCTGTCTTTGTGAACTAGTCAGGTGATCGCTCGCTTTTCCTATATTTTTTTCCGGACTCTACTGATGTTAAATGTCTTGGGACCTGATTAGGTGGTTTTATTAGCTGAGCTATTTCAATAAACACCCTGCAGCTGTAAGCCACCACCACAGACCCAATCCCGTGACAAACATCAAATTTCCCTCTCTGCTGTTCACCGATCGACGCTCACGCTGCCGTACCGTTTTTGCGGGTGTTGTAACGCGACCTCGTGTTTGCCGCCTCTTGGGCGAATACTCGAGAGAGTTGTGTGATTTCCAAGTTGCATGGACGAAGCATTATATGCACACAAAATTTTAAGGCAGCATTCACCTCTAACAAAATTTTATTGCATTTGTTTACGCTTGCTGTCGCCGCTCTATATGGTTCTTTCCATTCCACACGCCCTATAAAGTATTAGATGAACTTGTGGTCGTGCGATCAAACTCTTCCGCTAAGTACCTTGGGTACGCTGTTTCTGTGCTTCTTGCATTCTGTATAGTTCAGGTATATATTTCAAGGAAGATGGGACAATTAAGTAGCCGCAGTTTAGTTGAAAACCCTCGCATATTTCAATGTCTGGAGTTATGCGCTCCGTTATAAGTCAATGCTTTAATTAAAATGGTTTGTTACATAGCTGAGTTCACAACTTCGGCATACATATCTTTCCACAGTTCCTTCACGAATGCCGCCTGCGGAGTTGTGTTTATCTTCTCTATTGTCATTCTCAGCGCGGCCTTACTAAATGCGTCTCTCCAGTTCCCGACCTTCGCCTTTCTAACACCGGACACAACCTCTTCCACGTCTTTCGTCTTTCTCAAAGCAGTCTCGTGTGAGAGATTCGGGTTCTTGAACACAAGCTTAATAAACTGCTCCTTGGGCATACTTAAGAGAGTGCTCATATAGGAGGCGCTACACTTCCTGACGACATCGCTCAGGAGTTCCGGATTTGTGCGAAGCGATTCGCCGTAGTCGCAATCCAAAAAGTCCGCCAGCCGCAGGACAACGCCACCGCAGTCCGTCACCATCTCTTCGTATGTCACGAAGAAAAAGTTCGGATCCCTTCTTCTCACGTAGCCAGCATGCACGTGCTCAAAGTACGGACCAACGGTGACGCGCCCGTCGAGAAACATGGACACGTAGTCCTCAAAGGACATTCGCTCAGTGAGTTCCCGTAGTTTCATGGAGGCACCATACGATGAGCAGCAAACGTCCCATGGGTTTCGAGCGACGTAGACGTACTTGGCCTCCGCCATGGTTGCAAGCTTTCCAGGACGGATGTGCGTGTGTATTAGCCGCGGCATTGACGTCACTGCGTCCACTCGTTTGCCAAGATGCTCGAGCAGTAGACACCTTTTGACGAACTCGTCATACGACGTGGCGCTGTTGCCCTTGTAAACGACCAGTTGTATCATCTGCTGCATCCATCGGGTTCCCGAAGACGCGTAGCTCACCTCAATGACGTCACCTGGGCGGGGCTTGAAAGCGATGGCTTCGCGAATGATGTCCGGGTTGAAGTGAACGTTGTAGAGGTCGCCATCAACGTCCTGCACAAACGGTTGTTTGCTGCAAAGCATTTCGGTCTTCAAACTTGATGACTGAAAAAATGCATAAACAAGACGGGAAATTGTTAATGATTGTGATAATATTTGTTCTTTGCATTCAAGTAAAATTAAAATACTCAAAGAGCACTTGGAGGCAGCACTTCGGTATGAAATAAATTTTTGTCCCTTTCTCTTGCCCGTGTTTTCGGGCCTACGTATACTGATTTATACCAGTCAAATAGGCTTCCATTTCACAACAACCACCTACATTATATCACATCATCAGTAGCAATTCTGATCGTCGGTTGAGTCAAGTTCCTTCTGTATCAGCTGTCATCAGTTTAAAGAGAACAAAAAGCGTCTTGTTCATTTGTGTGGGCACGTTCGCTAGTTCGTGAGTGCTCGTTTGTTTTTGTATGCGTGTATATGAGTGCGCATGTAATTTGTACGCGCGTTGTGCGCGCATATGAGTGCACGACTCTTTGCACATTTCTTTATGCAGGCTGTATATGTTCGCATTGGTGATAGCACACGTGTGAGCATCTGTGGGCTTTGGCGTGCATGCGCGTCCGTTTATGTCTGTGGCTCCAGGACAAGTAACAAGCTACAGTAACAGCTACGACTCCGAAGCGTGTGTGACTGCATGACAAGCAAGAAGCTACAGTAACACCTAGGACCCCAATAAGTGTGTGATTGCAGGACAAGGAACAAGCAACAGTAACCGCTACGATTCCATTACGTGTGCGTCTCCAGGACAAGTAAAAAGCTTCATTAACAGCTACGATTTCAATGCGTGTGTGACTCCAGGACAAGTAACAAGCTACAGTAACAGCTACGACACCTATACGTGCGCGACTCTAGGACAACTAGCAAGTTACAGTAACAGGTGCTACTCCAATACTACGGCCAATCATCATGAAGCTTTATAGCTTCAACGAAAAGGTGGCTCTTTTGAAGGATTGCCATAAACTGAAAGGCTCAAAAATAAGCATTTCTGATGATTACTCGCCGGAAACACTCAAAAATTGAACACACCTTTGGGAAACGCCAAAGGCCGATAAAAGTTGCGGAGCCCCCTTAGTTAAGCTTGTGCACGATAATCTTTTTGTGGATGATGAAGCCTACTTGTGGGCTGAACAATCTGGCACGCGGGTAAAGGTGCGCGGTAGCAAAATAAATCCTCCACTGAACCGCGAATGACAAGAGAAGCAGCATGAAATACGCCTCGTGAATTTGAAAGTGCAAAGCCTTGCGAATTAGACTGAGTTGCTTGAGGGACTGGCTTTAACGCAAGACCCTGACATAATAGCTATTTCAGAAACATGGTTGAGAGTTGATATCGCGAGTGATGAAGTTTTTCGTTCTTCCTGTCTTGCAAATTGAAAGATTAACTAGAGGCGGGGGGCGTTGTGCTATTGTTAAAGACACCACTAAAATATGATCCCTTACCATCGTTTGAAGGGCATGAAAACGCTTGCTGTCGATTAGTTCTTGGAAATGCCTATTATTAGTGGGCGTCATCTATAGGCCTCCTGGCACTTCCGTGGAATCCTTTGAAAGCCTTTATAATTACCTAACAACATTAGGTAAGAAAAAAGAGAATAATAATCTCTGGTGACTTCAATTTGCCTGGTGTAGATTGGGAGGCAAGAATCCCAAGTTCCACTGATAGGATTCATGCAGACAGTATATTAGAAACAATCGCTAAGCTCGGTCTTATTCATGTGGTCTCGTCTCCAGCGCGAATACGTGCGGCAAGTTCGACGACGTTTCAGATATTGTTTCTATCCGAGGGAACGTTTGATTATGAAATTGATGTGGAAGGAGGAATTACCTACCACAAAGCAGTAATTGCGTCTCTTAAAGTCAGCAATAAACTCTTACTTAAGAAATCGGCTGGTAAAGGATTTGATTTTGTTTCGATCCGACGACACATCAATTCTCGACCGCATGGAAATCGGTGTCGATGAAATGCCACATCACGAAGACGTAAATGGGCCATGGATTCATTTCCTGGGAGTCGAAAATGATTGCTTTCTCAAATATGTTCCCCAAAAGGCAAAAAGACCTGATAGGCCAAACCCATGGATTAGACGAGATATTATAGACGAGATATTATTCTTCTAAAACGGCGACTGCGCCGCGCACGTCAGAGAATTCACAGAGACGCCGCAGTTATCAGTAACCCGAATGCGCAAGTGCGTAGCGAGTTAAAAAAAGCTAAAGGCTTTTTCCTTTCCAATACGTTGACTAAATATATGCATCAATCGCCACAGAAATTTTGGAGGTACATCTCAAGGAGTAGAGATAGAATCGAAGCCGTTCTTGTTGATGGTATATTGTGTTCTGAACCCTCCCTCCTTGGTAAAGCGTTTAACAAGTACTACTGCTCTGTATTCACTTCAAAGGATCATAGTACTGTCATAAAACACTTGGACGTGAATATTTCCAGCAATGATATTGTTACCACGAAAGAAGGTATAATTGTTGCCTTGATAAAATTAGACGACAAAAACTCACAAGGCCCGGATTAGATTCCAAACGCTTTTCTCAAACGTTATTCTGTGTGGGTGGCATGCTTTCTTGAAAAGCTTTTTTCGTTATCGCTTCATAGCGGTATTATACCTGCTGACTGGCTGTTGGAAAGGGTAAAACCAATTTTCAAATCTGGAAGCAAGCTTGTCATTGGGAATTATCGCCTGATTTCTATTGCGTGCACAATATCCAAGGTCCTGGAACACATAATTGCTAAGGAGTTAGTTCAGTACATAGAATATAGTAATCTTTTCTACAGTAAGCAGCATGGCTTTCGAAGAAGTCTATCAACTGTGACCCAACTGTTTGAAACTATCCACAGCTTTGCTGGGGCAGTCAACTCGAAAGCGGGAGTTGACATAATTTCAATTGATATGTCAAAGGTGTTTGATAAGGTCTGTCACAGCAACTACCTCTGGTTAACCTCCTGCCTTTCTCTGCATTATTTTCTCTCTCTGTGGGGGCGAAATGCGAAAACACCCGTGTACTTAGATTTAGGTGCACGTTAAAGAACCCCAGGTGGTCGAAATTTCCGGAGTCCTCCACTACGGCGTGCCTCATAATCAGAAAGTGGTTTTGGCACGTAAAACCCCATAATTATTATTATTTTCTCTCTCTCTCTCTCTCTCTCTCTCTCTCTGTCACAGCAATCTGATAAGCAAGCTTTTACTTTGGGGTCAACGAACAAATTATTAATTGGATTCAAGTGTACTTGTCAAACAGGCTGCGATTTGTTGAAATTATTGGCGAACACTCCAAAAGTTTACCCGTTTCTTCTGGTATACCGCAAGGGTCTGTGTTGGAGCCGATATTATTCTTGATTCATAATAATGATATAGCCGAGCATATAGGTACTAGTGTTGAGGTTCGTTTACTTGCCGGCGATTGTGTAATGTAGCCCAGTGAAATCAATAGATGATCCAAAATTACTTAATGAATCCTTGGAAGACATCCCCAATTGGTGCTTCAAATGGAAGATGGAAATTAATTTTCAAAAGACCGCGTGTATGACCGTCTCGAACAAGAAAATGTCACTGTGTTTTAATTGCTTTGTAGGCAACAAACAAATAGCCCACACGGCAAAACTAAAGCATCTTGGTCTCACCCTCTCAAATAACCTCAACTGGAAGGATCGCGTAAATAACATATGTGGATCTGCTCACCGAAAACTTGGATTTTTGAAAAGAGAATTCGCGCATGCAACGCCCGCAGGTAAACTGAAGGCGTATACAGCCGTTGTATGCCCTTCTTTGGAACATGCTAGTGTTATATGGCATCCTCACCAGCAATATCAGATTAACCAACTTGAACGCATTCAGAGACCTATAGTACAGCTTACATTTTCAGCGTATCGCAAAGCACAGTCCGTAACCACTTTGCTCACTCGGGCAAATTTATCGACACTGGCAACACGCAGAAAAATCGCATGACTGAAGTTTTTGTACCAGCTCCTTACTAATAAATTTGCCTTAGATCAGTCGCGCTATTTGTTACGTCCTGGCAGAGTCTCTCCCCGTATGAATCACCCTTACGTTTTTATGCCTTACAATGCCAGAATCGATGTTTTTAAATATTCTTCCCTTGTTAAGACAATTGAAGACTGGAATGCCCTTGATGTACAGATCTTGTATGGCACAATGACTGTACAATCATTGGAACGGAAGCTGGAAATGTACCTCTCGTGATGTATTTATTTAGTTTTATTGTTGATGTGTTGACAAAATGTGTCAATCCTCCCACCCTGCACCAGCCCCAAAAGGGCTAACAGTATTCGAAATAAAAATAATAATAAATATGAGTGTGTGACTCCACAAGTAACAAGCTACATTAACGCCTAGGACTCCAGTACGTGCGTGACTCCAGGACAAGTATATGACACTACAGTAACAGCTACGAATCCAATGCGTGTGTGACTCCAGGAAAAAGAACAAGCTACAGTGGCAGCAATGACTCCAATGCGTGTGTGACTCCAGGACAAGTAACAACCTACAATAACAGTTACGACTTCAATACGTGTGTGACTCCAGTACAAGTAACAATTACAGTAACAGCTATGACTCCAATACGTGTGTGACTCCAGGGCAAGTAACAACCTACAATAACAGTTACGACTCCAATACGTGTGTGACTCCAGTACAAGTAACAATTACAGTAACATCTATGACTCCAATACGTGTGTGACTCCAGGACAAGTAACAAGCTACAGTAACAGCATGATTACAATACGCGTGTGACGCCAGGACAAGGAACAAGCTATGATAACAGCTACGACTCCAATACGTGTGCGACTCCAGGACAAAAAACGAGCTACAGTAACAACAACGACTCCAATACGTGTGTGACTCCAGGACAAGCAACAAGCTACAGTAACAGCTACAACTCCAATAGGTGTGTTACTCCAGGACAAGTAACAAACTACAGTAACAGTTAAGACTCCAATACGTGTGTGACTCCAGGACAAGCAACAAGCTACAGTAACAGCTACAACTCCAATAGGTATGTGACTCCAGGACAAGTAATAAACTGCAGTAACAGCTGCGACTGCAATACGTGTGACTCCAGGTCAAGGAACAAGCTGCAGCTTATTAAAGCAGTGTTCGGCAAATGGAAGACGTGGCATCTCCAATGATGGCTTACTAAAACAGTAGTATGTTATCGTTGGATTAAGCATACACATTCGACGAAAAATGTTCTGATGTGCAATAAGTGCACTGAACCAGTGGCAACTATATTAGTTAAATGTCCACCTATCGAACCGCATCTACGGAAGCGTATTCGACGGCTACGTAAGCTCCAAATGTCACCTCACTTAAATGTTAGGAGACATTCACTTTGTTCCCTGGGCAATCGTTTTGAAGTGTTTAGACGAGAATGGCTTCTTCAATAACCTTCAGAGTAATGCGCATTTCTTGCTTCAGTTTCCTTTCTAATTTGTGCCACGTTGTAGCAGCACAGACCAAGGACAAGCTTGGTCTGTGCTTGTGCACCCATCATCTTAATTTAGCCAACTGGCTTGAAACATGAGGAAGCAAATAAATATAATACGGGGAAAAATAATGCGGTACGCAAAGCAAGCTGATTATTAATACACCATTACAAAATTTTTATTAGAGGTAATGCTCAATGTCTCGACTTTTTAAACCATATGTTTCTTCGCATACGCTCCATGGTTTTATTTCTGACCGCGCTTCGGTCAGTTTCTTTAAGTAGGCTGACCCCGCAGAAATTGTTTCAGTAAACTGTTCCGATGCAGGAGACAGCGTAAACGAAACTATGCTAATTGCCGGAACAGTGGGATCTGAAAACGAGTGCAAAGCTGCACTCATCCCAGAAACAACGTAAGGTTACAAGGACTGATCCAGGATACTATGCAATAAAGTTGGTGACTTGCTGAGACAATTTCCAGACTAATGCGCAATTGTTTCCTCGCAAGTGTCTAGTATAAACTGTGTGCTATTGTATCAAAGTCGCTCAGGCGTAACATCTGAAACTAGCTTCCTTGCTCTTCCTCCAGCTTTACGTAGCGGCTTCCCTGTGCAGTTGCAGCACTGACAAGGGTAACGCGAAGTCTATTTAGAGAACAAAGGGCATTCAAAAAGTATATAAGCCATTACACTGGTGAGACGGCGTGGAGGTTATGCTATCGCTTTGATCGCATAGTAGAAGAGAATGTGCAATCACGTGTTCGTCACAGCCATATAATTGCTGAACATCCATCGCTCTGTTTAACACTTCTCTGTACACGAACATCTGCTCACAATGCTTCCTAAGTCGTTCGCAAACGTCACATTAGCCCTCAAGTCATCGCTCATCCACGTTACATGCGATGAGGCTGCGCAAACTCTTCTATAAAAATAAGCAGAATGTGTAGAGACCTGCATAAGATGGAAGTACAGTGTACGGACAAAGACGAAGATGCATTTTTATTCTAGCTCTGTCATGTTCCGGCCGCAAAACAAGGCTACTCGAAGCGTTCGTCATTGACGCCCTCCCTTCTATAAAAATTCGGCGCCCGAAGGCTGGGTCGGTTGGTTGGATCTAGTGTGGCCGCACCGGACTGTGTCACTAGGGCAAAACGAAGCGAAGCTCTTATGTGTAGTGGCGGTGCACCTTCATCTGTAACACCAAGCACATCAGAATGCCGGCATTGCATTGCATAGCCGAGGTGAGACCACGTCGAACACTCCGACGACTACGGCTGCCATTCTTGTGACTCAGAAGGAGACAACGGAATCACCAGTAGCCGTCGGTAAACAAAACCAGCTCATGCTTTGCCAGTCATCCCTTCAAGAGCGCATGATCCGAGCCGCTTCTCGCCTGATCTCAACGTCGGACGTCACAACGGTTGCTACGGGAACCCAATAGTTCAGGGTTGCCCCAGCTACTACCAATACATCCTGTCCGATCTCATCTCCAGCCAGACCCCCTCGAATACACATGAGAGCGTAGAGACAGTTGGATCA
This sequence comes from Dermacentor variabilis, assembly GCF_050947875.1. Classification (NCBI taxonomy): domain Eukaryota; kingdom Metazoa; phylum Arthropoda; class Arachnida; order Ixodida; family Ixodidae; genus Dermacentor; species Dermacentor variabilis. The sequence continues at coordinate 59,773,293 of NC_134575.1, forward strand.
CACTATTGTCTCCTTAAGTACCATTCAACACCTAATCGATAGCCTGGGGAGCCGACGACATCTAGGATTTGTTGTTCAGGAAGCTTCAAGCAGCGGGACGGTACATCTTACCACACAGGAAAGCGCAAGTAAGGTCTGCATAATCACTAATATTCCAATCTTCGGTGAAGAAAAGCTGCGTGTCCAAGCGAACTTAAACGTTTAGGCAAAACGTATGGCGATGTGTTCATAACAAGAGGGACTGAAGCAATTGCCCTGGAAATATTACGCACTGTCTCAGATATCGCAGCCCACAAGCAGTGGGCTCGTAGTAGGATGTGTGGGACAAGAAAGGACACCCTAATTACGATGCAACAAACGTCGACATTGCCGGATAGTTTTTAATACCATGAGGGGATTCTGCACCCACAGAGCACCCGCCCGTATTGCATACGACTGTCAATGTTTCCGACAAAGCCCGCTACAAGAATTCTGCCCAACTGGCGTTGGCTCGCATTAGTCATCATTATCATCATCAGCAGCAACAGCAGCAGCCTGGTTACGCCCACTGCAGGGCAAAGGCCTCTCCCATACTTCTACAACTACCCCGGTCATGTACTAATTGTGGCCATGTCATCCCGGCAAACTTCTTAATTTCATCCGCCCACCTAACCTTCTGCCGCCTCCTGCTACGCTTCCCGTCCCTTGGAATCCATTCCGTAACCCTTAATGACCATCGGTTGTCTTCCCTGCTCATTACATGTCCTGCTCATGCCCCTCCCCCCCTTTTCTTTTTCTTGATTTCAACTAAGATGTCACTAATTCGCGTTTGTTCCCTCACCCAATCTGTTCTCTTCTTATAGCCCCCTTAATGTTAAACCCATAATTCTTGTCTCCATAACTCGTTGCATCGTACTCAATTTAAGTAGGACCCTTTTCATAAGCCTACAAGTTTCTGCCCCGTTCGCGAGTACTGTTAAGACACAGTTATTATACACTTTTCTCTTGAGGGATAATGGCAACCTGCTGTTCATGATCTCAGAATGCCTTCCAAATGCACCCCAGCCCATTCTTCTGATTATTGCAGTCTCATTATCCGGATCCGCGATCACTACCTGCCCTAAGTAGATGTGTTCCCTTACCAATTCCAGTGCCTCGCTACCTATCGTAATCTTGTGTTCTCTTCCGAGACTGTTAAACATTACTTTAGTTTTCTGCAGATTAATTTTTCGACCAACCCTTCTGTTCTGCCTTTCTGGGTCAGTCCTGGTCCTTTGCTTGGCAGAAGTCCAAGGTGTTCCTGATTCTATTTGCAATTACCTTAATAAATACTTTGTAGGCAACGGACAGTAAGCTGATCGTTCTATAATTTTTCAAGTCTTTGGCGTCTCCTTTCTTCTAGATTAGGATTATGTTAGCGTTCTTCCAAGATTCCGGTACGCTCGAGGTCATGAGGCATTGCGTATACAGAGTGGCCTGGTTTTCTAGAACAATCTGCCCACCATCCCTCAACAAATCTGATGTTACCTGGACCTCCCCAGCTGCCTTCCCCCTTTCCATAGCTCCCAAGGCTTTCTTTACTTGTTCCGGCGTTATTTCTGGCATTTCAAATTCCTCTAGACTATTTTCTTTTCTTCCATTATCGTCCTGCGTGCCACTGGTACTGTACAAATCTCTATAGAACTCCTCAGCCACTTGAACTATTTCATCCATGCTAGCGATGATATTGCCGGATTTGTCTCTTAGCGCATACATCTGATTCTTGCCAATTCCCAGTTTCTTCTTCATTGCTTTTAGGCTTCCTCCGTTCCTGAGAGCATGTTCAATTCTATAAATATTATACTTCCTTATGTCAGCTGTCTTGCGCTTGTTGATTAGCTTGGAAAGTTCTGCCAGTTATATTCTAGCTGTAGAGTTAGAGGCTTTCATGCAATGGCGTTTCTTGATCAGATCTTTCGTTTCCTGCGATAGCTTACTGGTATCCTGTCTAACGGAGTTCCCACCGACTTCTATTGCACGCTCCTTAATGACGCCCGTAAGGTTGTCGTTCATTGCTTCAACACTAAGTTCCTCTTCCGGAGTTAAATCAGAATACCTGTTCTGTAGCTTGATCCGGAATTCCTCTATTTTCCCTCTTACTGCTAACTCATTGTTCGGCTTCTTATGCACCAGTTTCTTCCGTTCCCTCCTCAGGTCTAGGCAAATTCGAGTTCTTACCATCCTATGGTCACTGCAGCGCACCTTTCCGAGCACGTCCATATCTTGTATGATGCCAGGGTTAGCGCAGAGTATAAAGTATATTTCATTTCTACACTCGCCATTTGGGCTCTTCCACGTCCACTTTCGGCTATCCCGCTTGCGGAAGAAAGTATTCATTATCCGCGTATTATTCTGTTCTGCAAAGTCTACTAATAGCTCTCCCCTGCTATTCCTAGTGCCTATCCCATATTCCCCCACTGACTTGTCTCCAGCCTGCTTCTTGCCAGCCTTGGCATTGAAGTCGCCCATCAGTATAGTGCATTTTGTTTTGACTTTACCGATCGCCAATTCCACGTCTTCATAGAAGCTTTCGATTTCCTGGTCATCATGACTAGATGTAGGGGCGTAGACCTGTACGACTTTCAATTTGTACCTCTTATTAAGTTTCACAACAACACCTGCCACCCTCTCGTTGGTGCTGTAGAATTCCTGTATGTTACCAGCTATATTCTTATTAATCAGGAATCCGATTCCTAGTTCTCGTATCTCCGCTAAGCCCCGGTAGTACAGCACGTCCCTGCTTTTTTAGTACTGTATATGCTTCTTTTGTGCTCCTAACTTCACTGAGCTCTATTATATCCCATTTACTGCCCCCTAATTCCTCCCATAGCACTGCTAGACTCGCCTAGATAACGTTCTAGCGTTAAACGTTGCCAGGTTCAGATTCCAATGGCGGCCTGTCCGGATTAGTGCTTGCATTAGTGCTTGAAGCCAAACCACGCCAAAGCCGCCACTTGTCCATGACAGGTTGTAGGCATCGCAACTATCCGAGCGAGAGAGCCATTGCATTCCTTTGTTGCCACCGGCAACTGTGACAACACAAAAGTCTTCAAAGCCACCAAAAAATTCTAAATTTGACGAGTTCCACACGCAGATGAGATAGTTAACATTTTCACTTGAAGCACAATACAAAAGAAAGGAGCGTGCATGCTTCCTGTAATGTGACAAAATTGGTTCACCTTAGAAGACAGGCGACAAGGCACGCAAACACTAGAAGGAAACGTACAATGGAAATTCTGACTGTACGTCTGCCTCTTCTTGCGCACGCGTCCGCACGCCTTAATTTTTTCTAACATAAATACCTAGATCTGGTGTTTCACCCTACACAGAAAGACGTGACAGGCTGGTGTACACCATTAAAAAAGGTTAGAGTGGCGTTTCACTTCGGTATGGCGGGTGACGCGCAAGTGTGTGGGCGCTGTAGAGTACACGATGCTATCGGCCCTTGGTGCGCCTAGAGACCAAAACTGTCCTCATCGCTGATCGTATTCCAGACAGTGCTCGCGCACTCACCCCGTACGCATGAGCCGCGGATGTAGAAGGTGCCGCTGGAATTACGTATATATATTGCTACGCGAAGGACGACTCAGTAAGAAGAGCCACTATGGACAGGTTATATTTAGAATAGCGGATGCAGCGCTGACCGGTTAGATTCACAGCGCGAGTGCAGTTCGTTCTTCCTCCTCTTTTCTGAAGCGATGGCAGCCACGCACCTTGTTCAATATATGCGATACCACACGCGTGTAGCATAATGACAAGAACCTTGTCAAGCTGCAAAAAAGCACTTTTAGTTCTTGTCCTAGTGTTCATTTTTTGTAAATGAATGAATGCTAAATAAAGATTGATTGATTGATTGATTGATTGAATTCCCCGACGGCAGAAGCGACGTCCCGGAGCGTCTAAATGTCATCACATGGAGGGCGGCACTGCTTCAGTCGTGTAATGGGCACGATATCACTGGTCTGGGAAAGAGATGGGGCGTCAGGGGCGATCTCGTAGATGATGGGAGTCATGGCATGAAGCACTCGGTATGGGCCTGTGTAACGAGACAGCAGTTTTTCTGATAGGCCGACCTGACGCGACGGAGAACACAGAAGCACCTAAGAACCAGGCGAGAAGTGGATGTCTCGGTGTCGCCGGTCGTACAAACGCCTTTGACTCTCTTGGCGTTTCAGAAGGCGCTCACGGGCAATTTCCCTTGCGTGGGCACAGCGGGCGATGGCGTCAAGTGCATATTCACTGGTCGGTGCCGCGTGAACGGGGAGGGTTGTGTCAAGGGTTGTGTATGTTTGAGCTTCACGACGATATTCTTTACCGTCGTAGTACCACTATCGATGGCCCGGAGTGTCTTCGTGCGACTGTTCTGAATGAACTCCACGATGCCCCAACCGTTGTCCATTATGAGGTGTCCCGCGCATACGACCGCGTGCGGCGCCGGTTTTTCTGGAACTGGTCTGCACCGATCTGTTCGACGCTACGTTTCTGCGTGGGACCTTTGTCAGCTACGTAAATGGCCCTCAGCGTTACCAGCAGGCCTTCTACAGCTCACTGACATACACAAAGAGCCTTTGTACCACATTGGTCTCGAACTCCTCGTCTCCTACGTCCACTTCAGGGAACAAGTGGGTCGCAGCTGCGACCGACTATGCTACACGGTATGCCATCACGCGAGCTTTGCCAACCTAGCTGCGCCACTGACGTCACCAGTTTTCTATTTCATGACGTTATCCTTCATCATGGTGCCCCTAGGCAACTGCTCACAGACCGAGGCCGCTACTACTTGCCCAAAGTTGTCCATTAACTCCTTCGTTTCTTTTCTGTGGAGCACAAGCCCACTACTGCATACCACACGCAGACCAACGGGCTCACCGAGGAACTGACCCGCACCTTAACCGATATGCTGGCGATGTACATGTCTCACGATTGTCAGGACTACCACAGCACTTTGATATACATCACGTTCGTGTACAACTCGTCCCTTCATGACAACGCCAGTTCTTTTTTCAATTTTACCTGCTGTTTGGCCGCCACCCCGCATTGCCTTTCGGCACGTTACTACCTTCTGTCGTAGAACATAACACAGAGCAGGCCCGCAATGCTGCCGCGCGAGCACAACTGGCACGTCAGATCGCTCATGAACGGCTATCCGAGTCGCAATCATTCCAGAAGGACCGCTATGACCACAACCACCGACACCTCTGCTTTTCTCCGGGACCTCTTGTATTTCTTTGGACTCCATCTCGTCGTGTAGGTCTTTCTGAAAAGCTTTGGTCGCATTACACTGGACCTCACAAGGTTTTACGCCAACTTGGTGACGTGAACTAGATCTTGCCACTGAACAGTTATTCGCCATCTACTTTGTCATCTCTTGACGTCGTCCACGTGTCCCGGTTGAAGCCATTCCGCCGCCTCCTCCTAATTTAATGAGTCTGCGCTGAGACGGCGCTCCGCCGACCCGGGAGGTCAGATGTTACGACCCACTTCCTTGGACTAACGAACAAGACCCCCATGGCCGAGACGTTGCGCGTGTTCAGCCATCTTGGCCATCTCTGTAAATAGTCCCCGCTTATAATCGTGCTTCGCGTTCATCTATGTGACGCCTCGTGACAATATTTGAACAAAATTTTAAGGAAGCTCAAAAAACGTTTGCTAGTGTAACCCGACCTGTCGAGATTGCCTTGGTGCCTCCTTCAACTACGTTTCTTGAGACACGCTGGATTTCGGTGTGTCCGACATTCCAAGTGGCCAATGATGTTTGAGAGCTATAGAAAAAGAGGGAGAAGTAACATTTAATTACAGATTGACCGAAAGGTCGCTTTGGGGTTACTCGCTCTCACCTGCTACACTGGGTCAAAAGACAGGCGAGCGATGGAGGCTTATGGGGCATTACAATGCGGAGAGAAGACGGAAAACATTGGTTATCTGAAATTTATTCCGCATGTATTTCACTGCTATACCACGATATTAGTATGAGGCACATCACAGTCGGTGACTTCGGATTAATTTCGACAACGTGGGGTTCTTTAGCGTGCTGCCTAATGGACGGTGCATGGGCGGTCTTGCGTTTCGCCCCCATCAAAGTGCCGCTGCCATGACTGGGATTCGATCACTGCCGTGGCGCCACCACGATGGTTAATGGTGATTTGCCAGTTCAAGAAATTTTGTAGAAGAATCTTAAACCAATACAGGCTGTCGATAAAAAATGTGACCAGTGTAATTTTGCATATACGTGATCTTGTCGCGAAATTTGAAGCGAGCAATCGGACTCAAAAAAGAACAATTTTCATGCTTGACTGGATGTACATACATGTATTCCCCAATGAGCGTCCTAAGGAGCACCTGTAGAAGCCGAGCCACTTTCATTCTGTTGTATATGTACAGTAAGCACTGTTGCACGAAAACGGAACACGTTCATGAGCACTTCAAAATAAAATGCATGTATTAAATTGTGCCGCGAAATTACCAAGTGCGTTGTTATCGCAGCGAAGCGACGTCACCTAATCCAACTTTCCATGCACGAACGATTGCAGCATCCCGAATTCCAGTGCTCGCCTTCGCGCCCAATGCCAACTCTCCAGTAGAAATGGCCCGGCATTGTCGCTGTCGCTGTGTTTGTGAACTGGTCAGCTGATCGCTCGCTTTCCCTATATATTTTTCCAAACTCTCATTATGTTTCTCTGGAGGCAAATGTCTTGGAAACTGATTAGGTGGTTTTAATATCGCTACTATGTTAATAAAGAGCATGCATCTGTAAGCCCCCGTTATTCACCTAATTCTGTGACAAACGTCAAATTTCTCTCTCTCTCTCTCTCTCTCTTCAGGTTACCGATCGAGGCTCGCGCCACCGTACAGTTTTTGTAGATGTTGCAGCGCGACCTGGCCTTTGCCGCCTTTCGGGCGAATACTCGAGAGCGTTGCGTAAGTTCCATGTTACATGTGGCGAAATACCTTATGCACATAAATTTTAAGGCAGCATTCACCTCTAAAATGATTATTTATTGCATTTGCTGGCGCTTGCTGTCACGGCTCTATATAATTTATTCTATTCCACATGCGCTATAAAATGCTAGATGAATTGCTATAAATGCTATAAATAAACTATAAACGCTAGGCGAACTGCGCTGCCATGGTGTATGATGGCGTAGATGTTGTTGCGCGAAAAAAATAACCCCAGATAATCTAAGTTAATCGGAAGCTCTCGAATACACAGTCCTGCATTACACACTGTAGTGTTTGGTGACGTCCACTAGACTAGAACACGCGAGGATAATTTATCGAGCTAATTGCCTCCTCTGAGAAAACACGGCTTCAAATCGGTTTTAACACGATAACGAGCCTAGAAGAAACCAGATTTTTGCGGGTTCCTGCATCCGCTGTCCACTGCGGCTATGATTATGGTAGTTGCTCTTTATTTTGTTTCAGGTGATGCGATTGAGTAAGCATGAGCGTGTGCGGGTTGTACCGCCTTATCACGTAAGCACAATATCGCGAGGCGGCCGCGCAGTTGAATTGAACGTGTGTAGATGGGACAAGGAATTGCATGCGTGAAGTCGGCGGCGTATGACCGAAACTGAAAACTCCCTGTTAGTCCCTGATTCTACATCCATCAAATGTAATAGAGGTGCCGATGCTAACATTTTACAGAGGCTCATGCGTGGAGTCATGACCAGCAATGCTGTTTATTTTTTTCGTCTCGTAAGATTGGAGAAGAATCTGCCATAGCACTTGCAATTGCAAGTACTTCAGCCAAAATTATAGTCAGCGACTCTAAGTTTGCGGTGATGAACTTTGCCAGAGGCAGAATTTCTCCCGAGGCGAGCAGAATCCTGTAGACCTGCAGAGATAGCAGGAAAATTGAAATACTCTGGGCACCTCCGCACGCCTCCCTCGCTGGGAACGAGGCGGCCCACCAGTTAGCTCGAGGACTTACATTCCGAGCTGGTGGGCTAGCCGAAGGCTTCACGGGGCAGGACCGCTTAGTGTGTTACAGAGAGATCACACAACACTACAGACTAGGGCGGGTTAAATATCCTCCGGCTGATGCATCCTTAAACAAGAGCCAGGCGTCCACTTGGCGTCGCCTGCAAACCAACTCGTTTCCAAGCTCGGTGTCGTGCAGCCACTACTTCCCGGGTCAGTACTCCAGCCAGTGTGAGCTATGTAAATCCAGGGCTAATCTTAATCACATTTTGTGGGAATGCCCACAGGAGGGAAGAATAAAGTCTTTAGAACAATGGGAGACCTTATTACTCAGCTCCGATCCCGATATTCAACTGAAGACCGTCCGACTGGCCGAAAACGCCGCTAGGGTCCAAGGACTCCTGGCCGTCGTCTAGGTGGGAAGGCTTACATCTGTTGGACAAATAAAGTTTTACAATCCAAAATCTTTCCGTCATTCTCGAGAGTTTCCTGTGATGGCTATATACACCTTTTCTAACGTAGATTATGCAAAATAATAATCCCGTCATATTAATAGTTCCAGTTGCGAGAATGATTCTCAAACATGAGTATGGTTCCATACGGTTCAACGCTAACACTTACAAAAAATAGTGCTTAATATTCGGTTACATCGGAACAAACATGCTAAATTCAACAATAAGTCAATGGTAAGGCTACAACATCTTTATAAGTATTTCTACAAGGGAAATCTCAACCCTTGGGGCACATTTCCGCGAAGACTTTCATAATTTACCTGACCAGCTTGGCTTCTCACAGTGCTCGGCTGGGACTAAGCCAAACCACGTACGCAGCGAAATTAAAGGGAATATTTTTTTATTCAGTCGACGTGCGCAAGGCTGGTCCAAATGAAAAAAAAAGAAACAGACGGAAACGCTATTCGCCCATCTCTGATGTGTGTGTTTAAATCGTTGGCGAGGTCGTGAAGGCGCGCCAGTTTTAAGCGGCAAAATATTTGCTAAAAAATTAACGAACAAATTCACAAGCAGAACAAAACGCTAGACCGCGTCAAGCCTATTTTTTAATGAAGGGGGACACTGGAAACGCGTACTGGTTAAGCGTACCTTCCTCGTGGGGTGCCAGATATGATAACGCGCATATATAGGCCAAGGTAACATTGGAAAAACAAGTTGTGACGATGTAACCTCGGCGCGCGCTCCCACTCGATAAATGACACCACATCAGTCCCAGCCGAATCTGGGTGAGAGGCTACTCATTTAACGCAATTTGTATATGGTACGAAGAAGACGTAATGCCACTGGTTCGTTAATTACCCACCTAGATTATCTTCTCGAATTCAATGCAACCATGCGCTTTCTATTATGGACAAGAGAGCGAGTTAGTATAGAGAGCTTGGCGTTTTTGCGTGCGCAACAATAAGAAAATAGAGAAAGCGTCTTTTTTTTCTTAGCAGACACTGGATTAGATAAGCGTTCGTGATAAGCAGTCCTACACAGCGCAGTCTGAAATGGCGCACTTAGTACGTTGCAGAGCAGGAGTGCGTTCCGCCGAACAGGGCTGGTGGATGCTCGCTAAAGGACCTAAATACAACCTCGAGCATCAAGTTCCTGCCCATAAACTGGCTGCTTGGAACAGGGGGGTGGCGAAAAATACTCCGCGGGATCACTATGACAGGTGTCTGTTGGAAGGTGTTGCCTGTCTTAGCAGGAGTGTCTCGAAACCGACTTTCAATCGAACAGTATCCGCCATACAGGGGACTTTGACGTTTTGTAAAGACAACGAGCCTGTACTTTTAGAAGCAGACAAAGAAGGTGGATTTTTTGCGCTCCCGAAGGTCATGTTTGATGTTAAAGCCTCTGAGGCACTGAAGATATTTAAAGCTATTAGAAACTCTCAAACAGAGTAAGAAGCACTGTTGTAAGAATGCTTAAGTCTCCTAATCTCGATAATCTAGCTAAGGACATCAGTAGCCCTTCGGGCGCTGCGCTAAGTGTCTTTTTAACTGCGAAGATACATAAGCCTGGCATTCTATTCAGGACAATAGTTAACGAGCGTGGAACGTGGAGGGTTCAATTTCGCCGCTTTATTTTAAAGATTGAAGGCCCTTGTTATATTCGCCCCCTTGGTACAAAAAGCTCGGACGAGGTTGTTCATTTTGTAAGGGCTAACCAGGACATAGGTACGACTTTCTTGGTAGACGTAGATCTTTTCTATTCCGTTCCTCATAAAGGTCTTTTTGTTGCTGTGAAGATGTGTATTGAAGAAAATGGCACTATTCCCTTCCAGAACGCTGCTGGTATCTCGGTAGAAGATTTTTAACGCTTTTAAAAACCTACCTCAATAGCGATTTTACCAGTTTTGACGACCACTTCGTTCTGCAGAAACGTGGAATCTGCATCCGCTCGTGCATTGCGCGGCTTTTGTGGAACCTTTCTTTAGCTACCATAAACAAAGCACTTGATCAGCCGTTTGGGGGTGCGTTTTTGAACATATTAAAAGATTTTAGATATATGAATGACTTGTTGTTTTTAACGGGCAAGTACGTCCACTAGACTAGAATACGCGAGGATAATTTATCGAGCTAATTTCTTCTTATGAAAAAACGCGGCTTCAAATAGGTTTTAACACGGTAACAAGCCTAGAAGAAACCAGATTTTTGCGGGTCCTTGCATACGCTGTCCACTGCGGCTATGATTATGGTAGCTGCTCATTAATTTGTTTGAGGTGATGCGATTGAGTAAGCAGGAGCGTCTCCGGGTTGTACCGCCTTATCACGTAAGCACAATATCGCGAGGCGGCCGCGCAGTCGAATTGAACGTGTGTAGATGGGACCTGGAATTGCATACGTGAAGTCGGCAGCGTATGATCGAAACTGGAAGCTCCCTGTTAGTCCCTGATTCTACATCCATCAAATGAAAGAGAGACGCTGATGCTAACACGACGGAGGCTCATGTGTGGAGTCATGACCCGCAATCCTGTTTATTTTTTTCGCCTCGTAAGGAAATAAACCTTTGCTCGTGGCATTGCGGGACAACTGTTTCCATACCTTTTTCCACTTCAACAAAACTCGTTTATTTTTCTTTCCGTGATTCTCGAGAGTTTCCTGTGATGGCTATATACACCTTTTCCAACGTAGATTACGATAAATTAATAATCCCGTCATATTGATTGTACCAGTTGCGAGAATGTCTCTCATACATGAGTATGATTCCATACGGTTCAACGCTAACACTTACAAAAATAGTGCTTAATACTCGGTTACATCGAAACAAACATGCTAAATTCAACAATAAGTTAATAGAAAGGCTACAATATCTTTATAAGTATTTCTACAAGGGAAATCTCAACCCTTGGGGCACATTTCCGCGAAGACTCTCATAATTTACCTGACCAGCTTGGCTTCTCGCAGTTCTCGGCTGGGACTAAGCCAAACCGCGCTCGCAGCAAAATTAAAGGGAACATTTCTTTCTTTAGTCGACGTGTGCAATGCAAGTCCAAATAAAGAAAGAAACCGACGGAAACGCTATTCGCCCATCTGTGATGTGTGTGTTTAAATCGTTGGCGAGGTCGTAAAGGCGCGCCAGTTTTAAGCTGCTAAAAATATTTGCTAAAAAATTAACGAACAAATTCACAAGATGAACAAAACGCAAGACCGCGTCAAGCCTATTTTTTGATGGACGGTGACACTGGAAACGCGTACTGGTTAAGCGTACCTTCCTCGTGGCGTGCCAGATATGATAACGCGCATATATAGGCCAAGGTAACGGTGGAAAAACAAGTGCTCACGAGGTAACCTACGCGCGCATTCCCGCTTGATAAATAATACCGCATCACTCCCAGCGGAATCTGGGTGAGAGGTTACTCATTTAAGGCAATTTTTCTATGGGACGAAGAGGGCGTAATGCTACTGGTTCGTTAATAACCGGCCTAGATTTTCTCCTCCAATTCAATGCAACCATGCGCTTCCTAATATGGGCAATAGAGCGAGTTAGTATAGAGTGCGTGGCGCTTTTCCGTGCTGAAGAATAAGAAAAAGTGAGAGAGAAAGCGACTTTACTTTCTTAGCAGACACTTCATTAGAGAAGCGTCGGTGATGAGCAGTGCTGCACAGCGCAGTGTCAAGCGACGCACTTACGTGGCAGGAGTGCGTTCCGCAGAACAGGGCTGGTGGATGCATGTTGAGAGGACTTGAACAGCGCCAAGTATGGATGGTAGCGCCGCTTGTATGGCGTGACGCTGCAAACAGCTCGGAGTGGCGATGCTGAGCGAGATGCTTCCCTATTTGACTTTCGTTAGTCATAAGGATACAATGTAGTTTATCCGACGTGATGGTTTCCGAATGGCAATCCGCCGAGGGGACTTAGCGGCTGTAATGTTACGCTGCTGAGCACGTGGTCACGGTGTGAAATCCTGGCCGGTGGCCGCATTTCAATGGGGGCGAAATGCAAAAACACCGCGTCCTGTCCATTGGCTGGATGGATGTTATGAGCGTCCCCTTTGGAACGAGCCGTTGGGTTGCCCCACCAAGCTCTTGCTATTATACTGCCTAATGTCCTACCTAGGTTAAAAAAGAAAAAAAAACATTATGAACTCATCATCGTCATCATCATCAGCCAATTTATTTCCGCTGCAGGACGAGAGAGAGAGAGAGAGAGAGAAACTTTATTGCAGTTGTAATGATTTGAAGGAGGGGTGGTCGGAGCCTCTCAGTCCAGGGCCCCACTGGCCTCTGCCGCCTGCCTGACCTGGCTAATTAATGACTTTTGTCCTGCCAGGTCGGAGCGGGCGAGGTGTGCCTCCCACTGCTCCATTGTCCTACTGGTATTTGGCCTGTGAGGGTGCTTATTGCACTCCCAGGTTATGTGCATTAAGGTAGGTATGCCACCGCACCAAAGACAGTTGGCCCTGTAACGAGTGGGATACATGGCGTTTAGCAATTTTAAATGAGGGAACACCCCAGTCTGTATTTTACGCCAATCGGCGGCCTCTTCCCCGTCAAGTTGTGGGTGAGGCGGCGGGTATTTTCTGCGGACTCCACGCTGATGAGCAAGGATGTCTTTAGCATTTAAATTGGTGGAATTTTGTGAGGGATAGTGCGGATAGTTGGGATTAGATGAGGACGCCGTCGCTCGGTTAGTGAACCCTCGAGCTAGCGCGTTAACCTTTTCGTTCCCCTGTACCCCCGCGTGGCCCGGGCACCAGAGTAGGCGATGATGGTGGTTGAAGGATTTGGGGATTATCGCGAGGCTAGCCGCAGTCACGTGCCCCTTGAGAAACATGCGACATGTCTCCTGGGAGTCCGTGACCACGACCGAGTCCCTTTGAGAACGCTCCGCGTGAGCGAGTGTGATCGCCACTGCTAATATTTCAGCCGAGGTGGGGGATCCCGCCGTGGCCGACGCGGTAATTTGCTGTTGGCTGATAGTGTTCACGACTGCCAGGGCGTACCTCCTTTGGTAGCGCTGCCCGGTCACCTCTGCATACAGAGCTGCGTCCGTGTAGTACGTGTTGTACCTATGGTTATTAGAGTACGCTGATTGAATGTGTTGTGCGCGTGCTTTGCGCCTTTCTTTGTTGTACTCGGGATGCGTATTCTTTGGAATTGGGGCTACTGTAATTTTGGATCTCATCGAAGAAGGGAGAGGTACGGCCTGCTCTGTGAGATAAATGGGGTATGCTGGTATATTGAGTCTAACCAATATTGCCCTGCCAGTTTTTGTGAAGCTGAGGCGCTCCCTCTGTTGCATCAGGGTGGCTTGCCTCAGTTCGTCGAAAGTATTGTGCACTCCCAAAGCTAACATGCGCTCCGTTGAAGTACATTTAGGCAGGGCCAGAGCAGCTTTGAAAGCGGTTCGGATTATTGTGTTAGCCTGCTTTTCCTCCTCCCTATTCAGGATTTGGTACGGTAAGCCATACGTTATTCGACTAACCACTAAGGCCTGTACGAGCCTTAGGGTATCTTCTTCTCGCATTCCCGCTTTTCGATACGTCACGCGACGTATCATTTGAGCTATGTTGTTGGCTGTGGATTTGAGGGTCTTGAGTGTCTGTACCGCTCTCCCGTCGCTCCGAAGCCACAAACCCAGGACTCGCATCGTGGGTACCTCTCAGACTGATTGGCCCTCAACCACGATGTTAATCGATCCTCTGGATTTGTAGCCTTTCACGTGTATCCGGATAACCTCAGATTTTACGGGTGCGCACTTCAGGCCACTCCATCTAGAAAATTTCTCCACCGCTAATACTGCGCTTTGAAGCGTATATTCCTTATTCCCTAGTGAACCTCTGCTCATCCACAGCGTGATGTCGTCCGCGTAGAGCATGTAACCTAGGTCGGGTATCCGATCCAGATCGTCGCGCACGAGGCGACACATCGCCATGTTGAAGAGAAGAGGAGATAATTTAGCTCCTTGAGGTGTTCCTTTGTCAGGCATTTTAAATAAATCCGAAGTGATTTGGCCAATACTGATGCTCGCCTCGCGGTTGGAAAGAAACGCTCTTAAGTAATTGTATGTGCGCTCACCACAACCCGGGAGTTCGAGTTCCTCCAATATTGCGGCGTGAGAGACGTTGTCGAAGGCTGCTTTGAGGTCTCGTGCTAGGACTAGTCTCTCGTCGCCGTACGGTATATTAGTTAGAATTTCGTCTCTATGTAGAAGGATCGCGTCCTGGCAAGATAAACCCGTGCGAAATCCTATCATGGAGTCCGGGAACCAGCTCCGCTCTTCCAGGTATCGCTGCAATCTGCTATGGATAACCCTTTCATAGAGCTTACCTAGGCATGACGTGAGCGACACCGGCCGTAGTGTATCAATCGAGGGATTCTTTTTTGGTTTGAGGATCACGATTATTTTAGCCAATTTCCACTCTTGGGGCAAGTCTCCCTTGGCCCAGCACTCGCTATTAAAAATCTTGGCGATTTTCGCTAGGGCTACCGAATCCATGTTTCGAATCATTGCATTTGTGATCGAGTCTGGGCCCGGTGCCGAGTTTTTAACTGCGGATTGTGCCGCCTCATACACTTCCGCGTACGTTATATCTTCGTCTAATTTAGGGTTCGCCTCCCCCGCGTATTGTCTCCTCGCGTACGACGATCCCGTGGCAGGTGAGGGTCCTATGTACTTTTTCTGAAGCGCATGGACGAGATCTTGGTCTGTACCCTCAAAGTTGTCTGCTATAATTTGGAGCTTCTTGTTATTCTCAGTACACGTGCTCATCGGGTCTAGCGTGCTTCGTAGTATTCGCCACGTACTGGTCGTTCCAAGAGTTCCTGATAGGGATCCACAGAACGTAGCCCACTCGTTTTTAGCGAGCTCGTTGGCGTGGCCTTGGGCTTGCTCTGCCAAGAGAGCGATGCGTTGTTTCAGGTGTTTGTTTAGACGTTGCCTTTTCCACCTCTTGGCCAGTTTCCGCCGCTCTTCCCATAGGCTGACCAGGTAAGTCTATCACCGGCACCTCCGCTGTACGCTCAATCGCTTTAGTGGTGTCCCCGTGTGCTCGTCGAAGGAATTCAGTCCATTCTTGCATGTTGGTCGGGGCTGTATCCGACTCCTCCAGCGCTCTCTGCAGTTCTCTATAACGAGGGCAGTCAGTTAATTTAGTCATTCCTATTGTTCTCCGTATGTTGGGCGTGGAGAGCGCTACTCGGATTATGTCGTGATCGCTTCCCAAATTTTCGTAGTCTCTTGCTGCGATCTCAATGTGCCCCTGTCCTGCGCCAAGCGATTCCAACTAGCACCCGCAAATTTCCTAATTTTGTCGCACCACCTAGTCTTCTGCCATCCTCTATTGCGCTTCCCTTCTCTTGATACCCATTCTGTCACCATAATGCTCCAACGGTTATCGAATTCGCGCAATATACGACCTGCTCAGCGCCATTTCTTTCTCCTAATGTTTATGAAAATATCTTCTATGCCCTTTTGCTCTCTGATCCAAACCGCTCACTTTCTGTCTCTTGAAGTTATGCCTAGCATTCTTGGTTCCATCGCTCTTTTCGCGGTTCTTAACTTGTTCCCAAGCTTCTTTGTCAGTCTCCAAGTCTCTGCGCCATATGTCAGCACCAGTAAAATTGACTGATTGTATATTTTCCTTTTCAATGATAACGGTAAGCTCCCAGTCAGGAAGGAGCTCATGATGTGGGCAATATGCGATCCAACCCATTCTTATTCTTCTGTGAATTTGCTTTCATTGTCAGGGTTCCCTGTGGTTAGTCGACCTAGGTAAATGTACTCCTTCACAGACCCTAGATGCTGACTTGTAATCTTGAACCCTTGTGCCCTTGCCCGGTTATTTATCATCTTTGTCTTCTGCATATTAACCTTCAGCCCCGCTCCTACACTCTCCCTGTTAAGGTCCTCAATCATTTGTTGTAGCTCGTCTGCAGTGTTGCTGAATAGAACCAGGTCACCGGCAAACCGAAGGTTGCTGAGGTATTCGCCGTCGATCCTTACTCCTAAACCTTGCCAGTTTAATAGCTTTAATACTTCTTCCAAGTACGCAGTGAATAGCATTGCAGAGATTGTGTCTCCTTGTCAGACCCCGTTCTTTATAGGTATCTTCCAACTTGTGTAGAATTAAAGTAGCTGTGGAACCTCGGTAGATATTTGCACGGTATTTAAGTAAGCGGCCTGTACTCCTTGATTAAGCAATGCCTTTATGACGGCTGGTATCCCTACTGAGTGAAATGCTTTTTCGTAACCTATGGAAGCCATATAGAGATGCTTATTGTAATCTGAGGATTTCTCGATAACTTGCTTAATGGCATGGATGTGATCCATTGTAGAGTATCCTTTCCTGAAGCCAGTCTGTTCACTTGGCAGACTAAAGTCCAATGTTGCCCTTATTCTATTGGAGATTATTTTGGTAAATATTTTATATTATACTGGGAGTAAGCTTATGGACCTATAATTTTTGAGTTCCTTAACGTCACCTCTTTTGTGGATTAGTATATTTTTTCCATTCTTCCATTTTTCTGGGACCCTTGCAGTCAATAGACACTTCGTACAGAGAGCCGCCAGTTTTCCTAGCATTATGTCTCCTCCATCTTTGATTAACTCGACTGTTATTCCATCCTCTCACCCCATTGTCCTCGACTGCGCTTCTCTTCCCTTGACGCCCATTCTCTTACTCTAGTGATCCACCTGTTTGCCCATTGTACGGATTACATGGCCAGCCCAGCTACATTTTTTTTTCTCTGTATGTCAACTAGAATATCGTTTCTCCCCTATACTCTCTGATACATACTGCTAGCTTCCTGTTTCTTAATGTGACGTCCGAATCTTTTCGTGGCCTCTTACTTGTTCTCGAGCTTCTTCGTCAACATGCAAATTTCTACCCCATATGTAATCACCGGCAGAATGCAATTATTTACACTTTTCTTTTCCACGATAGTGGTAAGCTCCTAGCATTTGGCAATGAATATACAAGTGAATGTGCCTTGGAAACTCAAAGGCTAAAGTTCCTGATTAGCTATGTCTGCCGTGAAGTAAATGATAGAAAGTTGTTTAATGAATTTTCGTGAATTAGCCGTATATACCCTTGAGATTCTTGCGCGAGTTATGTACCCAGGCGTCGGGTGCCGACATTTTTAGCGTACGGACGCAAAACTACAACGTAGGCTCAGCAGGGATCACAGTTCCTTTTTTTTTATACCCTTAACTTCACGTTATTTCACCTCCTGTAGCACTAAGAAATAGCCATGGCCATCTTTATTTGCTCTATTCATGAAAAAGAAGTCAAATGCTTCTTTATTTTTTTCACTATGCCAGGCTTTATCACCAACACTAACATAAAAGCGTCTTGAACGCCAAAACTTCGCCACAGGTCACCTCACTAATACCAAAATATTGTAGAGCGATTTTCGACCAAGCCAGGCTGTCGATAAAAAATCGCACCGGTGTAATTTTCTGTAGACGTGACCTTGTGGCTACATTTGGAGCGAACAATATGACTCAAAGAACAATTTCCACGCTCGCCTGGATATATTCCCCGACGAACGTCCTAAGGAGCACCTGTAAGAAGCCGAGCCACTTTTATTGTGTTCTAACTGCGCAGTCTGTACTGTTCAACGAAAATGGAAGCTGTTTATGAACACCTAAAAAAATATGTGCATTAAATTTTGCCGTGAAATTACTGTGCGCGTTCTTACCGCAGAGAAGAGATGTCGCCTGATCCAACTTTTCATGCTTGAACGATTGCGGCATCCTAACTTCCAGTGCTCGCCTTCGCGCCCAATGGCAACTCTACTGTAGAAATGGCCCGTGTTGCGTTTCGCCTGCGACACGTGGTTTTGCCGGCGCGACGGCGGCGGGGCGGCGGACATTTTGGCCCGATCGTCGTCACCGCAACACTCATCGCCAGGTGTTTCCAGGCGCGTCTGCGGCGATGCGACCGCCTAGGGATTTCGTTCCAGTCATTGTGCCCGAAACAGGCGAGGCCAAAGCAGGGATCTCCTTCCAGTTATTGGGCCCGAAACAGGCGATGCCAAAGCAGGGATCTCGTTCCAGTCATTGTGCCCGAAACAGGCGATGCCAAAGCAGGGACCATCTTCTCGTTACAGTCATTGTGTCCGACCGGCAGCGCCACGACAGTGTGCTGCGCAGCGCCACGACAGTATGCTGCGCAGCGCCACGACAGTGTGCTGCGCAGCGCCACGACCAGGTGCTACGAGATCGTGCGCAGCGCCACGACATGGTGCTACGGCATCGCTACGACAGTGTGCGTCACCATTAGCCCATTGTACATTCACGTGCTCGTCTTTTGAGGGGTTCCTTCTTGCCCTCAACTGCGAGAGTATAAAAACAGCTGCCCCCGGACGCCAGAGGAGGGCTCCGATTTCTTCCGTTGAGTGAAGTGCTCTCCCGTCTCTCTACTTCGGTCAAACCTGACCGCCAACTCTTTGCGATGTTAAAATAAACACGTTGTTTCGTTGTTACCAGTCGACTCATGCTTTGCCGGGACCTTCGGATGCTTGCAGTTGTACCCCAGGCCGCCAGGCCAACGCTACCCTTGGGGCTTGCGACCCAGGTACAACCACGGGCGTCAGCGCCGAGTTCCAAACCGATCGCACCAGCAGTCGGATCCAAATATCTGGTTGCCAGCGGTGAGATCGCCTACGACTTCAAACAACGGTCTGCCAGCGGCGAGATCGCGACAACGGAGGCCAGCAGCAAAGAGATGCAGTTGACAGTATGCTGAGCAGCTCAACGACGATCCGGGAGCAGTGCAACGAGCCCTGTGTGACGACTGGTTGCCTGCAGCGGAACGACTGCGCGGAATTCCTGCCTGCGAGGTTTGGTGAGTGCGGGACTTTCTTCTACTAAGCTTTGCCAGGCTTTTTGTTAGTGTCAGAAACAGAGCTGGTAATTGTGGTTGTCGTTGCTGCCGGGTTAGTTTGCGGCAAGACAATAGTAAGCAGTAGAGAAAGCAGCATTCAGAGCAGCCATGGATTTGAAGTCGTTGCGCAAACCGAAATTGTTGGAGCTTGCAAGAGAGTTGGGTCTGGATGTCTCAGACAAACTAAGAAAACCGGAACTGATAACGGCTATTCTTGAGTTAGAGGCTGAGGATGACGAGCTGTCGGAATGCCTTGAGACTATTGAGGAGAGGTCAAAAAGACAGGAGCGCGAACTTAAAGAGCAGAAAGAAAAAGAAGAGCGCGAACACGCTTTGGAAATGAAGCGTCTCGAGGTAGAGATGGAACGCGCTCGTAATGGAAGTCAGGCACACGGTGCAGGAGAACGCGTATTGTTCAAAATGACTGACCTGATGCGGCCGTTTAAGCTTGGAGAGGACATTGGTTTGTTCCTGGTTAACTTTGAGCGAACGTGCGAGAAGCAGGGGTTCTCTCGGGAAACGTGGCCACAGCGCTTGCTCACTTTGTTACCCGGCGAGGCGGCCGACGTAGTCGCTCGCTTGGATAGAGAGGAAGCAGAGGATTTCGACAAAGTAAAATCGAGTCTGCTAAAAAAGTACCGGCTGTCTGCGGAAGCGTTCCGTCGGAAGTTTCGGGAAAATGAGAAAGGCAAAAGTGAGTCATATACAGAGTTTGCGTATAGGCTTATGTCGAACATGCAGGAGTGGCTCAAAGAAGAGAAAGCGTTTGGTGACCACGATAAAGTTCTGCAGTGTTTCGGGCTAGAACAGTTTTATAGTCGGTTACCGGAGAACGTGCGATACTGGGTCTTGGATAGGCCAGACGTGAGTACGGTGGCTAGAGCCGCTGAGCTAGCCGAGGAGTTTGTGACGCGTCGAGCTCGCGGAGCTAAGGACGGTCAAAAGGGTGAATTTGGCTCCAAGTCTGAGAGGCCAAGGTTCACGCCCATGAGATTTAAGGGGGACACGCGTAGTGAGGATGCGAGTGAAAGCAATCCGACCAAACGTAAAGAGACGGCAGCCGAAGCCGAACGCAGAAAGCGGTTCGAGATGAGGCGAGCGGGCGTTTGTTATACGTGCCAGAAGCCGGGTCACTTTTCGGCGCAGTGTCCGGAAACAACACCAAAAGTTGTGTTTTTTTCAATAGGCAGCACTGACGAGAACATGAAGCTTCTTGAGCCTTACATGCGAGACCTCCTCGTAAACGGGAAAGAGTGCCGAGTGCTTCGCGATTCCGCAGCTACGATGGATGTAGTTCACCCGTCTTACGTAGAACCCCATATGTTCACGGGCGAGTGCGCGTGGATCAAGCAAGCCGTGGAAGCTCATAGCGTGTGTCTGCCAGTAGCAAAAGTGCTTATTGAAGGACCTTTCGGAGCGCTTGAGACGGAGGCGGCAGTGTCATCTATGCTGCCACCCCAGTACCCGTACCTATTTTCAAACAGGTCCGATCACCTCCTGCGCGAGAAGGGGCTTTTGTTTGGTGAAGCTAGTGTTCAGGCCTTAACCAGATCGAAGGTTCGGGAGCTCGCTGCAAAGGCGGTAGTTGCGGGGCCGACGTTATCAAACAACGAAAAAGGGTCAGAGGCGCAGCAAGCTGATATTCAGAGCACGTCCGAACAGAATAAAATTGAGTCTGTAGCGTTGAAGGCGCCAGATACTGGAGAGGAAAATCCCGACGCGGGAAAGTTAGAAGAGCTATCTACTGATTTGCTCATCGCGCCTACGTCAGACGGACTTGATAGGTTGCTAAAAGTCAGCCGGACGGCTTTGATAGCCGAGCAAAAAAAGGATGGCAGCCTGGAAAACGTGCGCTGCAATGTCAAAGAAGGTATCGCCAGGAAAACTGCGCGTTTTGTGGAAAGAGGTGGAGTCCTGTACCGGAAGTATCTAGACCGCCGAGGAGTGGAGTTCGATCAGCTGGTCGTGCCTCAATGCTATCGTCAGGATCTGTTGCGCTTGTCACATGGGGGTTCGTGGTCCGGACACCTAGGAGTTAAGAAAACTAAGGACCGTCTCTTGCAAGAGTACTATTGGCCAGGGTGTTTTCGGGACGCAGACCATTTCGTGAGGACATGTGACACTTGTCAGCGGGTGGGCAAACCAGGGGACAAATCGAGGGCGCCGTTGAAATTGGTACCTATCATTACGGAGCCTTTTAGACGGCTCGTTATTGATACAGTGGGACCTCTGCCGGTAACAGCCACGGGGTACAGACACATTTTGACTGTGATCTGCCCAGCGACAAAGTTCCCTGAAGCAGTGCCGCTTAAAGAACTCAGCTCAGTTGAGATAGTTAATGCACTACTGTCCATATTTGCGCGAGTTGGTTTTCCTGCAGAAATTCAATCAGATCAGGGCACAGTGTTTACTAGCGCTTTGACGACAACTTTTCTCGAAAGGTGTGGGGTAAAGCTGCTACACAGCTCAGTGTACCACCCACAGTCGAATTCCGTTGAGAAGCTCCACTCCGTCATGAAGCGCGTGTTGAGAGCCTTGTGTTTTGAACATCAAACTGACTGGGAGCTGTGTCTGCCTGGGGTGATGTTTGCTTTAAGGACCGCGCCGCATGCGGCTACGGGGTTTTCGCCAGCTGAACTGGTGTACGGTCGCTCGCTTCGATCTCCGCTTCGCATGCTTCGAGAATCATGGGAAGGTAGGGGCGACGACCCAGTCGTGGTGGAGTACGTGCTTAAGCTCCTCGAACGCTTAAGAAGGGCACAGGAGTTGTCAGGTGAAGCAATGACAAAGGCCCAGCAGAGGGCCAAGGTTTATTATGATCGGACAGCCAGGGCCCGTCGTTTTGAGGTTGGCGATGAGGTCATGATATTGCGCACATCGCTAAACAACAAACTAGACGTGCAGTGGGAGGGCCCAGCGCGAATTGTTCAGAAACTGTCGGACGTTAACTACGTGGTAAGTCTGCCAGGAAAGCGGAAAGCACAGCAAGTTTACCACTGTAATCTGCTCAAACCTTATAGACAAAGGGAAGCAGTGGTGTGCATGATGGTAAACGTTCCTGAAGAGCTTCCGGTCGAGCTTCCGGGACTAGGCTCAGTGACGAACAGGGAAGACACCGGTCAAGTCATTAGTGACCTTATCAGTAAAGCACCGCTGTCGCCTGAGCAGAAAACCGAACTACACCAGCTATTACAAGAGTTTCAAGGTCTGTTCTCTGAGAGGCCTGGTAGGACTTCTGTACTTACTCATGATATAGAACTTACCTCCACAGAGCCAGTACGATCCAAGGCGTATCGGGTGTCACCCCGCCAGAGCGATATTATGGAGGCTGAGGTAAAGAAAATGCTACAGCTCGGTGTTATTGAGGCAGGTGAGAGTGACTATACCTCCCCTTTGATTTTAGTTGAGGTACCGGGCAAGGAACCTCGTCCTTGCGTCGACTACCGCAGGCTTAATTCCATCACTAAGGATCAAATTTATCCGATCCCTAACATCGAGGAGCGCCTTGAGAAAGTTAGTAGCGCTCAGTTTATTTCCACCCTAGATCTTGTCAGGGGTTATTGGCAGGTTCCCCTTACAGAAGAGGCTAGTAGGTATGCGGCGTTCATTTCACCAATGGGAACATTCCGTCCTAAAGTGTTGAGTTTTGGTTTGAAGAACGCGCCATACTGTTTTTCAAGTCTCATGGATAAAGTGTTGCGGGGACAGCAAGAATTCGCTTTACCGTATCTAGACGACGTAGCGATATTCTCCGCATCCTGGTCTGAGCATATGACACACTTGCGGGCAGTGCTAACCCGCCTGCGCGAAGCAGGCTTGACAGTAAAGGCTCCTAAGTGCCAGTTAGCACAGGCCGAGGTTGTCTACCTCGGTCACGTGATTGGTCAGGGTCGTCGCCGCCCCTCTGAAATAAAAGTGGCCGCTGTGCGAGACTTTCCGCAACCGCGCACAAAGACCGATATTCGGTCGTTCTTAGGTGTCGCCGGCTACTATCAGAGGTACATCCCTAGGTACTCTGATATCGCGGCTCCCCTGACGGATGCTCTAAGAAAGACAGAGCCTCAAACAGTCGTCTGGGACGAGACAAAGGAAAGAGCTTTTAGCGCCCTAAAGAGTGCCCTAACAAGCCAGCCTGTGCTACGATCGCCAGACTATACAAAAGGGTTCATTGTTCAGTGCGATGCTAGTGAGCGAGGCACGGGCGTTGTACTGTGCCAACGGGAAAATGGAGAAGTAGAACACCCCGTCCTGTATGCTAGTCGTAAGCTGACCAGTCGTGAGCAGGCGTATAGCGCCACCGAGAAAGAGTGTGCATGTCTCGTGTGGGCCGTTCAGAAATTGTCATGCTATCTAGCCGGCTCGAGGTTTATCATTGAGACAGATCACTGCCCTCTCCAATGGCTGCAGACCATCTCTCCCAAAAATGGCCGCCTCCTGCGCTGGAGCCTCGCTTTACAACAATATTCCTTTGAGGTGCGTTACAAAAAGGGGAGTCTCAACGGTAACGCCGATGGCTTAAGTCGAAGCCCCTAACGTAGGAATCAGCCTCAAAATTGTTTGTTACTGATGTTTTTCTTCCTGAGGCAGGATTTTTTTTAACATATTGCTTTTGTTTAGTGTTTCAAAGTGATGATATGCTTTCTAGTGCAATTT
Source organism: Dermacentor variabilis (assembly GCF_050947875.1). Lineage (NCBI taxonomy): Eukaryota > Metazoa > Arthropoda > Arachnida > Ixodida > Ixodidae > Dermacentor > Dermacentor variabilis. The sequence goes on from NC_134575.1 coordinate 59,797,215, forward strand.
TTCAATTTGTGGACGCGTTCTGAGTGATGCTAGACTACTGTAAGGAACTAGGCAGTGGTATAAAAGGGGGAAAGAGCCTGGCAGGGCTTAGTGAGGGTTGTGCCGTGCTTGCTGACTGAGCGGTTGAGTTTTCAGCGTAGTTCTAACGCTTGCCGGGAACGAGAACAAAAATGTGAACTCTCCCGAAGTCACTTTGCAGTGTCCCGTGCGAACCTGAACGAGAGAACGAGGCCTTCTCTGTGCGCTGCGCTCAAGAAACGTCAAGGGACGCCCGACTTCGGTTATGAGCATCATCGAGCGACATCCCTCCGGACAGCGGATGCAGTCCCCTGTCCATCGGGATCTCCTTTCCCCGGCGGGGCGGTCTGTTGCGTTTCGCCTGCGACACGTGGTTTTGCCGGCGCGACGGCGGCGGGGCGGCGGACATTTTGGCCCGATCGTCGTCACCGCAACACTCATCGCCAGGTGTTTCCAGGCGCGTCTGCGGCGATGCGACCGCCTAGGGATTTCGTTCCAGTCATTGTGCCCGAAACAGGCGAGGCCAAAGCAGGGACCATCTTCTCGTTACAGTCATTGTGTCCGACCGGCAGCGCCACGACAGTGTGCTGCGCAGCGCCACGACAGTATGCTGCGCAGCGCCACGACAGTGTGCTGCGCAGCGCCACGACCAGGTGCTACGAGATCGTGCGCAGCGCCACGACATGGTGCTACGGCATCGCTACGACAGTGTGCGTCACCATTAGCCCATTGTACATTCACGTGCTCGTCTTTTGAGGGGTTCCTTCTTGCCCTCAACTGCGAGAGTATAAAAACAGCTGCCCCCGGACGCCAGAGGAGGGCTCCGATTTCTTCCGTTGAGTGAAGTGCTCTCCCGTCTCTCTACTTCGGTCAAACCTGACCGCCAACTCTTTGCGATGTTAAAATAAACACGTTGTTTCGTTGTTACCAGTCGACTCATGCTTTGCCGGGACCTTCGGATGCTTGCAGTTGTACCCCAGGCCGCCAGGCCAACGCTACCCTTGGGGCTTGCGACCCAGGTACAACCACGGGCGTCAGCGCCGAGTTCCAAACCGATCGCACCAGCAGTCGGATCCAAATACCCGGCATAGTCACTGTCGCTGTGTTTGTGAACTAGTCCGGCGATCGCTCGCTTTCCTATATTTTTTTCCGAGCTCTACTAATGTTCCTCTGGAGGCAAAAGCATTAATTTTGGGACCTGATTATATGGTTTTAATAGCACAACTACGTCAATAAATAGCCTGCAGCTTAAACCACCATTATAGACCTCAATCTGTGACAAACGTCAAATTTCCCTCTCTGCAGTTTACCGATCGAGGCTCGCGCAACCGTACAGTTTTCGTCAATGTTGCAGCGCGACCTGGTCTTTGCCGCCTTTCGGGCGAATACTCGAGAGAGTTGTGTGAGTTCCAACTTACACGTGGCAAACCACCATATGTACACAAAATTTTAAGGCAGCATTCACCTCTAAGAAAATTTTATTGCATTTAGGTGCTCTTGCTGTTCCCGGTCTGTGTAGTTTATTCCATTCCACATGCGCTATAATATGTTAAATGAATTTCTGGTGATGCGATCAAACTTTTCTGCTAAGTGTCATCTTGAGTACGCCATTTCCTTGCTTCTTGTATTCTGCCTAGTGCATGCATACATTTGAACGAAGATCAGCCATTTAAGCAGCCGCAGTTTAGTTGAAAGTCCTCGCATATTGCAACGTCTGGAGTTATGCGCTGCCTTACAAGTCAATGCTTTAGTTAAAATTCTTGCCTACATAGCTGAGTTGACAACTTCGGCATATATATCTTTCCACAGTTCCTGCACGAATGCCCCCTGCGGGGTTGTGTTTATTTTCTCTAGTGTCATCCTCAGGGCTGCCTTACTAAACGTGTCTCTCCAGTTCCCGATCTTCGCCTTTCTCACAGCAGATACAGTCTCTTCCATGTCTTCTGTCCTTTTCAAAGCAGTCTCGTGCGAGAGATTCGGGTTCTTGAACACTATATTAATGAACTGCTCCTTGGGAATACTTAAGATGCTGCTCATGTAGGGGGCGCTACACTTCCTGACGACATCGCTCAAGAGTTCCGGATTTGTGCGAAGCGATTCGCCGTAGTCGCCATCCAAAAAGTCGGCCAGCCGCAGGATAACGCTGCCGCAATCCCTCACCATCTCTTCGTATGTCACGAAGAAAAAGTTCGGGTCCTTCCTTCTCACATAGCCAGCATGCACGTGCTCAAAGTAAGAGCCAACGCTCACGCACCCTTCAAGAAATACGGGCACGAGGTCATCAAAGGACATCCGCTCAGTCAGTTCGCGCACCTTCATGGCGAGGGAATACGCAGAGCAGCAGACGTCCCACGGGTTCCGAGCGACGTAGACGTACTTGGCCTCCGCCATGGTTGCAAGCATTCCAGGACGGATGTGCGTCAGAATGAGCCGCGGCGTTGACGTCACTACGTCCACTCGTTTGCCAAGGTGCTCGAGAAATAGAGACCTTTCACGGAATTCGTCGTACGAGTTGGCGCTGTGGCCCTTGTAAACGATGAGTTGTAATATGTACTGCATCCAGCGTGTTCCAGAAGACGAGTAGCTCATCTGGACGACGTCACCTGGGCGGGGCTTGAAAGCGAGGGCTTCGCGAATCGTGTCCGGGTTGAAGTGAATGTTGTAGAGGACTCCATCAATGTCCTGCATGAAGGGTCGTTTGCTGCGCAGCATTTTCGTCTGCAAACTTGACAAGTGAAAAAGAATTGATGAACAAGACAGCAACTTATGATTTTGATAATGTTTATTCTTTACATGCAAGCAAAGTTAAAATGCCCAAACCTACTGCTATAGTGGCAGCACTTCGATATGAAATAAATTATTGGTTTTTATTCTTGTAAGCGCTCTTGTTCGGTGTCTGCATACACTAATTTAACCTAGTAATTCTTGCACTCAGAACGGGTTTCACAGTCCCAACAACAGCTTATATGGCATCGTCAACTGTAATTCAATATGTGTGTTGAGTCCAGTTCTTGCTTCTGTATCGGCTTTCATCGGTATAAAAAAAAATATGTTCATGTGCGGGAGCCCATGCGCTAGTCCGCGAGTGTCCGTGTGTTTTCGTACGTGTGTGCATGTGTGCATACGTGTTTTTATGCAATTGCGTGTGCGTGTGCGCGCCCGCTCGTGTGTGAATGTGCGCGCGCACGTTGAAGGTATCCCATGTGTGCGCATTTGTGTGCGTAAGCGCGTATGCGCATGCGTTTGTGCGTCTCTACTTTGCAGGCCGCTCTAACTTTCGCATGTTGCGTGCTTCACAATTCAATATAGCATCCAGACTGTCGCTGTTCATTCCTTCATGTGGCTGCTACTCTTACAGCTTGGAAAACTACTCCAGCATTCTGAAGGGATACTAAACTTTTTTCAACTGAATGCAGTCGGAAACAACCACCGACTGTTCGTGCAAGCGCTCTCGGTAAGGGTTGGTTCTGCGGAAATGGGCTAGTTCGTCATTCGGCTTTGTGATCGGCTTAACTGAGCGGTATACCCGCCGTGGTGGCACGGCGGCCATGACGTTGTGCTGCTGAGCAGGAAGTACCGGGTTCGACTCCACGGTGAGGCAGCAGAATTCCTGAGGGCGAACTGCACTGACATTGTGTACGATAACGTAGGTTTCGTTGCGTGAAAAAAGAACCCCAGATTAAGTTAATCCGCAGCCCTCGACTACACAGTCCTGCATTACGCACTGTGCAGTTTAGTGACGTCCACTAGACTAAAACACGTGAGGATAACTTATCGAGCTAATTGCCTCCTCTGAGAAAACACGGTTTCAAACCGGTTTTAACACGATAACGAGCCTAAAAGAAACCAGATTTTTGCGGGTTCCTGTATCCGCTGTCCACTGTGGCTATGATTATGGTAGTTGCTTACATAATTTGTTTGGGGTGCTGCCATTGAGTATGCAGTACCGTCGCGGTTTGCACCACCTCATCACATAAGCACAAAATCGCGAGGCAGCAGCGCAGTCGAAGAGAACGTGTTTAGATGGGACGCCGTTTAGATGGGCAAACGCGAAGTCGGCAGAGTATCATTGAAACTCCCTGTTATTCCGTGATTCTACATCCGTCAAATGCAAGAGAGACGCAGATGCTAACACATTACAGAGGCTCATGTGTGGAGTCATGACCCGCAATCCTGTTTATTTTTTTCGTCTCGTAAGGAAATAAACCTTTCCTCGTAGCATTGCGGGACAACTGTTTCCATACCTTTTTCACTTCAACAAAACGCGTTTATTTTGCTTTCCGTGATTCTCGGGTGCTTCGTCTGATGGCTATATACACTTTTTCATCGCAGATTATGCTAAATTATTAATCACGTCGTAGTGATTCTGCCAGTTGCGAGAATTCCTCTATAACATGAGCACGACTCCATACGTTTCAACGCTAGCACAAGAAATAGTGCTCAATATCCAGCTACATCGGAACACACATTCTATTGAAGTCAACTGTAAATCAATAGAAAGACGACAATATCTTTATAATAATTTCTGCAATCGTAAATCTCAACCCTTGGGCCACATTTGCGCGAAGACTTTCATAATTTACCTGACCAGCTTGGCTTGTCACGGTGCTCGGCAGGGACTAAGCCAAACCACGTACGCAGCGAAATTAAAGGGAATATTTTTTTTTATTCAGTCGACGTGCGCAAGGCTGCTCCAAATGAAAAAAAAAAAGAAACCGACGGAAACGCTATTCGCCCATCTGTGATGTGCGTGTTTAAATCGTTGGCGAGGTCGTGAAGGCCCGACAGTTTTAAGCGGCTAAAGATATTTGCTAAAAAATTAACGAACAAATTCACAAGAAGAACAAAACGCTGAACAGCTGCCACTGTATATTCAAATGGACGGGGACACTGGAAACGCGTACTGGTTAAGCGTACCTTCCTCGTGGGGTGCCAGATATGATAACGCGCATATATAGGCCAAGGTAACATTAGAAAAACAAGTTGTAACGATGTAACCTCGGCGCGCGCTCCCACTCGATAAATAACACCGCATCAGTCCCAGCCGAATCTGGGTGAGAGGCTACTCATTTAACGCAATTTTTATATGGGACGAAGAGGACGTAATGCCACTGGTTCGTTATTTACCTGCCTAGATTATCTTCTCGAATTCAATGCAACCATGCGCTTTCTATTATGGACAATAGAGCGAGTTAGTATAGAGTGCGTGGCGTTTTTGCGTGCTCAACAATAAGAAAATAGAGAAAGCGTCTTTTATTTTTCTTAGCAGACAGTGGATTAGATAAGCGTTCGTGATAGACAGTCCTACACAGCGCAGTCTGAAGTGACGCACTTACAATTTTCGCGATTCTAAGCACCCCCCGATTAGAGGGCAAATACAGGGCATCCCCCCTCTATTTTCGCGAAAAAGGAAAAGAAGTTTGCATGCGAATCTAAGCACCCCCCTGTTTGTCAGTAAGATCGCGTATCCAAGGCCGCCAAACGCGCTTGCTCACTCTGGAATCATTGCTCGGCGGACATGCAGGCGCCGTCGATGCTTCTGTCGGACGCATTTCGCGTCCATCTGACCCCGGAGGTAAAGACAAAGCTTCGGAACATCACTAGCGACGTGGTTGTGATTCCGGGTGGCATGACGCCAGTGCTGCAACCCCTCGACGTTTCAGTCAACAAGCCCTTCAAAGCCAATTTCCAACATGAGTACGAATAGTGGGTGCGAAACCCTTACCGGAAGAAGACGCCGATGGGAAAGCTGCAGAAAGCGTCCCCATCAACCATCGCAAAGTGGATTTCGGACGCGTGGAGAGGATCCAAGTGGACGTTGTGGTCAAATCATTTAAGAAGAGCTCGATCACAAACAACTTCGACGGAACGGAAGACCACCTGCTGTGGGATACCGAGAGCAGCGGTTTAAGCGGTGCGACGTACTCGAGTGGCAGTGATAGTGGCTGAGCATCCTACACAAGCGGTGGGTCCACTGTCTGCACTGATTTTTCTTTTGAATGTTTGCAAAATAAAATTTTATTTCTCGTACCCATCTCGTCGTGATGTCGCAGCGAAAAGATGGAGCGGGGGGGGGGGGGGGGGGGGGGGAGTCATTCTAGATTTCTTTTTTAATCTAAGCACCCCCCTCACTTTGGGCATCGCGATCGTGAAAACAAAGGGGGTGCTTAGAATCGAGTAAGTACGGTACGTTGCAGAGCAGGAGTGCGTTCCGCCGTACAGGGCTGGTCGATGCATGTTGAGAGGACTTGAACAGCGCCAAGTATGGACGGTAGCCCCGCTTCTATGGCGTGACGCTGCTAAGCTCGAAGTGGCGATGCCGAACGAGATGCCCACAACTTCTTAAAGATACTTCGCTATTACGTTCACTTGACTTTCGTTAGCCATAAGGATACAATGTAGTACATCCAACGTGATGGTGACCGAATGGGAATCCGCCACGATGACTTAGCGACTATAATGCTACGCTGCTAAGCACGAGGTCGCGGTGTCAAATCCCGGCTGCAGCGGCAGCATTTCAGTGGACGCGACACGAAAAAGCACCGCGTCCTGTCCATTGGATGGAAGGATTGATGGATGTTATGAGCGTCCCCTTTGAAACAAGGCGGTGAGCTGCGCCACCAAGCTCTTGCTATTACCCTGCCTAATGTCCTACCTAGGTTAAAAAAAAACGCTATGAACTCCCACAACCAAATTTTCTGAACCCGTATTCCTTTCCTCGAGGTCCACTGAACTCAAAATTGACGAGTTTTTGACCCACGAAATTCAGCTTGGGTCAAAGGGAACGCCTCAGGGGGCGGTGATATGCCCCATGCTGTTCAACGTCTCCCTGATCAACCTGTCGAGGGCCTTGAACAAGACTCCGAACAATAACCACACGATCTACGCGGACATTACCATCTTGTGCCCGAGCGTATGTGAGGGTCAGGTCGGGGGTGCTTTGCAAGAGGCCATCGATGTGACGGAGCGGTATCTGACGGTATCTGATGGTCACTGGGGCCCTGAAATAGGGTCTCCGATCATATCGAGCGAAAACTGAATTAAAGCTGATTCTCTGTCTCTCTATTCTGCTAGACTCTCAGGTATCTACACGACCATGTAATTGAAAGCAGTAGGCTCGACTGACGAGTTGGGTTCCAGAGTACGGTGCAGGAAGCATAGACGAAACAGCATTGGGTCACCATTAAAAGACGGCTAGAAGAATTGTGGGGCAAAGAAATGAGAACCACTGTTATGAATAACTAACGAACTTATTACCATCTTGTGGGTGAGTCGAAAGCGACAAATCGTTATTGAATTTCTCCTAGAGTATTAACAATCTGACCTCTACAGTAGAGAATTACTCGAGTGTTGCATATAATGTCACTCAGGTAGGGTAAAATTCCAGTAGAGTGGAAGACAGCGAATTTACTAACGATGTTCAAAAGTGGTTGTTGAAGAGCTGCCTCAACTGCTTGAATTTCATCATTGACGTAGTGTTATCCATCGATAAAGGAAATCAGATTGATTGCTGATTTTGGCACTTCTGCAAAGCATATCACAAAGCATCTCATTCATATTGTTGCAGAAGTTATTTAATGTAAACACGAACACAGTGGTGGTCAGTTTTATTGCAGATTTCTTGGTACACAGGAACCAAAGAGTTATGTTGAAGGGTACGTGCTCACAGGAAGTAAATGTCCGTCTGGTGTACCACGGAGCTCAGTTTCGGGCCCTCTTGCTTTTTTCATCGTCATCAATGATATATCCGATGGCCTGTCCTGTCAGTACGATTGTACGCAGATGATTGCGTTTTGCATTTAAATGTACGCGTGTTTAAAAACATCGCATGTTTTTAAACACAGAAAAATGTACGGGTGTCCTTTCCAAATAAGAGTAACAAACCTGCCAGTAAGTACGTCCTGAGCAGCCAAGAACTAACAAATATGCCAACAGTCAAATACTTGGACGTCTCGTAGTCCCAGGACTGCTCATGGTCAGAACACATTGTATTCCGCTTCAGACATCAGGTACAATGCTTTAAAGGCTAAAGAAGTGGCTCTGTTCGTACTTCAATATAGCTCGACGTTTCTTGAACGCAATTGTACGAAACACTTCTTTATACAGGCTCAGCATTGAATGAAGAGAGTCTGAATCCTTAGAAACAAACAGACTGGGGTATGCGGCTCCTAATGCGTTGTTTTAGATCAATTTGCTTTTCATTGTTTCTCTTAGCAACTTTTCTCATTCGCAGACCGGTCGCGTCAACGCGGTTGACGCACCACGAAGCATGGACGGAACCCGCGGAATGATAAATTTTCGTGATCAAACTTCTTGCATAGCGTCGCACCTGATGACCGAAACGTAGCATATTAATTTAGTTTGAAGGGCGGGGTTCTCCGTTGGAGATCTTAAAGCATAATTTACCACCTCTCCGTAAAGAGCTAAAGCAGGTCGCATATAAAGCGTATGTGCCGCCCATCTTGAAATTTATGCATCGTGTTCCTTTTTCGCAGTCTACACATCAAGGATCTTGAAACCCGCCGTGGTTGCTCAGTGGCTATGGTGTTAGGTTGCTGAGCACGAGGTCGCGGGATCGAATCCCGGCCACGGCGGCCGCATTCCGATGGGGACGAAATGCGAAAACACCCGTGTACTTAGATTTAGGTGCACGTTAAAGAACCCCAGGTGGTCCAAATTTCCGTAGTCATCCACTACGGCATGCCTCATAATCAGAGAGTGGTTTTGGCATGTAAGACCCCATAATGAAAAAAAAATAATGATCTTGAAAGTATGCAGACTCTCGCTGCGAGGTTTGTCGGGGTGGAATACAACTACTATTCAAGCAATGTCAATATGAAGGAAGGTCTAGGCTGAGCTTCTGTGGCACAGCGGCGTAAGAATCTGCGCATTGAGCGTTTTCATTTATTGTAACGCTATAAATCTGGAATGTGTCCCAGGATGTATCTTTACACCCCGAATTATGTTTCACCACGCAAAGGTCATGCTTGTAAGGTCAGGCAGTAAGCGCTCAAAACCTGTCTAAGTATTCATATTTTCGCAGGGGCCATCGAAAAGTGGAATCATTTGTCAGCGTTATTGGTATACTGCAAGAATGTCGACTCGTTTTACGAGCAGTCGCACCCCCCCCCCCTCCCGCAATAATTACATAGTGCCGCTGCGGGACTCTCTGAATAATGAATAAAGAACGCGCTATGAAGCAAGCTTTCGGTGTTTAATAATGCAGTCTGGGGTAAAAAGATACTTAAAGATTCATGTACAACACACAGTCGTATGTTAAGCTAGGTAGAATGTGCCAAAGGGAATCTACATATCATCATCACCATATTCGAGAGTGCGTTATGCAGAGGAGCTCCCGTGCAAAATATTCACGGTAAAGCTGGCGACACCATGTTTTCTGCGAAGTATAGAAACACAACTTCTTCAATGCAGCGCTAAAATATGTCAATACTTGCTTACAACTTATTGACGCTAAAGCGCCAAATGGCTTGTTGAGTGAAAAAAAAAAACGGCGTCCGGCGTCTGTAGCAGCAAAACGGCCCCTAAATTTCCATTGGCTGCGACGCCACGACAGAGCACGCCTCGACGTAGCTGAACCGGCGAAAGCGAACACCTACTGCAGCATTAGCGCACCAGGTGTTGCGTGAGGGGAGATTGTATCACCGTGACGTCACGTCATCCTCGATCCCGCTCGCGGAAGCCTGTGTTATCCGCGCGTCCCTTGTCCTCGGCAACTATCGCTTGTGTACTAACTGCTCTTATAATGGGCAAGGCCAAATGAGAGCATGTTCCTATGGGTGGGCAGCTCAACCCGCATGAAAGACGAAAGGAAGTACAGAATACAAACGCAGACTAACTGGTTTATTCTTTCAAACAAGGGACTATAATATACAGAAAATGTAACCACGTGTAAAGTAACGTTTACAAGGGTGTTAGGCGATCTTGCCATTCAAAAGGTGCGATTCAAAAGGTGCGACCAAGGTGCGATCAGGAATGAAACAGATTCTAATCTGGCGGCGCACTGTATAGTTTGCTTATGCAACCCTATGTTTGAACAAACGGAAATATTGTATAAAAATGTGAATAAAATCAACCGCGAGATTGTAGAAGCCTACTTCATGCATGTAAACTCCGGCGCATGCGTCAGCCTGACTTCTATCACTCTGCAGGATAAAGAAACTGATTTTTTTTTAATGGCAAGATAGCCTAACACCCATGTAAACGTCACTTTACACGTGTTTACAATTTCTGTATATTATAGTCTCTTGTTTGAAAAAATAAACCAGTTGTTAGTCTGCGCTCGTATTGTGTACTTCCTTTCGTCTTTCGTCCGGGTTGCGCTGCCGACCCCTAGGAACATGTCCAATCACCAACTCGCCCACCTTGCCGTGTTAATTCAAATGAGAGCGCGCCTAGCGTCCCAACGCGCTCGCTCGGCTGCGGGAGCTCGTAACTCGCAGAACCGCTCAGCGGCGTTCAATTCAACATTAACGCAACTTCACAACTCGTAAGTGCTTCTAATAGGCGTCCTCGGATTTTCTAGCTCGTGTTCTAATCCCTGCGCAGTTAACACGGTTGCCACCTCCTCCAAACCTACATGCTTTCGACATGTGTAAAAGAAGAAGATAAACCTGCCAATTACACAAAAAAATATGTTACGTCATGAGGGCTCACTTGGTTTTTCAACAGTGGTGGTGGTGTCGCTTCTGGCGCATGTTCGCGGCATTTTCTTGTTTACGGGGACCCTGTTTTAGGAAATAGCGAACATTTTTAGACCTTATTGGAATAGCTGCTCGACTTACTACTACTACTCGACTTACTTTACTACTACTACTCCATATGTGCTTCTGTTGCCCCTTTGTATGTGCAGCTGTGGTTAGGCTACCGCGTTCCGGTTGCACTAGAATACGACGAATACAGCGTTTAATAGCCCTCCTGCATTGAGGCTTCCGTGCGCATATGCACGGACGTGCGATGAAGTAGCGGATGAAGTGCGTCGTGACCATGGCAAGAAAAGCATCAAGTGGCGATGACGGTGCATGCTCGAACGAAAGCTCCGCCCGTGGCTACGACAGGCGGCGCTTATGCTACGGTAGGACGGTCGTTGTCGGAACGTCCGCTTCTTCCTCGGTGGTTTTTTCGGCACTGCGAGAGACAAGGGGTCCCACATTATCACGTGACATAATTGCATCCGAGTTGTAATGATGCGCGAGGAACAAATACGCGGCGTCCGATCTCGGAGGCCATAGAGCGGAGCCAAAAACGTTCCGCACCAATGACGGGAATGCCGCGATCATCGAGCAACGATGGTTATCGAGGTTGTGCCAGGATTTTCAAATTCTCGTGGGTCCCCTGACGATCCACATTGGAGCTTCTTTTATTGCTTCTTAGAATTAAGCTGCTTGCTGCCTTCCCTGTCGTTAAGGTTCCAAAGGGTTTGATAGTCACAATTCGTACAGGCTATTCTGCAATTTCTAGCGCACAAATAAATCGAAACGTTTATGGTGCTGCTAAGTACAGACAATTCCTGCTAAGTAATCTTGGAACACATAAACTTGGCTAAGTAAACTTGGATATTGGCCTACACGTGCTACCACGCACACATACTGCGAAATAAAACGAGCCCCAGAGACGTTAACTAAGAAGGGATCCACGAGCGCGCGTGAAGACAGAAAGGGGAAGTTCAGGCAAAGTCACGTGGTACTGATCATTGTCACGTCGGAGGAACGGCATACGGAAGGCACACGCAGACATTAGTGAAACTTCGGGCTCTGAACAGTCACTCAATACTGTGAAAAAAGCTGGGTGCTAGGAGTGTTCTTGTCACCCATTCCTCTTGACAGGGGCGTTGAACTGATATTTCCGATCACCGTGAATTGCAATGCAAACGGAACAGTTTCCTGAAGGAAGGGAATGCCACGGAAATTTGCGTAAATAACACAGCACCGCTTCCTATACAGCAATCTAGCAGTACAGCAACCCGTAATTCACGTTGTCTAAATATGTTCACACCCTTTGGGGCTTTTCTTGTTTGCCAGCAATTGTAGTCATCAATTTTGCATAGAACACATAACGTTCCGCGTTCACTACTTGGCTGTTAGGAAGGCTACGTCACTCTGATACGCGCAATGCGTTCGTGTCCGAACGTACCGCACGCACGGCGTTCAAGAAATGAAAATCACGGAATACGGATCACAGTTATCGTGCAAGATAGGTGAAGATTATTGTTGGAGGCATATAGATCAGCAAGAACTCCCGCAGTCCCACTGGATACAAATATACATTTTGGACTAGGACACACCGAAATCGTACTGAGCCGCCTCTATTCGAACTTAGACGCACCAGACTAATTCTGCTAAACCGGGCTGTATTCAGGTTTACTGAAATTCTACTCAGTCGGGCTCACTCTGAGGACTAACTAAAATTTTACTCAGTAGGGCTAGCTCGCACTTAGGCTTATGAAAATGCTACTCCGCCTGGTTCAATTTGCACTCAGGCTAGCAAAGTCTTCACGCAGGCGGGCAAACATACTTTCTCTTATAAAAATTTTATTCAGCAGGTCTCACTAGGACTAAGACACAACAAAACTTCAACTCAGGATATAACTCAACAGTAATCGTTAGGCTACCTTCCCAGACGAGTCCCAGGGAGAAGTTTCAATAGCGACCTGTGGCCATGTGCAATGACACGGGCTGCAATTACGCCAATTTGCAACACAGTGCTGTAGACTCTCACTGGTGTGCACTCACACTGATTGACGTTACCGGCCACCTTCACGGATCTGAACGAGTGTGAACCGGTTTAACTGAAACCACTGAAACTCACACTAACCAGCACTCCTTCGCAATCACACTCGCGTGTATTCACCAAGTCAGTAGCGTTCATACGCGTATTCGCTACACTAGCATATTTAAGTGTCCAGGTTTATATTTTGGGCGTTTGATACGAATAATTTTTATTTTTTGCGTCAGAAAGCTACATTGTGGCCGATAGTATCACCCCGTGGAAGCGGCAAGGTAGTCGTACACATTCTACTGGTGACTTGTTGGGGTCAATTTTGGAACGGGACATCTGGTAACCAGTAGAATTTGCTATAATCTGAAATCTTTTGACGTAAACGCAAATTTCTTAGCTTGAAGACACTTTTGGAAAAAACTTTCTCGTCCTGCCAACCACTCCTGCCATTTAAAAAGAACACCAGAGAGTTCTTGCCGTGTACGTCGGCTAATTAAACGCTTATCTCACTGCCAACAAAACCGCTACCTCTCTTATATAAAAAAAGCCAGGTGCTTTAAATGAACCGCGCTCTCAGTTAATAAATAGTGAAACAAAAGGAGATATCGAACCCGAATATAGGGATTAACATTCCATGGCAACACACGGAAAACGAAACACGCATAGTAGGGCATTCCGGTCTAGTTAATTTCTACCAAGTGAGGATTGCCTAACGCGCTCATAAATTTAAGTATACGAGCATTTTGGCATTCCGCGCCAATCCGAATGCTGCTGCAACGGCCGAGTAATCGAACCCTACGACCTCGTGCTCACCTGCAGAAAGCCATGGCCCCTGAGGCAAGGCAGTGGGTGACACTGCTTGAACCAAAAACACTTGGTTATTTTGTAGAAGGATTGTAGAAGGATTTGCTCACTTTCGAACTCCCCCTTGAAGCGACGCAGAAGCGTGGCCCCTTCCAGCTGTCTATAGCGCCCTCCAGTAATATCCGGCACGACGGTACAGAAGGGTAACGAAACAGGTTTGCCAGGGCAAACCGAAATGTACATTACACAGCTTTATAGCGATACCAATTATATGGACGCTCCAGACGGATTTCCGACGTCGTCGTCACCATGATGTTCCGTATAAAATCCAAGGGCGATAACATCGGCGCTGCGCGACGTATACTGTAGTGCGATTGAAAGTGTGTGAGGGTGAGCCGACGATGGTGGCTCAATCTTTCGCGCGTAAAGAGGAAAGCGGGGACGAAGCGCGCGGTCTTCCTTCGCGCGCAAAGCACCGGGGGGAGGGGCCTTCCACTCCAGAGGCAGCTGCGTATGGTGCACGGCCGCGGGGGCCCTATCTTGAAAGCGATCTGCGATGGGGACAGAGCGCGCCGAGCGCATATAACTTCGTGTGCACTGCGTCCTCGCCGCTTAGTTCGCGTTGAAGCGAGAGACAGCACGATGGTCAATTCGCTCGCAGCTGCAGCAGCGCTTCCTCACTCCAGCGTTCTGACAGCGAGGTTGCGCGGTCATCGAGTGAGATGTGTTCGTTTGCTTGTGTGCGCATGACACCATGCTTGCCAATTAGTAAGAGAATGTTTACAACTTTAAACAGCCAATAAAACTATTATTCTCACTTCGTATAGCTGTTTCTTTACGGCAAGGTGGCAGCCATCATGACAACCATGAATAATTCGACGCATCCTGTCATCGATCCATCTACATAAACATGATTCTACTCAGTCCACTCTTTCTATGTCGTCTCTGTTCAAGGTTGTCGCTCTCTCTCTCTCTCTATGCACCTCATCGTTTTCAGCTATATATAATTATCATCATCCCAGATCTCCAGCTTCGCAGGTGCTATGTGCGGCCTCACCTAATATAATCGTGGTGGTTCCGCCCTTTCATGTGGTGCAGGTTCTCGATCCCCGTGCCGCACCAGCTACCTGTTCTCCCTGGAGCTGGGCTCAGGCCGCCGGCTGCGCCCGGTGGCCTCTGCTTCTACTAACGCTACAGCTCCAGCAACGCCAAGCGCGCCAATTTGGACTGTCAGTAATCGCCAGGTCTTCGGCAAGACTCCGTGGGGACGACAATAAGTAATGCATTCCAAACTGCAACAAAGTCAGCGGTTATAACAAGTGGGACGACCATCACAAGTTAGTAAGCGCCGCATTCTAGCTGACCCGCGTCGCGAAAATATGGTTTGTCAACCCCGAAAGCGACATTGCCGATTGGACCGCATTCACGCAGAAGATCCGACAGGCCTTCGGCACCACTGCTGGCCGATATGACGCCGCCAGAAAGAAGCTGGCTGACCGCTGCAAACACGAAGGCGAGTAGCATATTTCGTACAGTGAAGTATTGGCGCTTTGCCGACGCGCCATGCTGCAACATGATGGAAGCAGACGCATTTGACGCATATTGAAGAGAATCATCCCCGTCGCATTTAACGCCCTGGTGGTTCAAAATCCCATTTCGGTTACCTACACCACAACTGTATGCCAGTGGCTTGACGAGCCTCACTTCCTACGGCTGCCGCGTCGGTACGGCATTACGCATCTTCCCGGTGAGGTTGTCTGTCTTTCTGTCCATCCGTCTTTGTTGCGGACCGAGCGTCCGTAGCAAACACACTGTTTGGCCGTGTTCTCCGAGGAGGACACGCGCTGTCTTTCTGGCACGGACGCACGCACGTACGAACAGGACATGTGGTCAAGATTATTTTAGAGAGCAGGCTGTAACATAAAAACTCGGCAGTGCCTACCTCACGGTGACTGTCGACGGCAACACGTTTACCATTGAATCAATATAGCGACACAACGTATCGTCACAGTCGAAATGAGTTACGTATGAGGCCTGTATTGCAGCAGGACTCCTCTTTCGCGCTTCCCGAAGAACACGCGACGCCGCCTAGCGTCGCCGCCACAGAACCTTCACGTGGCCTCCGAAATGCGTGGCAGACCAATACGTGCGAACGCTGAAAAACGCGTCATACTGTTATGGGCTCCACTGCTCACGACTCTTTCTGGACACGCTCAGCCATCTAGTGGCGCTGCCTAGAACTCCGCGCGTGGCCTCCGAGACTGGAAGCATACGGCAACGGTGCCTGTAAACACTGACATTTGTTGCCTCGCTTGCCGCACACTCAGTGGCACGTACTCATTGACCCAAGTTGGTGAAAGGTTCACTGAAGAGCGGCACCTACCCAGTAAGGTAATGGCGCTGCTCGCTAAAGCATTGATGTAAAAGACGTTCATTGAAAAGTGGCAGATACCCAGTGCATTAGTGGCGCAGCCTGCTAATGTGTCGGGTTGCTGTTCTTGAGGAACCCTTGTGACGTGGGTTCGATTCCGCTCAGTGTCAAAGAAAGTTAAGGGATCATTTTCGCGTCATTATCCTAGTGGCACATACAGATAGTTACCTAAGGCGGCGTCGGAGACGTTCATTGAAGAGCAGCACACACAATTTAACACCAAAGATGATCATTGAAGAACAGCACAGACCAAGTGGCATATGCCCAGTGCTCCGAGTCGGTGTCAACAGTTTCATTGAACTGCAATGCCTATCCAGTCCTGCATCCACAGTGACCCATGTCGGAGTGAATGAGGTTCGCTGAAGAGCGGCACACGTACACATTGCCACATACTCATTGACCCCAGTTGGTCCGACGATTGGCTTCTAACCTGTTCCCTCGTTACAGCAGCTACATGCATTACCCCTCGACCATGGGCTATCCAGCGACCAAGGCAGGAGGGAAAACGGCTACATACATATGCATCTAATCACTTAAAGTGCGTGAAGCATCACAAGAATGCGAACGCTTCAAAAACAAGTGTAACAAACGCGGTGCTACCTTCAACTGGAACTTATTAGAAGGATAGCGCAACATTCTGCCAAAATCCAAGATGACAAGCAGAAGCAAGAGATAACGTTGTCGTCAACGTGGTATAGGTACGTCGGCAGGTTACCAGAATTTTTTTATTCGATATGGACAAAGACTGTTCACGACGAGGGCAACGACGCTTCATCGTTGTCGAACAGCGCAGCCTTTCACATTCCCACACGTGCTTTAACCACGGCTATGTCGGCTGGTATACACCCCAGGTAAATGAGAATTGTTTCACGAGCGCCAACTTCTTCCCTGGCGCTCGATAGACCAAACTACAGGAGAACAAAATAAAAGATCAGTGCCGTTCCACTCTGAAGAACACTGACCAGCGAAGCTGTGTATGTGAACCCCTTAATGGCCAACTGTACCTCCTCCGCGGGTCGGCCCGGTATTGCATTATCTATGGGAGGGGCCCAAGTAGGGGGAGTGCTCAACGCCTGCTTCACCTTCGCCGCAGGTCGGCCCGGCATCGCTCGATAGCTATACTGCAATGCACTATAGGCATTATGAGCCCTAGAGTGCAAGGCATTATAGTGCAATGCTCTATAGCTGTAGGCATTGCACTATAGCTATATTTTATAGCTATATTTTCATCGTTTTAGAAGAACGCTTATGAGCTTGAATGGTCGTCCTTCAAAGAGTGGAAGGGCCGACCAATTTTTTTCTGTTCAAGGAGCGCGAGCCAGCAAGGCATGGCCGGCGGCTATTTTGTTTGGCAGAAAAAAATGCGGTTTATTCACTGTTTTTATTAGAAATCTATGAAATACACAGCGCAGTGAGTAGGTCATTATTCAGTACACATGGGCGCATTCTGTGCTACGATCATACATACATAATACAGCGTCCTACAAGTTCTCATAGACAGAAGAGTGCTACAGACAGAAGCCGTGTTTGTTTGCTGTGCACAACTCCACAAAATCAATTTTTGTCGCAATAGTCGTTTGTGAATAATAAAAAGATTTTCAAGAACAGGAGATCCACATTTCTCGCATACCAATAAAAACAACTTCCTCTCTTAGTCCATACAACGGTTTACTTGCTAGACCACAAAAGATGCAATACCTTGTATATGTTTGCATAGGTCTCCTTGTGTTAATGTGCCGATAAATATTTAGCAAATTATATTCATGCATGTAGTTCTTTCATATTTGGTATTGCTTAGCGATACAACATGTGAGACCACTAGAGCTTCACTCACATTTTTAACATTGCGAACAAGGTATCGTTACGATACCTTGTTCGCAATACCTTGATAATTTGTAATGCACTTCGTTTGTTCTATCATCGTCTAGGTACAAATGGCACATTTCCAAGACAATACCAGATAGTAACGAGTTTTTTTGTCTAGAAACAGTAAACACACTAGAAGCACGTGTCACTCGGCGGTTCATCGTCAGTAGAGGTTGGGTAGAGACAGAGTGATGCACAAAGGTATTATTGAACGCGGAGTTTCGGGACCTGGAGAAATATTTTCTAAGACCAACGCAAGTCGTCTGCATTCGATGCATCAGAGCAACCTGCTCACAACAATTCTCTTTTGAATGGTTTTCAAGATCTTCCTCTAGCACACCGAACGTACATTACTCAGTTCCTTTAACAGAGCTTACAGGCTCATCTACGTGCGACCTGTTTAAAGCATAGGACAGCTGTTAGAGCTGTGTTACGAATTTTATCGTTCGCTGGAGGTCGTCCGCCACGAAAATTTCGAGTTCGACACAATAAGGAGGCGAAAGCATTTCAACCTCTCTAGAACACTCGTTTCTGGCACAGCATGCTTTCTTAGCTTATCAATATTATTCGTGGCTCTGCCGAAAGGAGACACCCTCCCCCTCCCCCACTCAAACACGCGCGCGCGCACTTTGTCATATTAACGAAACCAATAAAGTCACAAGTGTCGAGCAACTATAACGCTTGGACAACTTTACTGAAGTAAGCTCAATGAGATTTTTGCATCCCAAGGTCCGTGCGTGGTAGCTATGTAATAATTTTTAAAGAGGAGGGTGCAAGTGTAGGAGCAGGAATTGTCAGCACAAGGAATACGCTGCACGATGTATATGCAGATATGGAAATATGCCGAAATATTTTGTAAAGACTGGCTAATCAGGAGACCGCCACAAGAACTATCGGAATGGCAACATAAATAAAATATTCATACGCGAAGAGCTCCAAGCGTCTGGCCTGCTCAGTACTCCCGTTCTCCAGCTTCAACCTTGGGTTCCTGGCCTGCGCGACATCACCAAAGAGGAGCTGTCCTCCATGACCTGCGCTGCGAGCTGCGCCCCTCCTTGGCCGTGGACCTCGTATGCTCAGGTTACGGCTATGCAACCAGCGTTCATTCAGAAGGGGCCTCCTGCTCCCGCTACTGCTCCCAACCATATGCCGACTCTAACAACCCGTCCGCCTGCTACAGCATTTTACACTACCCGGCCTACGCCCCGCCCCATTTGTTATTACTGCGGTAATATCGCGTTTCTGCCGAAGACGACAACAGGACGAACGCCGTGGGTACGATGTTTATTAGAGAGACCCGTTGCTTGCCCACGAGTCCCTACCAACGCCGGCTTTCCCCACGCTCACTTTCTCCACCTACCGAAGCGCCTCGCAACTACCATCAAGGGCGCCGCACCTCCTCCACTTGCGAGACAGCTGTTAAACCTCGACGGTTTATTTTGCAGGTCGCGCGCTGACGACGATGACGATGGCCATGATGATGAATATATATAGGTGAGGAAGATGAAGGAGTAATATAATGCTCACAAGATCATTAGGAAAATATTTCGTGATTTTCAAGCTCCTGGAGCTTTCCTTCTGCAGTGGACTTTCTATCCCGCCGTTTTATTTTTTTTAGATCCAGATTGATGTCAGTTATGTGCAGCATAAGCTGCTGCAGCAGGTCTATGCGACACTTTAATATTAGAGGAAAATATTGCTTATAGTATATTACTGTTTAGCTCATGTTTCAGTACAGTGGTCACACCACACAAGTGCGCGACCACGCCAACGTGCTGCATAAAACATTTCTCCATGTCCTTCCCTTCCTCCTGCGATAATGGAGTGGCACCTGGCTCCGCAAGAGTTGGTAGAGCTGTAGGCTCACGATACATCAACTTCTCTGGTGCTGGCCTCGTGGTAATTTTTCGGGAGCTCTTTAGCTTTGCTTACTTGCGGTACCTTTGTGTATCATTCCTCAGCCAGTGGCTGACGCCTGCGGCCTCTGGTGAGTAAATTTTCCGCCTCTCTGCGCCGGTGTAGAACCTGTAAAGACAGATACATCATTAGGACATCTTGATGGGATAGTTGGCAAATTTTCGCCATAGTGGTACATTGTGGAAATGAACACTACACACAGGCACACAGCACAAGGGCAGCGTCCTGTCTATGCTTGCGTGTCGCGTTCCATCGTAAAGTGAATTCTACTGGCAAATCATTGCGTGCCATATGACATCGCTTCACGTTTATGAAAACACGACCTGAAAAGCCCGTTCATTATCAAATATGTATTGCACATGACAGAAAACAGAACTGCTTTCGTAATGTAGTACTTTCAACCCATCCAGGTCACTTCTGATTGTAATTGCAGGATTTAAAATAGAACAATACCTGCAAAAATTAATAAGCAAAGTTCCAAGTTTTAGCGCTATTCATGTGACATGTTAAGCATCGCTGGTTTCTCAATAGCTGGCTGAGAATAATGGGCATAAGTTTTTTAGAGCCAGTTTTTATGATCGATGACAGATTTTCATTCGTCTTTTTAAGGAATGGGTAATTGAGAGTTTTAAGGCGAAAGCATTAGGTGGCTCGATCGCTGCAATGGTTCATATCAGAAGTAGGCGGCGTCTAGTTCACCGATGCAAAAAAATATGATCGTCAGGAATGGTAAGGTGGAAGCTTGGGCGAGTTGGTGATTCAATATCGACATGTGGGCACAGCGCAAAAGACGAGGGCTGGAGAAAGAACACAACACAGCGCCTGTGTTGTGTTCTTCCTTCAGTCCTCGTCTTCTGCTCTGTGCACAGATGTCGACATCAGGAATGGCTCATAACCACGTAAGCAGGCAGAGATGTAATGCCTGAATATGAAGAAACGAAAGAAAGAACGAAGAACAGAACAAAGAAAGAACCAAAGAAAAGATGAAAGAAAGAACCAAAGAAG